>NC_137689.1:38163441-38665941 GCF_963989245.1 Nansenia antarctica | reverse complement strand
CTAGCATTTCCATGATCTGCGATGCATTTCCAGACTGTTTACAACAATTCAAAATCATTGTTAAAATCAAGCTACAATAAGAAATCATGTTGTAGAGTATTCTGACTTCTAAGGGTTGTTTTGCTCTGCTCAGCACTATTTGCTGAATAAAATTTGGGCCCCACATGTTACACATGGCAAATGCTGATGAAACAATCTTAGGGGATATGCTCTTCGATTGTTTTAAACATTTTATCAAATTACATTGGCGTGACAAATAAGAAAAATTATGAAAGCTCAAACATAACCAAATGTTCAGAATCCAATATTATGTTACCTTAATTAAATCAATGCAACTTTTAATGATATCTAGGCCTATCCATTAATTATTGAAGAATATAACTTATGCCTCATCAGCTTAATTCAACTATTTTACCCTATAGTAACCTAATATATAAGCTTGTTTTACTCAATTGTTTGTGAACAATGTCAACAAACACTACTTAGCTTCAAAACAAGGTTAAAACTATAATGTCTGTGTCATGGATGGTCAGTCTATGAATAGCTCTGTCAATGAATTTGAGAGTAGTTCAATTCCCATCTCGAGACCCATCCCTCAGCTCAGAGGTGTTTAACTCATATACAGTATGACATCCTGGTGCTGTACAATGTCACTGCACAATGATTCAAGTCAGATAATTGCCATTGTCAAATGATGTGTATTTAAGATGATGTGTATTTAGGATGATGTGTATTTAGGATGATGTTCCCCGCTTCCGAAAAAGGGTCCTATGTTCCCCGCTTCTGAAAAAGGGTCCTATGTTCCCCGGGTCCTATGTTCCCGCTTCCGAAAAAGGGTCCTATGTTCCCCGGGTCCTATGTTCCCCGCTTCCGAAAAAGGGTCCTATGTTCCCCGGTGAACATAGGACCCTGTTAGCAGCGTGGCTAGCCTGTTAGCGGTGTGGCTAGCCTGTTAGCGGTGTGGCTAGCCTGTTAGCAGCATGGCTAGCCTGTTAGCGGTGTGGCTAGCCTGTTAGCGGTGTGGCTAGCCTGTTAGCAGCGTGGCTAGCCTGTTAGCAGTGTGGCTAGCCTGTTAGGGGTGTGGCTAGCCTGTTAGCGGTGTGGCTAGCCTGTTAGCAGTGTGGCTAGCCTGTTAGCGGTGTGGCTAGCCTGTTAGTAAAGTCAAATCACCAGCTTTTTTGCGAGTGAGTCAAACACCTTTCGTCACATTTTATTGAGAATTGCTACAGTATGTCTGGTGTGACTTTCCCAAACAGCTCCGTGAATGACTAATGTACCACTTGGTACATCTGTTCTTCAAGTACTTTTTTCAAGAAAAGCCAGGAAACACAACTGGCTGGTGTGGGCCTTAAGTGCCCTCTTTGTGTAAGCAACTAACTAATTTCCCTATTCATGTTCCAATTCCATATGACCCTTGTCATGATTCAAATGGTATTCTTCATCACTAAAACTGACTAAAAACCCATATTTTAAATATTGCCTTTAAATTACTTTATCATTAAATTATGATTAGATAATGATTGGAGCACTTTGAGCTGCAACGTTTGCAGGAAAAGCGCTATGCAAATAAAAGTTATTATTATTATTATCACGCTCGTTATTAGGGAAGGATTTATTTCTGACCACGTTTTATATTATATTATGTACAATATTTGCATTTGCCCTGGCCCTGCCATTAATTCTATAGCATGCATTGCAAGCACCAAGCTATAAATCGTGACTGCATGTGTTTAGCAGTATGTAGTAGTGATGTAATCTTGGATCTAGCATTGTGATGTTGGACATCTACAACACTTTATTAGGAACACCTGTACACCTTCTCATTCATTCAGGTGTAATGGTGTGGGGAATGTTTTCTTGGCACTCTTTGGGACTGTTAATACCAATTGCTTGAATGCCACAGCCTATTTGAGTATTGTTGCTGACCATGTGCATCCCTTCATGGCCACAATGTACCGTCTTCTAATGGTGCTTCCAGTATGAGAATGCACCATGTCACCAAGCAAAAGTTGTCTCAAACTGGTTTTACGAACATGACAATGAGTTCACTGTTGTTCAGTGGCCTTTGGATGTGATCGAAAGGGAGATTCACAGCTTGAAAGTGCACCTGAAAATTCTGCAGGAATTGTGTGATGCAATTAAGTCATCATGGACCAGAATCTCAAAGGAATGTTTCCAACATCTTGTGGAAACGATGCCATGAAGAATTGAGGCTGTTTTGAGAGCACTGAGGTCCTACCCAGTATTAGTACAGTGTTCCTAATAAAGTGTTCAGTGAGTTCAACTTGCTGCCTCTGTGTTACAAAACTAAATGCACATTCATCAAATAAACAACCCAGATGTACAGAAGGTCTGTAGGTCATTATGTATATTAAGTATTTTGGTATTTGGGGTGTGCTTTTTCAACTACTACTGGACAAATACCAGGCAAACTAAATGAACTGCTCTTAAGTATTTGGCATGTACTTACCCAGGTCTGGTGTGAGTGTGGCACTGTCTTGCTCTTTTCCCAATGAGGCTCAAGGTACAGTAGGAACTTAGTTGTGTGAGCAAAACACAGGAAGCTTTTATTCATGCATTTGGCTCCAAACCCTGTTCTTTGTGAGGAGTTACCTGAGGAAAACTTGGCACAGAAGCTGAGTGCATGATGGAAAAGTGAAAATCTGGTGCCCATGGGTGAGAAACAATTATGGGTTTGTGTTCATTACAATACTGTACGAAGGGAATTAAAATTCCATTGCTAAGTGTTTTACCATAAAAACGCCAGGAGCGAAATGAATGTAATTAAGACCGCAAATATCTCAGGCTTTCGTGACAAAGCCTTTTTACTGCCCTCTCAGCATGCATGTACTCTACATTAGGCTACTCTATCAGCATGCATGTACTCTACATTAGGCTACTCGAAGACCTGGAAATAAAGAGCCTCTTTACAGACTCTGAAGTAACTGCAGCAGAACAGAAAGGTTTGCCATTTTTGCCTGTTTTATAGTTTTTGGCTACCAAACTTGAGGTATTTTTGACAAACATTCTCTGTCCTGACAGATTTGAGTTTCTATAAACAGAACATATTACACAACAGTCTGTTCCTCTTTCCACTCCTGATTTTAGTAGAACACACTTATGATATTATATTTTACTTATGATTAGGGGATCATTTATGGTTATCATAAGTGATAGTTATAACTTATAACAACATCATTTAAACTCTCATGAGTCAGTGAAAACTATAGCTGAACCATTTGAGAGAAAAAGCAAGAACCAAACCACAACGAGATCCAACAAGACATGTGGTGGATGACTTAAAATGGTGTCAGACTGGGAAAACATGCTGTTTTTACAGATGAACACTGTTGCTTACAGTGTCTAATGTAGGGGGTGGCAGGGTGGGGGTTCACATCGATATTTCAGTTCTTAGTGGGGTTGCCCTGTTTTTTAATGTGGCTGGTTGTTTATATACAACCTCCTTAGAACCCTAGTTATACTCAAGCCGATGATTTAAAGGCCCAGTCCTGTGAGAAACATACTTTTTGAAGGCCCACTCCAGTGAGAAACATACTTTTTGAAGGCCCACTCCAGTGAGAGAAACATACTTTTTGAAGGCCCACTCCAGTGAGAGAAACATACTTTTTCAGCTGGTAGTGTCCTCGAGTTTCGTCATGATGCTTGTCATGAAGCATTTTATGCTTTTAGTCGTAGTAGTAGTAATATGATATTTTGCAAGTGCAAATTCTCTGACACAAATGAGCTGACGGTGCTCAACCAAGAGTGAGAGCTTTTTGCTGTGTGGCAAGACATGGATTTGCCTCCCAAAATGTTTTAGTATAAAGCTTTGAGAATTTGTGCGCCAATTCCACTCAATAGTGGAGTCAAAATGCCTTCTTGTTGTGTTAATAAGGGGGCCCAAATGTATTTTCCTGAAAGATGCGACAAACTATGTCATACTGTACAGTATGTTGCATGTTTAGTAGGTCTGCAACAAATGTATTTATTCATTATGTTTTATCTTTGGCAACCTATTTCTTCCTCCCACCATCTATTAGTTTCATAGAATTCGAAGTACCGTATTTTCCGGACTATAAGTTGCTCCGGAGTATAAGTCGCATCAGTCAAAAAATGCACCATGAAGAGGAAAAAAACACATATAAGTCGCACTGGACTATAAGTCGCATTTATTTAGAAATGTATTTCACAAAATCCAAGACCAAGAACAGACATTTAATCTGGAAAGGCAAGTTATTCAACTACACAATAGAACACGGAACAACAGGCTGAATAGGTGTCCGGTATGTTAACGTAACACATTAACAGTTATTCAGCTACACAATAGCATAAAGAACATACCTGGGAGGCTGAATAGGATAAATTAACATAACAAACTAGCGAGTCCAACAAGGAAGTTACCAGTAAACAAGTTCACCAAGCTCCCGTTAATGTTTCAGTTTGATTTCTTCAGTGGTACAGGAGCAGAATATAGTTGTCACAAGCCCAGAGCGGCCCAGAGCGCCCTCTTGTGGCTGTAGACGGTAATGTTTACTCCTTGGTTCATGTCAGTCAGTATGAAATTATATATATTTTGATATATAAGTCGCACCTGACTATAAGTCACAGGACCAGCCAAACTATGAAAAAAAGTGTGACTTATAGTCCGTAAAATACGGTATATGGGGAGTCATGGTTGTGGTGAGCACAGTTTCAGTGGTTTGATAGCTGATGCTAACAAAGGCGCTATCTACCTTATTCATAAAACAACAAATAACTGTTTTGCTATCCTAACAGATTAGGCTAGGTTACGCTAGCCTAGTAAACAACACATGTAACTCACTAAAACTTACCCAAGAACAAAAGAGAAGGTCTGCAGACGACTGCTCCATGAACTGATGTGGAGATCAATGTCTGAACTTCCGTCATCTTCTTCGTCATCGTCATCTTCATGACCCGGCCCTGGCACCAGTGGCGTTGCGGAAGCCCCCAGCCCCGTTACAGCCGAGCTAGCTAGCTCCCCGCTGGACGCGGTCAGCTCCGAGTCCAGGCAGACATCAGACATCCCAGTTGGGCCCCCAGCCGCTTTACAGCCGAGCCAGCTAATGTTAGTTACAGCCACCGCTAGCAACAGTCGGCTCCGACGGCAGACAGACAGCCCAGCCCAGCTAACTGCGCATCAAGCTTCGAGATAGGTAGAATGATAGATTATTATAGATTATAATGAATGAATATTCGCCATAATATAACCAGTAGGCTATATGTGTAGGCTACAGGTTACTTTGGAATTGTTGTTTGTTTTTACAGTGGCTATAGCTTTAATCAGTTCTAATCAGTTCCTTTTTTCAGGACAGAAAGAAGTCAGCTGTGCCCCCTCCGCTACAAGTTCCGACATAGCCCAACCAGCTAGCCGTGCCCCCCCCCCCAGCACTAGCCAGGCAAAGACAGCAGCTCCAACCCACCCCCAGGACACGTTGTCCAGCGACAATTCCGTGACTGAATACCCTACTGATAAGGGGAAATGCCCGGTAGATATCGAAGACGAGAGTGTTAAACGGTACATTCTCAATAACGGGCCATGCAAATACGAAGGGCCATTCAAAAGGGATGGGAAGGGTAGATGCGTTTCAAAAGAGTTCTATAGCAAAATATCCAAAAGGGGATGTACGATAGAGCGCAAGTGGCTATGCTACTCACCATCTATGGACTGGGCGTACTGTGAGCAGTGCTGGCTGTTCCGGTGACAGACGGTCTGCCTATCACCACCATGCATGGACAACAGGAATAAATGATTGGCAGGGTCTCTCTAGAAAGATTAAAGAACACAAATTCTCTCGCTCACATTTAACAGCATGTGTCGTTTATGATACATGGAAACATAATCTGACCATTGACACGCAAATATCATCCGAGTTTAAGAGAGAGGTGATGTTTTGGACCGAGGTCCTAACCAGAATAACTGTTGTTACACTAACACCGGCCTCTCGCAACTCTGCTTTCCGGGGTCACCGAGAGAAAATAAGTGATATAGATAATGGTAATTATGTAAGTGATATAGATTTATGAAACACAGGATAAGATGTAAATTCCTTTGTGCAGGCACGTACGTGAGAGTGTGTGTGTGTGTGTGTGTGTGTGTGTGTCGTCTTGGTGGTGAGTGGTTCATGCGGGGGGGGGGGGGGGGCTGGGGTTAGGTTTAATTTCGGACGCATCATCAGTAGTGTTCCTCCAGGTCATGGGGTGTTTCGGCCATCACACTATACACCCTCGCCAGAGGTGGCCAGCTCAGGGGGATCAGCCCCGAACTTGCGTCAATCCTAATTCGTCATGAGAATGGCTGACGTCTCACGAGACTATGCAAGGCAGGGGCGTCCTTTTCCCTGAGTCAGGCCTAAGCTGACTGCATACCTTCTGGTTGGCTACTTCGGGGCCCAGCAGGGATCTTTCCTTCTCATAAAAAGCCACTGGCTGCTTCTTTCGGCTGCTTCCGATGCAGCTTTGATGGCTGAACGCAGGCTTTGGCCTCTGATTCCCAGGTCTGTAAACAATCTGGTGGTAGATCTTGCCACAAACCCTCTGCACCCCACCTCCACTGGGCGGACTTCAGTGTTCCAGCCGCGGTGTTGTGCTTCGGCGGCGAGCTCAGCATAGCGTAGATGTTTCCGCTCGTAAGCTTCATCCACTGCGTCCTCCCAGGGTACGGTTAGTTCAATGATGTACACCTTTTTTAGAGAAGGGGACCAGAGAAACAAGTCAGGTCTCAGGGTGGTTATGGCGATCTCTTTAGGAAACACAAGCTATCGTCCAATATCAGTCAGCATCTTCCAGTCGCGGGCCAACCGTAGCTGGCCTCGCTCAGATGGTGTCGAGCTGCTCCTGGTAACCTTTGCCCCCTCATGGACAAAGGTAATTGCCTGTTGGTGGTTGGATAATGATGGCGGTAGGGAGTTGGTGGCAGCTCGTTTGTCCTCCAGGGTGGATGCAAAGATCTTCAGGACTTGGTTGTGACGCCACGTGTAGCGTCCTTGGGCGAGACTAGTTTTGCATCCTGAAAGAATGTGCCTGAGGGTGGCTGGCGTGGAACAAAGGGCACACCCCGGGTCTTCACCATACCACTGGCCAAGGTTAACTGGTGTTGGAAGGACGTCGTATGTAGCTCTGATAATAAAGCTCAACTGCCTCGCTTCCATGGCCCACATGTCCTTCCAGCTAATCTTCCTCCTCTCCACACTGTCCCATCGCGTCCACTGTCCCTGCTTGGCAAGAGAGACTGCCTTGGCCCATCTTCCAGCCTCCTCCTGATGGCGTACTTCCTCCACCACCATCTTCCTCCGTTCTGGTGCTGTGGCCTTACTCCAAGCAGGGCGAGCAGCTGTTAGCCCGAAGCCTCCTCTTCCCTGCTGAACATACCCCACAATGTCAGCCTGTTTGAGGGCTGCTGTTGCTTCCTCCACCGCTTTGGCTGGTGTCCATTTGCGCCCGGTTGCCAAGGTTGGTGCGTTGTTGCTCACCACTAAATCTCTGGATTCATTCAGTGTCATCTGGAGTCTTGTTTTTGCACACTTGAACTCCTCTGTGAGACTGGTGAGGGGCAGCTTGAGGATGCTATCTCCGTAGAGACCTATGGTGGTAAGGCATCGTGGAATTCCGAGCCATTTCTTGATGTAGCCTGTGACTCCTCTTTCCAACTTCTCTACGATTGAGATTGGGACCTCATACACTGCGAGGGGCCACAGCATCCGTGGTAGGAGTCCAAACTGCAGGCACCAAGCCTTTAACTTTCCAGGTAGCTGGTCTTTGTCCTTCAGGCTTGCATCATACCACCTGCCAAGGCTTTTTACAGGTTGCTCAGACACTGTTGGGATTGGATCATCGCCAATGAAGAATTTCAGGTCAGAGAGCACTCCCTTCACAATTGAGAGATAATTAATAGATAATGGTAATGATATAAGTGATATAGATAATGGTAATTGTATAAGTGATATAGATAATGGTAATTATATAAGTGATATAGATAATGGTAATTTCTTATCTACCATAGAACTTCTGGCGCGTTATGATCCATTTCTGCAAAGGCTTATTCGGTTGTTAAGCCTGACGTCAAACGTGACATTTAGCAATTTCCGGGTCCAAATCAGAAATTCCCCGCACCAGAGTACCAGTGTACTACAGCGGTAGAATGACAGTTCAATTGTTTTTTAGACTCTGATCTATTCATACAACAAGGGACACAGCACTTTCCTGTTTTCCCCATATTGTCAGCATCTTTGAGCCTCGGAAAAGCGCTATATAAATATAATGAATTATTATTATTACTGAGGCATTTCGAAGAGAGCGCCTCAGCCAACTTTGGACCCGGAAACACGTCACGACTTAACAACCGAATTGAAAGCAAAGGCAAGGTGCACTATTTAAGTCCTCAAATTCAAAACGAAATAATTTAATTACTATCACAAAAAGTGCAGGACACAATCATTACAGACATAAAGAATGCAGAATTCTATTCTGTTATAATGGATACTACCCAGCACATTCTATTCTGTTATAATGGATACTACCCAGGACATTCTATTCTGTTATAATGGATACTACCCAGGACATTCTATTCTGTTATAATGGATACTACCCAGGACATTCTATTCTGTTATAATGGATACTACCCAGGACATTCTACTCTGTTATAATGGATACTACCCAGGACATTATATTCTGTTATAATGGATACTACCCAGGACATTTCAAAAGTAGACCAACTGAGCCAAGTGTTCAGATATGTTAATATAACAAATGATGAACATGGAAACCCTACATAGGTGAAAATAACCGAACATTTGTTGGGCTTCCATGCAGTCACAGACCATGCAGTCACAGACCATGCAGTCACAGACCGTCACAGACCATGCAGTCACAGAGTGCCGCAGATCTCGAGAGTGAAATTCTCAGATCGATGGAGAGAAAGGGGATACCACTTAGTAAGTGGATATGACGGGGCTAGCAATATGACGGGGCTAGCAATATGAGTGGCGTCTACTCCGGTTTACAAAAACGCATAAGAGATAAAGTGTCACGACCAGAGGGCGGAACCCAGAAGCAGACAACGGAGAACAGGTAGTACAACAATAATAGTGATTTATTGTAGGGTAGGGGTGTCAGGGGAAGTAGGCTGGAGGTAGGTAGAACAGGCAGGGGGTCAGGCAGGTAGGCAGGTAGTCAGACAGGCAGGGGGTCAGGCAGGCGGAGTGGTCGGCAGACAGGCAGGGGGTCAGGCAGGCGGAGTGGTCGGCAGACAGGCAGGGGGTCAGGCAGGCGGAGTGGTCAGTAGACAGGCTGGGGGTCAGGCAGGCGGAGTGGTCGGCAGGCAGGCAGGGGGTCAGGCAGGAGGAATAGTACTAGGCTGGCAGGGATCAGGCAGGGAGCAGGGTAGTCAGGCAGGCAGGAGGTCGGCAGGCAGGGAATCCTTAACGGGGAACAGGGAGAATAGGGTTAGGCTAGGGCAGGGGTAGGGATGGACGGTTTTTCGGTTAAACCGAAAACCGGGGTTTATAAAAATAGAAACGTTTTTTTATCAAAACCGTCTGAAACCGGATTTTTTTTTTTTTAGAAGAATAAAATAGAATAAGAATAAAACTGGAACATGTCACATGTTTGTCGTGTGTGAAAATAACAATGATACAGTCTGAATCTGCCGCGCAATGAGTGAGAGGTTTGGTCAGTTGTGAAGAATAACTGAGGATTAATATCTAATTGGGATTATATTTAAGGGTAACGAATCACTCTATGGGAAAGATAGTTGCCTTCAGTTATTGGTAGATAGGAAAGTTTTTTTTACAATTACTCGCTTACATTTAATAAGATCATTTTCGCTGCTCTCTGTAAAGCGCATTGGGTCACTTTTGTGAGAAATGCGCAATAGAAATAAAATGTGATTTGATTTGATATCAATCAATCAAACTTTATTTATGTTCTATAGCACAAATCATGCATTGAATGTAACTCCAAGTGCAGTATTTACTAAACCACAATATAATAAAACAAGAGCTATACGGATCAAGAGTGTTTGTGCACAGCGCCACTGTGTGTGAAGGCGCTACTGAAAGTGATGACAGAACGCATGTCTCAGAAGATACGCGGTCACTTAGTGACGCAAAGGTAGTTCTGTATTTATCTCTATCTGTATTAGTACATTTATTTTGAAAGCTCTATTTTGACAGCTCTACCATGGGCACTTTTATTTTGATGGGGCATTCTTTGTTGATTGACTTACGACAGTTCAGGACGAGTCAGTCTCGCGGCATGTGGTTTTTATGAAAAGCTTTAAGTATGTTCACTGCATAATTCTAAGTCTAATATTTCAGTGATTATTGAGCAGTATTCAAATATTTAAATACATTGAGCAGCAGCTGAAACTTTGTCTAAGAACCAAGATATTGAGAAAGCAGTTCATTCAATGAAGACGCTGTTCCAAGAGATGATCTTCCGTGCAGGCGTGCACCCTGGATCAGCGGAGCTGGTGTGTTAAGTGTTCATGTGTTTTCATGTATGGTGTAGCTTACAAAAGTCTGCCTTTCCACTTATATTTGTGAAACTAAGTAGCCTAAATGTGTTGCGACTGTGCTTACGGTGTTTTAATGGTGTTCGACATGAGTGTATTGTAGCAGTAGGGCTCAATTATTTGAAATTGGCGCTCTTTTTTTTTTTTTTTTTACTGTATTTTTCGGTTAACCTCTCTGACGGTTTTTCGGTTTCAATAATTGGAAACCGTCCATCAGGGGAGGGGGGCAGGGGTGGCCAACCAGTCGGAGACTAAGAGCCACAAAAAAATATTGGGGTACCACAAAGAGCCACATCATACATGCGGGCTCACAAAAGCACTCCCTCTTACTCACACACACACACACACACACACACACACACACACACACACACACAATAATACATTTCCAATAGGCTACTTTGCAGACAGATTTATTTATTTTTCTTTCTCACACACACGACTGAATATGCATGAATGAAATGAAAGCAGGTGGGAAAGCTGCTAAATATCATCTCTTCTCTGCCTCGGAGATCTGAAACGAGAGAGAGGGAGGAAGCAGCTTCTGTTATTTCTTGTCAAGGTTAGCATGCACACACAGTCTTTCCCTCTCTCATACTCTCTCCACACACAGAAATATAACAATTTACAATAGCCTACCTCACAATAACAGTGTATGTGACAAATATTTGTGTCTTACCTGTTGCTCCTTTGACTCAGTGGGACTTCTGGCAGTCCTTGCTTGTCACAATCCTCTTCAAATCTGGTTCGTATTCTGTTGTGGCCACTCGAAGCAGTTCCTTCACATGTGTGTCAGTCAGAACAGATCTGTGCTTGGATTTCACATGTTTCAGAGTAGAAAACACAGACTCACAAAAATATGTTGACCCAAACATTGAGAGTAGCTTGAGCGCAGCCCGTTTGACATGGGGATATGTTTCCATTGGCACAGTTTTCCAAAACTCAATGGTCCCATCTCTGAGAACAGACTTCAGTCTGTCATCCTCTGACAGTTCAATCATCTCCATCTCTGACGCTGCCTCAACTGTGACAAGGGGGGCTTTTAAACAGTCTGTCTCTGCACTGAAAGGGTCAATGAGGAACGTAATCTGAGGCCTTTTCTGCTGTAGGTCCTGGAATCGGGTCGCAAAACTCTCCTGGAGCTTTTCAATCTGTGTCGCATATTGGGCAGTCTGCTTTCTCAGGGCGGCAGGTGCAGCTTGTCTGCTTGCTTGTTTCAGAGAGGCGAAGTGTGTTAATTCTCCCTTTTGAAGATGCTCCTTAAACAGCTTGATTTTTTTGACAAATGCAAACACACTTTGCACCAGGTCAGGCAACACTTTGCACCAGGTCAGGCAACATCTTTAACTACTGAGTGCGCTTAGCTAGTCCTAGTTCTGTTGGTTCCTTAGCCCTCTTCCCCTCTACAGACTTTTGCCACAATGTGCTTTCTCCCTATCCCTGTTCTTCTGACACTCAGGAGGACACCTAGATGCTACATCCCCCCTCGCAAACCTTCCAATCTCATCTACCCACCTCTTTCTACTGACCATGACTTTATCGCCGCAGGCGGTCCCTGGAATTGCCAGTCGGCGGTCCGGAAAGCTGACGCTATCTCAGCTTATGCATCTCTTATGGCCCTCAATTTCCTTGCTCTCACTGAGACCTGGATCACACCAGAAAACACAGCTACACCGGCAGCCCTCTCTGCCGCCTACTCCTTTTCTCATTCCCCTAGACCCTCTGGTCGAGGGGGAGGCACAGGACTCCTCATCTCGCCCAAGTGGTCACACACTGTCCTTCCCCTGGCACACTTGTCTACATCCTCCTTTGAATTTCATGCTGCTTTTGTCTCTTCCCCGGTCAAACTCCACATTGTTGTCATCTATCGCCCCCCAGGCCAACTCAGTGACTTCCTAGGCGAGATGGATGGCCTTCTCAGCTCTTTCCCTGATGATGGCACTCCGCTCGTACTACTAGGTGACTTCAATTTCCAATCTGAGAAGCTTCTCTCATCTGGAGTACTTGACCTTCTCCTCTCCTTCGGCCTTACCCTGTCCCCCTCTTCTCCGACTCATAAGGCAGGCAATCAGCTCGACCTTGTCTTCACCAGATCTTCCCACACTTCCAACCTTACCGTTACCCCTCTTCCAGTTTCTGATCACCACTTTATATCCTTCTCCCTTCCCCTCAAAACTTCCTCTTCCCTCTCAGCCTCTAACCACTTAAGACCCTCTCGTCGTAACCTACGTACCCTGTCCCCCAGCGCCCTCTCTTCTTCTGTCCTATCCTCCCTACCCTCTGTCGAATCCTTCTCCCTTCTATCCACTGATGCGGCATCCTCAACCCTTCTGTCCGCTCTCACCTCATCCTTCGACACCCTCTGTCCACTAACCTTGAAGCCAGCTCGATCCTCTCCTCGAGCTCCCTGGCTCTCTGAAACGCTACATGCTTGTAGACTAGAGCTCAGAGCAGCTGAGAGGAAATGGAGAAAAACTGGCCTTTCTGATGACCTTAACCTCTATCACTCTCTCCTTGCCAACTACGCCTCCTCGGCATCAGCTGCTAAAACATCCTACTATCATTCAAAAATACATTCTTCTGCCTCTAATCCTAGAAAACTGTTCTCCACTTTCTCTTCACTCCTTAATCCACCTCCTCCCCCTCCTCCTTCCTCCCTGTCCGCCGATGACTTTGTCACCTACTTTGAAAAAAAGGTGGACGACATCAGCAGCACCTTTCTCCCCCCACCGCTCCCTCCTCCCACTAACAATGCTAACACTGTTCCCACTAACAATGCTAACATCCCTTCCAAACTCCCCCCTCGACACTCGATCTCTGGATTGTCATCTTTTTCCCCCCTCTCCCCCGATGAGATTCTCACACTTATCACATCAAAGCGGGCAACCACATGCCCTCTTGACCCCATCCCCTCCCCCCTTCTCCAATCCATTTCCGCCAACATCCTTCCTTACCTTACCACCCTAATCAACTCCTCCCTATCCACTGGATCTGTCCCAGCGGCCTTCAAAATAGCCAGAGTCAAGCCTCTCCTCAAGAAACCTACCCTTGACCCATCATCTGTCCACAATTACAGACCGGTATCCCTTCTCTCCTTCCCTTCCAAAACCCTTGAACGCGCGGCATCTAAACAACTGATTGACTATCTCCGGAAGATGGATCACTTAGACCCCCACCAATCCGGCTTCAAGGCTGGGCATTCCACTGAGACTGCGCTCCTTGCTGTCACGGAAGCCCTCCACTCTGCCCAAGCTTCCTCCCTCTCCTCTGTTCTCATTCTCCTTGACCTGTCTGCTGCCTTCGACACAGTCAATCACCAGATCCTTCTCTCCATCCTCTCAGACCTGGGCATCTCTGGCACCGCACACTCCTGGTTTTCTTCCTACCTGGCGGGCCGCTCCTACCAGGTGACCTGGAGAGAATCGCTATCTTCTCCACGAACCCTCTCCACTGGAGTTCCCCAGGGTTCCGTCCTAGGGCCCCTACTCTTCTCCCTCTACACCAAGTCTCTTGGCTCGGTAATCTCTTCACATGGGCTCTCCTACCACAGCTACGCAGACGACACTCAACTCTTCCTGTCCTTCCCCCCGTCTGATGTAAACGTGGCAACCCGTATCTCAGCATGTCTCGCTGACATTTCAACTTGGATGGCTGACCACCATCTCAAGCTCAATCTTAACAAGACTGAGCTCCTCTTCATCCCCGGGAAAGCCTGCCCTCTCCAAGACTTCTCCATCACAGTGGAGAACTCTACTGTAACCCCCTCCCTGACAGCCAAGAACCTTGGAGTGATCCTGGATAACCGACTATCCTGTGTGGAGAACATTGCAGCAACGGCTCGCTCCTGCAAATTCCTCCTCTACAACATCAGAAGGATACAACCATTCCTTACCAGAGAGGCAGCGCAACTCTTGATCCAGGCACTGGTCATCTCCCGCCTGGATTACTGCAATGCACTCCTGGCTGGGCTCCCCGCTTCAGCCATTAGACCTCTGCAGCTCATCCAGAATGCTGCTGCCCGGCTGGTATTCAACCTCCCCAAATACTCGCATGTCACCCCTCTCCTTCGCACCCTGCACTGGCTCCCGATAGCAGCTCGCATCAGATTCAAGACCCTGGTGCTTGCATACCAGGCAGCTAAAGGGACAGCCCCTGCCTACCTGAAGGAAATGGTAACCCCCCAAACCCCTGCCCGCTCACTCCGCTCCTCCACCTCGGCTGGCCGACTGGCCCCACCTCCTCTACACAGCAGTCGGGCTGCCCGATCACGTCTCTTCACAACACTGGCTCCCCGCTGGTGGAATGAGCTCCCCACGGCTGTCAGAACGGCAGAGTCACTACCCATCTTCCGTCGTAGACTGAAGACCCATCTCTTCAGGCTACATCTTAACTGCTCCTCCTGAGACATCTTCCGACCCTCACCACTACGTCTCCTAAAGACACCCGCTTTCCCCTCTACTGTGTCCCTAGAACTTCTATTGCCCCCCTTGTACTGTTTCTCAGTTTCTCCAGTAATAAAATAAAAAAAAGTTTTAGTAGAATGCGATAATAGGGAGAAGGTTTTTCCTTCTATCAGTGGCCCCGGGCCCGAGCTAGAGTACTCTTCCTGCAACGAATGGTGGACTGCTGATTCACATGCTTAGTATTCAAATGTATTGATTGTAAGTCGCTTTGGAATAAGGCGTCTGCTAAATGCCAAAAATGTAAATGTAAATGTAAACTTCCCTTGCAGATCCAGGTTGAGCCTGTCCAGATGACTCAGCATGTCCACCAAAAAAGACAAATCCAAAATCCACTGGGGGTCTGACAGCTGCGGATAGTCCTTGTTCTTATCCTCCATGAACAGCCTCACAGCATTCAACAGCTCAAGGAAGCAAGACAGCACTTTGCCTTTAGAAAGCCACCTCACAGTGCAGTGAAGTGGCAGGTCTCTGGGAAGGTCTTGGTCAAGTTCAGCAATCAGATTTTTGAATTGCCTGTGGTTAAGAGCATGTGTGCGGATATAATTGACGATTTCCATCACAGGCTTCATGACGTGGTCTAAATTCAGGGTTTTAGACACAAGCTGCTCCCGATGAATGATGCAGTGGAAATTCCTAACTCTGGAAAAGTGTTGTCAGCTTTACAGAGCCCCACTAGCCCGTTTGCAGATCCAACCATTGAGGGTGCTCCATCCGTGGCTATTGCTGTCAGTTTCTGGATTGGCAGATTTGCTTTTGCAAACACGTCAGTCATGGGTTTTTTCACATCTATGCCACGGGTCCTGTCCTTCAGAGGTTGAATATCAAGGAGCTCTTCTTTGATCACAGTCTTTTGAAACTGACCGTGCAAATATTGCCAACTGTGGTATGTCTTGTATGTCACAAGACTCATCCAATGCAACACTGAAATATTCACAATTCTGAAGATCAGAATGTAATTCTGTTTCAATGGCACTGTTTATGTCCGATATTCTGTGTTCAATGGTGTGGCGTGACAGTTGGATGTCTGAGGCCATCTTTTTCAGTGTTTCATTTGGAGAAAATATTTCCATCACATCAGTGATGCATTTCTTAATAAACTCTCCTTCATTGTATGGCTTTTTAGCACGTGCAATGTTCCAGGCCACTTGATAGGACGCACTGTCTCTGATTGCTTAACAAATCTTTGGAACAACTTGGTCTGTGTTTGTGTCTGGCTTTTTTACCCTTGCGAAGTTCGGTGCCTTTTGGAAACTCCTGGTCAATGTTAGCATGCGTTGTGCTGAAATGGCGCTGGAGATTGGAAGCTTTGTAATGTGCCAACGATGTTTGGCATATCAGGCAGAATGGCTTTCCATTGCGCTCCACAAAGAAATATTCACTCTCCCACTCGGCTAAAAACTTCTTGTGCTCATCTCCATACTTGCGTTTAGCTGTACATTTCTTCCCTGACATTTTTATTTTGTTGTTGTTATCCGTAATTTGTCAATAAATGAACTGTCAAAAAGCCGTGTTACGTGACAGCTTCTCCTCAGAACGGACAATTAGGGAACAGTGTTGCCTGATTTGGCCGATTCCAGCCCAATCGGGCTACTTATGATCACTCTGGGTGGGTTTTTAGACTCTGGTTGGGCTGAAAAATCAATCCAATCTGGCAACCCTGTTAGTGACGCGAGATGGTCCTTGAAAAAAAAGTATCGGGTTACAGCAGCGTGCAGCGAGACAGAGGCCGCGTTCGTAAATTCGCTCTGAGAACGTTGGTGCCTCCACGTCTCTTGTCCAATCAAATTACTTGGTTCCATTATGACGTTAAACCCAGTGTGCGCTCCGGCGAATTTACGAACGCGGCCTGTCAGAGAGAGCGCTACACCAACACTTTTAATGAATGGATTGAAGAGCCGCACACAGACAGCCAAAGAGCCGCATGCGGCTCGCGAGCCGCGGGTTGGCCACCCCTGGGCTAGGGTAACGGGTAACGAACTAGAGTAGAGGGAACGAACACTGGAACCAACCATAAATGGCTACGATCTGCCGTTTACTGGAAGCAGGAGCAGAGCTTAAGTAGGAGCCAGTCGCGGTCTTAATCGGCCACACCTGGCACCACTGATAGATGGCTGATGAGCCAGGGGCGGAGCTGTGACAGTATCCCCCCTCCGACGGACGCCTCTGGGCGGACCGCCAGGCTTGCCGAGGTGTCGGCGGTGGAAGTCCTGGACGAGCGTAGGGTCGAGGATATGTCGCCGAGGGACCCAGCACCTCTCCTCAGGACCATAGCCCTCCCAGTCCACCAGGTACTGGAACCCTCGACCACGGCGACGAGAATCCACGGCGACGGGTGGGTCGGGAACTGGAGGAGACAGGGGACTGGAGGACACAGGTTTGAGGAGGGAAACATGGAAGGAGGGATGGACACGGAGGGTACGGGGAAGCTTGAGGCGCATGACCATGGGGTTGATCACCCGCTCAATGGTGAAGGGACCAATGAATCTCTGGGACAATTTCCTAGATTCAGTCCTTAATGGTAGATCCCTAGTGGAGAGCCATACCTTGTCCCCGGGGGAATAATTGGGAGCAGGGATACGCCGACTGTTGGCCTGTCGTTGATAACGCTCAGAAGCCCGAAGAAGGGTTGCACGGGCCCGATGCCAGGTCCTATGGCAGCGGCGGAGGTGAGCCTGGACGGACGGAACCAGGATCTCCTCCTCCTGGGATGGGAACAGAGGGGGCTGATAACCGTAAAGGCACTGAAAAGGTGACATACCTGTGGCCGAGGTAGTCAGGGTGTTGTGGGCGTACTCCACCCACGGTAATTGGGACGCCCAGGTAGTAGGGTTGGCTGACACCAAGCAGCGCAGGGTGGACTCCAGCTTCTGGTTGGCCCTCTCCGCCTGGCCGTTGGTCTGGGGGTGGAACCCAGAAGTCAGGCTGATGGACGCCCCGAGGGCGGAGCAGAAAGCCTTCCAAACCGCCGAGGTGAACTGTGGTCCCCGATCAGACACCACGTTAGTGGGTAGGCCGTGGGGCCGGAACACCTCCCTCACCAACAGATCCGCCGTCTCCCTGGCGGAAGGAAGCTTGGGCAGGGGCAGAAAGTGGGCAAATTTGCTAAAACGGTCGACAACATAACAGTCAAAATAACAGTCATACCATCAGACATCGGCAGGCCAGAAACGAAATCCAGGGGCGACGGGAATGGGCAGAGGGCGCAGTAGGCCCGAACTGGGCCGGTTAGATGATTTGTTCCGGGCACACACGGGACAGGCCAGCACAAAGGACTTGGTGTCCTCAGACATGGTTGGCCACCAAAAGCGCCGGCGGAGGAACTGAATGAGAATGGGCGCCGAGGTAAAACGGGTCTTAAGGTCGAGGAAGGCCTTCTCGGCCTCTGGGGTCCATCGGAACTGACAGGAAGTGGAAGTGAGAGCAGTGAGAGGGACCGCGACACGGCTATAGTTGCGGATGAACCGCCTATAAAAAGTGGCAAACCCTAAGAATCTCTGGAGCTGCTTACGGTCACTGGGGACGGGCCACTCCAGGACTGCTCTCACCATAGCGGGGTCCATCCTCACCTGTCCATTGGAGATGATGTAACCCAGGAATGATACCGACGGGACATGGAATTCGCACTTCTCCCTCTTCACAAAAAGCCGGTTCTCGAGGAGACGCTGAAGCACCCGATGGACATGCTGGACATGGGTGACTGGGTCCCTTGAAAAAATTCAAATGTCGTCAAGGTACACAAATACAAAATGACCTATCATGTCTCTGAGGACATCATTCACTAGGGCCTGAAATACCGCAGGAGCATTAGTGAGGCCAAAAGGCATGACCAGGTATTCAAAGTGGCCTAAAGGGGTGTTGAACCCTGTTTTCCACTCATCCCCCTCTCGTATACGAACCAGGTGGTAGGCATTGCGGAGGTCGAGCTTAGTAAACACCGTGGCTCCCTGGAGAGAATCGAAGGCAGTGTTCATAAGGGGTAGAGGGTAAGAGTTCTTGATGGTGATGTTATTAAGCCCCCTGTAGTCTATGCAGGGCCGCAGAGTCTTGTCCTTTTTGACGACAAAGAAAAAACCAGCGCCCACGGGTGAGGAGGAGGGACGGATGAGGCCAGCAGCCAGGGAGTTATTGATGTAACATTCCATGGCCACCCGTTCGGGTTTAGAGATGCTGTACAGGCGGCTGCTAGGAAGAGGTGCTCCGGGCAGCAAGTCAATGGCGCAATCATAAGGGGGTAGGGAGAGATAAGGGGGTAGGGAGAGATCTAGCTGCTTACAAAACACCTGCTGGAGGTCCTGATACTCCGGCGGGATAGAAGAAAAGTCAGGGACCTCTGGTCGGGGCGTCTGGAGGGAAGCAGAGGTAGACACAGCGGACCGAAGGCAGGCGGCATGACATTCGAGGCTCCAACTATCTACCCTGGCGTGGGCCCAGTTAATGTTGGGGTTATGTCTGGCCAGCCAGGGGTGACCCAGAACAATGGGAGCATGGGGAGTGCACGTAATGAAAAAACTCACCTCCTCCTGGTGATTGCCGGACAGTAACATAGACACAGGCTCTGTCCCCTCAGTAACCTTGGCGATGGCCTCTAGGGGCACGTCAAGGGGACTGGTGGAGAGACCTAACTGCTCCACCAGAAACACATCCATAAAATTACCATCAGCACCAGAGTCAATGAGGGCGGGGAACACAGTGGACTGACCTTTAACAGTGATAGTGGCGTTGAGCTGGGTCCGGGTGTGGGGAGAGGCAGAGATGGCAGAACGGCTCGTTAGGGTCCTCCCCTCTCCTGACGAACCTGCCGGTTTAACGGCCGAGTGGGACAGGTGGAGAGGTAATGACCGAGCTCCCCACAGTAAAGGCAGCTGTTGTTCTCAAAACGCTGGCGGCGCTCCTCCTGGCTGAGACGCATCCGACCAGGCTGCATAGGTTCGGGGACAGAGGACGTCTCCTCTCTAGGAGTGACGTTGGACTGAAAAGGGCGAGAATAATTAATTGGATCTAGAATAGACGAAGCACGCCGGGTGACGAAGCTAACGGGGGAACGACTTCCGCGTTCCCGTCTCCGTTCTGATAGGCGATTATCCACTCTGATGGCCAGGGAGATTAATCCATCCAGGTCGGAGGACTCGGGATGTGACACCAGCTCGTCCTTGATGGTCTCAGCGAGTCCACCGGTGAACGCCGCGTCGAGGGCTGCGTCGTTCCACCCACTCTCAGCTTCCAGGGTGCGGAAACTAATAGCATAGTCAGCGACACTCCGAGTACCTTGACGGAGGGCGAGGAGGCGTTTGGAAGCGTCCTGGCCCCGGATCGGGTGATAGAATATCTTCCTCATCTCACCGGAGAAAGCTGAATAGGAAGCAGTGAGCGGGTCCCGTCTCTCCCACAGCGCCGACGCCCACTCCAGAGCGGCCCCACAGAGGAGACCGATTACCAGGCAAACCCGACCCCGGTCCGTGGAGAAGGACGTAGGCTGTTGTTCCATCACTAGCTCACACTGCATGAGGAAAGAACGGCAGCAACCCTGTTTGCCGTCGTAACAATCCGGCATGGGGACCCGGGGCTCTCGGATCACTGGAGCGGGCAGGAGCTGGGGAGCGGTCGGTGTGGCGCTAGCAGCGGCGGCGGCGGCTACTCCCGTGCCCTGGAAACTGGTCAGAGTTGTGTTCATGTCACGGAGCCTCCCCACTATCTCCTGTAGGAGGGAGTCGTGTTTCTCCAACACGGTGTAATTACTGTTGACCATCTGACGGACTGTCTCGATGTCTGCTGGGTTCGACAGGGCCAGATCGTACTGTCACGACCAGAGGGCGGAACCCAGAAGCAGACAACGGTAGTACAACAATACTAATAATAACAATAATAATAATAATAATAATATAACAATAATAGTAGTAACAGGTAGTACAACAATAATAGTACAACAATACTAATAATAACAATAATAATAATAATAATATAACAATAATAGTAGTAACAGGTAGTACAACAATAATAGTGATTTATTGTAGGGTAGGGGTGTCAGGGGAAGTAGGCTGGAGGTAGGTAGAACAGGCAGGGGGTCAGGCAGGTAGGCAGACAGGCAGGGGGTCAGGCAGGTAGGCAGGTAGTCAGACAGGCAGGGGGTCAGGCAGGCGGAGTGGTCGGCAGACAGGCAGGGGGTCAGGCAGGCGGAGTGGTCGGCAGACAGGCAGGGGGTCAGGCAGGCGGAGGGGTCGGTAGACAGGCTGGGGGTCAGGCAGGCGGAGTGGTCGGCAGTCAGGCAGGGGGTCAGGCAGGAGGAATAGTACTAGGCTGGCAGGGATCAGGCAGGGAGCAGGGTGGTCAGGCAGGCAGGAGGTCGGCAGGCAGGGAATCCTTAACGGGGAACAGGGAGAATAGGGTTAGGCTAGGGTAACGGGTAACGAACTAGAGTAGAGGGAACGAACACTGGAACCAACCATAAATGGCTACGATCTGGCGTTGACTGGAAGCAGGAGCAGAGCTTAAGTAGGAGCCAGTCACGGTCTTAATCGGCCACACCTGGCACCACTGATAGATGGCTGATGAGCCAGGGGCGGAGCTGTGACATAAAGAGCCCAACATACATTCATTGTTCTGCGCATAATTTAAACCTTGTACTCAATGATGCATGTCAAAATATACCTGAGATAAAATACTTCTACGACACTGTTGAAAGGCTATATGTATTCTTTAGTGGAGGCATCAAACGATGGGAAATTTTAGAAACACACCTCTCAGTGCCCAAGGCTGGCCTACACTGAGGAGACTATGCCCGACACCATGGACATCAAGACAAGATGCCGGCCAAACACTGCGGTTCCGTTATGCTTACATTATGCAAGCACTGAGTAAAATAGCCTAAAAATAAAATAACCCGTTAAAAAAAGAAGAAGAGAGGAACGTGCCGAGGCGACTGGATTGAAAAAGGCCATGAAGTTTGTTGAGTTTGTTTTAATGACTGTAATACAGGGCAAGGTCCTTGAAACAATTAACATTGTGTCCCAAGCTCTCCAGAGCAAAGACGTGGACCTCTTACAGGCGACAGCAATGCTAGGTAACGCAACTAATACCCTTACCAAACTCCGAGGAGAGTTTGATGGCTTGAAAGCGTTTTTGCTAGGCTAGCTAGTAACGTCAATGACGAGTGTTTGCAGCTCTCTGATTGTGCTACTGTATGGTTATTCTCCCTGACTAGCTACTGGTGTGTGTGTGTCCGCGTGCGTGCGTGTTTGTGTAGCCAGCCGTCATGGCAGAAAAAATTGCTTTTGTTTGTGCACCAAAGTAAGTAAGTAAGAACCCTAATGGCCTATTACCTGAAAGAGCAGGCCAGAGCAACAAGTGACACACAGACCGCAGAGCTGCAGACAGATAGTCAGGGACAGACAGGGAGAGACAGGGAGTCTCGGGTAAGTTAGAATTGTTGTTTTTGCAACATTATGAAAGGTTCTCAGCTCTCTCAAATTAAACTGATTTGATTAAGGCAGTGGTTCCCAAACGGGGGTACGTGGAGGTACTACAGAGGGTACTTACTTGAGAGAAAGGGGAAAATGAAAAATTTTAAGAATCAACTATCACTGGACTTAATATAATGTTATGGCCACCGTGTTAAATAGGGAGGCACTAATTGCAGCTCTTTCACCCATTTTCTTATACGTAATTATGTTATATTCTTCTAAAAGATAGGCTATAATGATAAGCGTATCATATAGCTATGGTTTTCTCTTGCGGTTTTCTAAGAAACATTTTGTAGTCGGGTAAAGGGATTGGATTCACAAATCAGGTAAAGGAGGTACTGAAGCCAAAAACTTTTGCGTCCCAGTGGATTATGGCAACAGCATTGCTGTTGTGATTAATTGTGTAAAGTAGGCTAGTTCTGGGTACCAGGAGTTGGGAGAATGGCAAACACCTTTTTTCTTGTCTAGGAGCCAGACTGTGAGGCAGAGGCAGAGAAAGAGCCAGGGAGTGAGAATGAAGATGAAAGTGTCGCAGCCACGGTAGGATTAGGTGTCTTAGGCAGAACTTTGATTTGAGACAGTGGTTTTAATTCAGGACAGAATTAAAATTAAGTTAATGGAAATGTTGCTGTTTCTAGGAAGAGGAGGCAAGATTAGGCAGGGAAGAGAGTCAGAGCCAGGATGAGATATATAACAAGCCAAATCAGCATGACCCAAGAGTCATTCCAAACCAGCAACTTCCAAATAAGACACTAAGATTTCAGGAAAAGTGGTTCAGGGACTATCCATGGCTTCATTATTCTCCCAGTGCCAAATGCGTGTTTTGTTTTTATTGCATGCAGGCCTTCAAACCACAGAGCAGCACACTGGCAAAAAATATGGATCAAGCTTTTGTGTCAACTGGTTTTCAAAACTGGGAAAGAGCCATGGACAAATTCTCAACCCACCAGCTGAGTCAAGCACACAAAGTTGTGATCACAACACTCACCTACCGAAAAAGAAGTATTGAAACACAGTTATCCACAGCCAAAAAGCAGCAGCAAAGAGAGGAAAGATTATGCCTGGTCAAAATAATTAAGTCACTTTGTTTTCTTGGCCGCCAAGGTCTAGCTCTGCCTGGCCATGGCAGCGATGAAGGAAATTTCAAGCAGCTTTTACAAGTCAGAGCAGATGATGATGAAGTGTTGAAGAGATTGGTTAGTAAAGCAGCAACCAACTACACCACTGGTGAAATCCAAAATGAGATCTTGAATCTCATGGCCAACTCCATTGTTAGGGGAATTGTGAGTACTGTACAGGGGTTGCCCAACCTGCAGTACTCCATTATAATAGATGACACCCAGGATGTGTCAGGAGTAGAGCAGGAGGCCATATGTATTTGCTATGTGGATCATGACCTCACCCCTCATGAAGACTTCATAGGTCTATATGAGGTGTCTTCACTCACAGGAAAGGATCTGGCTCAGATGGCAATTGATGTCCTCCTGCGGTTAAACTTGCCCATGTCATGTCTTCGAGGGCAGACCTACGATGGAACTGCAAACATGTCCGGCCATACCAAAGGAGTACAGGCAGTGCTCCAAGAGAAGCAACCTCTTGAGGCCTTGTACGTTCACTGCGGTCCTCGTTGTGTCAATCTTGTAACTCAGACAGCCTGCAGCTCATCCCCTGTTGTGTCCAATGCCCTGAATTTGGTCCACAAGCTTGGCACGCTTTACCACCAGTCTGGAAAATACAAGACCATTTTCAAAGAGATCGCCCAGTCTAAATTGGGAAGTTTCAAAACTCTTAAGCCCCTCTGCCCGACACGATGGCTTGTGAGGATGGTGGCCGTGCAGGCAGTCATAGACCAGTATGAAGAGGTATTGAGGAAATGTCTGCATCTGGCTCCTCTGACACATGTGCAACAGCAAGAGGACTTCTGGAGTCGCTTTCAGAAGGGTCAGACTTTGCTTGGTCTTCTTCTTGCATCACAAGCCCTCAAAGAACTAGAGTTTCTCAACCGCTCCCTTCAGAGCAGGACTGGAAGTGTCACAGGGATGCTTGCAGCAGTTGAGTGTGTGAAGAAAACACTTAGGGCGAAGAGGTCTGATGAAAAGCTTCCGTCAGGTTTATGCAACAGCCTGTGACATGTGATCGGTGAGATGCGCATCGTGACCATCAAAATGCTGAATGTCCAGAGACCTCCTCAGCACTACACAGGAAATGCAGCAGTGTTCTCACCAGCATCCGCTGAAGAGCACTATAGAGTGGAATACTTCAAAGTACTAGATGCCGTTGATGTACAGTTGACCAAGCGCCTTGACCAGAGCAGTTTTGAGACTCTTAACAAGTTGAAAAGGGTGCTAGTTGATGGAAAGGTGGACGAAGTTGTCAGTCTTTATCCAGAACTTAACTGCCATTCACTGGAGTTACATTTGGCAATGTTTCAGCTTCAGTATCCATCCAGCATCATCACTGATGCAGTAAACCAGCTCAAAGCTATGCTGCCAGAAGTCTGTGCTCTCTTTACTCAAGTAGAGTCTTTGGTCAGACTTCTTCTTGTTGCCATGCTCCTCAGCTGAAGCTGAACGGAGCTTCAGTGCCCTAAGAAGACATGGCTCCGCTCCACCATGAGTCAACATCGTCGTCAACAGTGTGGGCGTCTGCCACATCCACCAGGACAAACTTGATCAAGTTGACATAGAAGAGATTTGCCAGCTCTTTATCTCTGCAAATGATAATAGAAGGAATGTCTTTGGGGCCTTAATTTAGGCCTGCGGTTCTCAAACTTGCCGTAGTCTATATTTTGTTTTAAACCAAGTTATTATCTCACAGTGGGTAGCAATGGGGAAAAATAACTCAGACATACACAGGAAAAGACACTAGTAAAAAAAGAATATACAGGAAAGGGGAAGAGAAAAGGAATAAGGAAGAATAAGAATAAGGAAGGAGGGAGACAAGGAAGCTATTCAGGATAGAAGAAAGTAAACCTATTGAATAAAGACTATGGAAGAAGAGAAACATGACAGGGAAGATGAAAGTAAGATGGCAAATGATACTAAAAGTAGAGATGTGAATGTGAATTTGCCTGACACTGCAGAATAGTATTACACCGAAATGTCTGATGTAAAAGTGGCAAATAAAACTGTCTGTTTGGAGTGCTGTCCTAGTCTTCATTCACTGAAAGTAGAGAGAAAGGAATTTATGAAATTAAGAGGTAAAGAAGGAACAAGTGAAGTAAGCAAGAAAACAAAGACATCCAGGGGACTAGTGAGAAGAAAACAATCTTCTTCTTCGTCGTATGGGTTGTGGTTTTTTCTCTCCACTCCTCCAGGAAGGAAATGTGGTTTATGACGGATGATTCATGGCAAATAGCTAAGCTGTTACTATCAGGATGCTAGCTATTCAATAAATATTTTGCGTTCAACCCGGTCATCTACATCACCTACGGCTCAAATACACCGCAAGCGTCAACCTCAGCAGCGTATGTGCGTTTCAATTCGGCGCCCATGTTATGTTAGAGCAGCCATAAAGCGAGCGGGAGGCATGCATCTTAACCGTGTTAAGGGCTGTGGCTGCCGCAACAAACCATCTAGAGCAGGGGTATTCAATTACAAATTCAGTTGGGCCAGATTTGAAAACCAAGAAATTTTGCTGGGCCAGACATTTTCAGCGACCAGTAGCCTAGGCACCAGGTAATGACACATTTCAAACCAACACAAATGAATGTAGGCCTAATGAAATACAAGCAGTTTATTTATAGTTTTCCTTTTAAATTAGGTAACATCTGACACAGGCACGTCAAAAAGACTTGACTGAACACAATAAAAGAGCTGTAATTGAACAGAACCTAATAGCAATACTTTTTTCACTTTCTAGGTAAAACAACAACATTTTGGTCTCAACTGACCCATGCACATCTCAAAGTGCATAAAAAAGTGTACAGTAGTATACCAATAAAAAAAAAGTCCTTTTGTAAAATAAACATTTTGGTCATAGCTGAACACAATAAAAGAGCTGTAATTGAACAGAACCTAATATCAATACTTTTTTAATTTTTTAGGTAAAACAACAACATTTTGGTCTCAACTGACCCATGCACATCTCAAAGTGCATAAAAAAGTGTACATATACAAATAAATAAAAAAGTCCTTTTGTAAAATAAACATTTTGGTCATAGCTGACCCAGGCACATCACAAAGTGCTTTTAACTGAATGAAAATAACCATCAATGCCTTGAGTGCACAATTAAACAAGTTACAGTTACAGTTAAACAATAACATTGAATCTAATCTAATCTAATCTTACCCCGCTGACTTTCTTAGTGTGAGAAGTGACATTTTTTATTCTGAACAAGAGCAGTGACATTTGGCTCATACGATGTCAATGCAATCCGAAGGCATTGGTGAAGAGTACTGTTAGTCAGAGAACAACGAGAGCTGCTTTTTATTGTGTTCATGTGTGAAAAGCTTGCTTCACAGGTGTATGTTGATCCAAACATACTGAGCACATGGATTGCTACTTTCTTAATGTTAGGGAACTGGTGCACGTTGACATCACTCCAAAACTTCGCAGGTCCATTAGTGCGAAGCTCCTGTGCCATGGTTAAGGATGACTGCATGTCAACAAGTTCAAGTACGAATTTCCCCTCGTCGATGGAAGGCACCACTCCCTTTCCTCTGGTGGATAAGTCCCCTTCTATTGCAGCAGTGAACGGGTCTCTGGCAAAGCCCATCACCTCTGCGGGCAGAGCAAGCCCATCCAGTCGACCAGCAAAGTTCTCTTTCAACCTCGCAATGAAATCAGTCATCACATCTGTGATTTGTGCCGGGGATGAGACGCATTTGCGGAGCGTTGGAAAATGCAGCATTCTGCCGGTGCACAAGTCGGCCGCGAAAAGGTCCAGTTTGATTTGAAACGCGCGCGTCTGTTCCACAAGATCAATCACAGTTTTGTCTCTGCCTTGTAGCCCCACATTTAGGTCATTCAGGTGTTTGAACATGTCGCTCAGAAAGCAGACATCAGCCATGAAGTTGTCGTCCAGTATGCGATTCAAGTGTGTTTCTGCCTTCGTTTGCTTGCTGCTGCGGAGGAAAGTTGTAATCTCCTCTCTGAGATCACAGAAACGCTCCAGTGCCTTGCCTTTGGACAGCCACCTGACGTCGTTGTGCAAAAGCAGGTCGTGGTGCTCAGCAGACATTTCTGACAGCAGCTTGCGGAATAAGCGATGTTGGAGGCTCGAAGTGGAGCGAATAAAATTAATTGTAGCCATCACGTTGTCCATTGTTGTTTTAAGCTCCCCGCTGAGTTTTGCGCACAACACCGTCTGATGCACAATGCAGTGTAAGGATGTTATCTGAGGTGCAACAGCGGACCAGCGTGCTGTCAAACCATTTACTCTCCCTGTCATGGATGGAGCCCCATCCGTCACAAGCATTCCCACACGCTTCATATCTAGACCATTGTCTTTGAAAAATTCTGAAATGTTCTTAAAGACTATCTCGCCAGTTGTGTGTCCTTCTAACGGCAGTAAACCGAGCAATTCCTCTCGGAAGCATTTGCCGCCAAAAAAACGGACATATTATGCACAATTGTGCGATATCGGTTCTGTCTGTGGACTCGTCTACTGCTATAGACATAACATCAGCTTTCTTCAGTTCTTTTAACAGTGTTTCAAACACATCTGTAGCAAGAATTTCAACCCTGCGAATGTTTGAAGTGTCTGACAGGGGAACGTTTTTAATAGCAGATGACACACTCGTTTTAATTTTGCTGTCAATTATCACTTCATCTATGACGGCCAGCATACAGTCTTTCATGGTTTCAGAATCAGTGAATGGCCTTTTCTTCTTTGCTAAGATCCAGGAAACACGAAGGGATGCTGCTGTACCTCTCTCTTGGGCTGTGCATGTCCGTACCATCGTTGTACAGCTCCGATTGTAGGATGCAATCAAACTCTGCACTTTTGCAGCCCTCTCCTGAGATCCCTCTGGAAAGTTGGCCCGGAAAGTCGGGTGTTTCTCCATGTGGTGCCTCCGAATATTGTAATCTTTAAGTACCGCAACGCACTCATTGCATATTAAACACATCGGTTTGGCATTTGGACTTTGTGGTAAAATAAACACGTATTTTTCAGTCCAGGCAGGGTTAAACCGACGGTTTTCATCGTCAATTTTGCGTTTCAGGGTGGAGAAAGTCGAAGACATTTTTGGAGTTGATATCGGACTTCTAGCTAGCCTGCCTACAGAACGTGAATATAACGCTCTAGCAACAGTCAACCCAATCAGGGCATTGTTTGTTAAAGTGTGTCTAGCAACGTTATATTAAACAATGCCCTGATTGGGTTGACTGTTCACACGCTCACACGTCACACCTTGCCACGCCCAATGCGTGACATTTGAGAGCCCTGGTGTTATATTCACGTTCTGTAGGCTACTATTGTATGGTAACGATCCTGTATGAGGCCCGTTAACAGCTCCACCAAGGGAGTTAACTATCTTGGTCTAATGGTTAGCGCGGTCGTCGTTTATGCGGGAGATCGGGGTTCGATTCCCGCATGGGGCGAGTTACACTACCAAGTCTCCGTTCGCTACAGTATGAACACTCGCGAAATACGTTTTTCTCTACTTTTATGGCTGGGCCAATCGGGGGTCGCGTCTGGGCCGCATGCGGCCCGTGGGCCGCTAATTGAATAGGCCTGATCTAGAGATTAGGACTCTCGCCTATTTGTTCCTCGTGCTGTGCACATTCAGGGTTCAACAGTAACGCTGTTACTTGCCCGGAGCAAGTAAAACATTTGCCGGGTTTGTTCGCGCGAGCGCGACGACGCTGCTAGACGGCGCAGGCGCGAGACTAGACTAGATGATCGTGAGTGAAGATATTATCAAAGCGTACGGGTGATCGACAGGCGCGTACGCTTTGATATTATCTTCACTCACGATCATCTAGTCTAGTCTCGCGCCCGCGCTGTCTGTTGTTCTTCCTGCACACAGGTAAAAATATCCGGGATCTAGCAGTGTCGTCGTGCTCGCGCAAACAAACCCAGTGAATGTTTTACTTGCTCCGGAGCAAGTAAAACGGCGTTACTGTCGAACCCTGACATTGCAGGCAAAACTCAATGTACAAAGATAGGGCTGGCAGTAGCAGCTCCAGAGTTAGAGCCACAGAAGACCAGTATGGAAGCCACAACAGTGAGAGCCACAGAAGTTCTGCCACACATACACACGCTGCTGAGGTTGGTGTATTTTCGGCATCAAGGTGCGTTCGTAAAGAAGCTCTGAGAGCGCCGGAGTGCACCATGGGAAATTCAGAGCACTGAGCTCTGAAAAAGTATCATTTTATGTTATGGTTGAGGCTTGACTGGTACTCGGTCTAAAGTGTAACAAAACAGGTATCATGTTTATACATGGGATGAATTAACGTTCATTTGAATGAATGTTAAAAGATGAAAATGGCAATGTTAGTTAACGAGTGTCTACTGTCGACATCACTTAAGTTAGCAACAGAAAGCTGTTAGATAGCTGATGTTAGATAGCTTTCTGTTGCTAACTTTAGTGATGTCAACAGTAGATAAATGTTGGGTAATGTTATCATTGGTGTCCACCATGTTTACAGTTAGTTTGTAAAGACTTTTAACTGACTGTTCATAAATTAACTGTTTCAGAGAAACCAGAGCAAATTTCCAGAGCGTATTTTACGAACGCACCCTCACTAACATTGTAGCCTTAGCCTACCTGATATTGACTGGTAAAAAGTATTCATATTCAGAGAGTCTCCTGGGCTAAAGCAGCAGGGGATTGTGGCTTACATAACATTCGCTAGCTCATGCTGGAGCAGGCAACTATGTTTACATTCCAGGCGGCCACACTTCACCAGCGCCTTATCATGATTGGAGATCTCTCAACTGTAATTGATTTGTGATGTCAGGAATCCACCGCTATACAACATGAAACATGGCGGAGCGCTTCAAAACGTCAACATTTTTGAGTGACAGTATTTAATAGACAACGAATATATGAAACATACCCTAAGAAAGCCAATAATTTAAAAAAAGTTGAGACATTGCTTCAAGCACCAGTTGGTGATTTGATCTCAGTGAGACTTTAAACCCAGCCTGATGCTCTGAGGTAGGGTTGCTTTAATCCCTACATAGGAATGCTATAACACATTCATAACTAATGCTTATAACCATTGCAAGCAAAAAAGAAAAAATACCTAGATATTTATATCATATATTTTAGAGCATAGGCAAACTTGTAAATACACTTGTATTTTCAGGAAACGTAATTAATCTAACAATACAGTTGTGTGATTAGTAATTGTAGTTAGTTGTTTACTGTAGTAATGAAGTTAGGAAGTTACAATAGTACCTTATATTGTAGAAATGTTTGAATTATAAAAAAATATATAGAATTGTGTTTTCATTTACATGTATGTCCCTGTAACATACTTCCAACTGTGTCTATAATTTTGGCACAATGAAAACATTCATACATTCGTAATAGTACATAAGAAAATTATAAAGTCATATTTCCTTCTACGTTTGAGTTCTGAAACCTGATTTCCCCCTTTGAAGCCATGTTTCACTTTCATATTCCCTCTGTTTTCATATTCCCTCCTCTCCAGCAACATATGTCCCTCGTTTACATCCCATCATGCCAGGGGACAATCAGATTGTCAAAACACATTTCAGGACCGGGAGAAAAACGATGAAGAGAGTTAAAGAGGGAGAAGAAAATCTGAAAACAGAGTACTGTCATGTGACAACGCGCATTATTGAAACGGTAAAGGATACCCTCTCCTTGCCTTTGGCGTCTGAAGGCTAACTGTTACAGAGGCTGTCTGTAGCACCTCACCCTTGAAGTCAGCTCTGCGCTAGGACTGGCCGGGGCGGGTCACTGAGTGACAGCTTCAATAAGTGTAATTATAGTGGCTGCTGGGGCCGAGTTATGTCGTCTAGCGACCCCACCCACTCTGGAGCCAGTTGGACTGTGTTAACTACGGAGTCAGTGCTAGGTAGGCATCATCAAGGCCCCCATTGACCTACAGCAATAAACACTCACTGGGCCAGACGTACAGACACACACCACTCACATGCAGGCTCACAAACAGTCACGCAAACACGCGTTGCATTTACAACACATACATACATTCACAAACATACAGAAGCTCACTATCTCTCTACCCGCACACACACACGCACGCACACACACACACACACACACACACACAGTAAATGATTAACAACAGTTCTGGTTGACTTGCAGTAACTTAGCAGCATAGTGTTTCTTCTAGAAAGGATCATGTCCTTGTCTGACTGTGACTGTGCACATACTGAAACATTAAGTTGTGTTTGGAAGTAGAGGAACGCCATAGGCTGAGAGTGCATGCGCGTGTGTGTGTGTGTGTGTGTGTGCATGTGTGTGTGTGTGCATGTGTGTGTGTGTGCGTGTGTGTGTGTGTGTATGTATGTAAAAATGAAGTGAAAGCAGGAGACGTAATATCGATATACTGTATGTTTACATATCTGAGGTCTGTAGTTTGGTCTGCTTATGGACAATGCATGCAATGTTCTGAATGCATAACGTTGTGTTCCACTCGTGTGTGTTCTGGTTGCCTTGTGGGAGGTTCTACATCCTGTTAGTCTGTTGTTCTACATCCTGTTGTTTTGAGTTATCACAGATTTGACGCCATGTATTTTGTTTACAGGTATTGAATTATTTCAGATATTTTCTGCTATGCATTTGGTGGATTGAAAACCTCCATCGGGTAACCTCGGGCTATGCCCTTTTTCACTCCAGTTGCGCTATCCTGATCTTCCACAAAGATGTGTGAGTAATCTACCCTGTTTATCTCCAAACTGGCAATTATGTTTAATTAGAACCCTGCTTAATGACATCGTCTCAATCATTATGGCATATTGTAATTATTTCTGCCCGTCACAATCACAGGGCAATCACGTTGATTATTACATGTCATTACATGGTAGTTTTGGTGCAATCACACAACTTTATGTGTGTTTTTTTTTATGGTGGAGGTCAGACCACCAACGGTAGTCACATGGAGCGTCATTTTAATTGATCTGTCGACATTTTCAACGGTACGATAGAGCTGTGATCCCAGAGACACTGTTACTTATTGTGCCGAGATACCGTGCAATAGTAACATAGTTCTTCAGTTCGTGAGCTTATATTATAAGGTTCTATCTCCGTTTAGGGTAGTTCAGAGATATTGTGCATCAAAGTTTTTACATTCCATTATGTTCGGTGAGAACCTTTGTATTTTATTAATTATTAACTCAAAAATGTCCATTTTTAAAAAAAATAACACCACACAGGCATTACTAAACACTTAATGGATCAGATTATGTAAAAAACTCAATTTTGACAAGAATTGAGATAGAACCTTATAATTCTAACGTCACAAGTTGTCGACTTGACCCTTCCGCTTCACAGGGGAACTGAAGTTTTAGTTGTAGTTTTCAAAGCCGTGGAAGAAGAACCGGGAAAAATGTGTATCAGGCAACATACTCCAAGTTTGTCACACAGCCAAAGGGAATAACCCTAATAAGGCTTATTATTCGCATACTGAAATATCCCTAACAGGTCTTCTTTAGTTTTTATTTCAGCCTGCACTTGAATAATTTCCCATAACATTCATGGAATATCGAACGTTTCACATTTTTCCAGCCATTCAAAACTTTTCCAGCCAGCCTGGCAACCCCAGCAGTCCTATGTGTTGGTGCTGCGCAGGCCTGGGTGCATGCTGGGAGGCTCATTCCACAGTGGAGCCAGGCCTGTTTAGAGGGTCTGTCCTGTCTGCTCTCCTCAGGTCACTTTAATATCAGCCCACGGCCCTGGACCTGACCCCACGGGGCTCCACCAATTACTGGAATAACCTCCTCCTCCTCCTCCTCCTCACCCCCAGTTTCCCCATCCTCCTCCTCCTCCTGCTCCTCCTCCTCCCCACCACCAGTCTCCCCATCTCCTCCTCCTCACCCCCAGTCTCCCCACCCTCTTCCTCCCCACCCCCAGTCTGCGCATCCTCCTCCTCCTCCTGCTCCTCCTCCTCCCCGCCCCCAGTCTCCCCATCCTCCTCCTCCTCCTCCTCCTGCTCCTCCTCCTCCCCACCCCTAGTCTCCCCATCCTCCTCCTCCTGCTCCTCCTCCTCCCCACCACCAGTCTCCCCATCTCCTCCTCACCCCCAGTCTCCCCACCCTCTTCCTCCCCACCCCCAGTCTCCCCATCCTCCTCCTCCTCACCCCCAGTCTCCCCATCCTCCTCCTCCCCACCCCTAGTCTCCCCATCCTCCTCCTCCTGCTCCTCCTCCTCCCCACCACCAGTCTCCCCATCTCCTCCTCACCCCCAGTCTCCCCATCCTCCTCCTCCTCACCCCCAGTCTCCCCATCCTCCTCCTCCTCACCCCCAGTCTCCCCATCTCCTCCTCCTCCTCCTCACCCCCAGTCTCCCCATCCTCCTCCTCCTCACCCCCAGTCTCCCCATCTCCTCCTCCTCCTCACCCCCAGTCTCCCCATCCTCCTCCTCCTCACCCCCAGTCTCCCCATCTCCTCCTCCTCCTCCTCACCCCCAGTCTCCCCATCCTCCTCCTCCTCACCCCCAGTCTCCCCATCTCCTCCTCCTCCTCCTCACCCCCAGTCTCCCCATCCTCCTCCTCCTCCTCACCCCCAGTCTCCCCATCCTCCTCCTCCTCACCCCCAGTCTCCCCATCTCCTCCTCCTCCTTCTCACCCCCAGTCTCCCCATCCTCCTCCTCCTCACCCCCAGTCTCCCCATCTCCTCCTCCTCCTCCTCACCCCCAGTCTCCCCATCTCCTCCTCCTCCTCACCCCCAGTCTCCCCATCCTCCTCCTCCTCACCCCCAGTCTCCCCATCTCCTCCTCCTCCTCCTCCTCCTCACCCCCAGTCTCCCCATCCTCCTCCTCCTCACCCCCAGTCTCCCCATCTCCTCCTCCTCCTCACCCCCAGTCTCCCCATCTCCTCCTCCTCCTCACCCCCAGTCTCCCCATCTCCTCCTCCTCCTCCTCCTCACCCCCAGTCTCCCCATCTCCTCCTCCTCCTCCTCACCCCCAGTCTCCCCATATCCTCCTCCTCCTCCTCACCCCCAGTCTCCCCATCCCGCTCGCTATGTACAGCTTTGTTGTGTCAGCCTCTTCTGCCCCGCAGCCTCTTCTCCCCCTCTCTGTTCCCTCCTCTCCTCTTCTCCCCCTCTGGTGTTCCTCCTCTCCTCTTCTCCTCTGGTGTTCCTCCTCTCCTCTTCTCCTCCTCTGGTGTTCCTCCTCTCCTCTTCTCCTCCTCTGGTGTTCCTCCTCTCCTCTCCTCCTCTGGTGTTCCTCCTCTCCTCTTCTCCTCCTCTGGTGTTCCTCCTCTCCTCTTCTCCTCTGGTGTTCCTCCTCTCCTCTTCTCCTCTGGTGTTCCTCCTCTCCTCTTCTCCTCTGGTGTTCCTCCTCTCCTCTTCTCCTCTGGTGTTCCTCCTCTCCTCTTCTCCTCTGGTGTTCCTCCTCTCCTCTCCTCTTCTCCTCCTCTGGTGTTCCTCCTCTCCTCTCCTCCCCCTCTGGTGTTCCTCCTCTCCTCTTCTCCTCCTCTGGTGTTCCTCCTCTCCTCTTCTTCTCCTCTGGTGTTCCTCCTCTCCTCTCCTCCCCCTCTGGTGTTCCTCCTCTCCTCTTCTCCTCCTCTGGTGTTCCTCCTCTCCTCTTCTTCTCCTCTGGTGTTCCTCCTCTCCTCTTCTCCTCCTCTGGTGTTCCTCCTCTCCTCTTCTTCTCCTCTGGTGTTCCTCCTCTCCTCTTCTTCTCCTCTGGTGTTCCTCCTCTCCTCTTCTCCTCTGGTGTTTTCTCCTATCCTCTCCTCTTCTCCTCCTCTGGTGTTCTCTCCTCTCCTCTCCTCTTCTCCTCCTCTGGTGTTCCTCCTCTCCTCTCCTCTTCTCCTCTGGTGTTCCTCCTCTCCTCTTCTCCTTCTCTGGTGTTCCTCCTCTCTCTTTGTCTTCCTCACTTCATTCATTTCAGCTGGTCACACATCTATCTAAGAAGAAACATCTTCTAGTGGAATAAGCTCTACTGTCTCTAACATCGCTGTGTCTTGTGACATGCTGTGAGTCTTATGATGGTGTGCTGCTGACATATTCTGCTCACTTGCTTTTAAACTAAGAGACAGATACGGGAGTGTTTATATTTATACAGCAACATGTCGTTAGTCGCCAAATTGGTTCCACAACCGATGAAAGTTGAGGCAATAGAAAAGAGGAATTTGGCATACATCTGTCATTGGCAATATCCTACATTCTTTCTATCGTGTTTTTCATCTCTTCCCCTGCTTACACAGTGGATGATCTGGAAACGATGTTACTGTATGTGTGTGTGAGTGTGTCTGTGTCTGTGTGTGTGTGTGTGTGTGTGTGTGTGTGTGTGTGTGTGTGTGTGTATGTGTGTGTGCATGCGTGTGTGCGTGTGTCAGAGCTTGTTTGCGCCTGTGTGTTTGTGTGCGCACGTGTGGGTCTGTGCGTGTGTGTGTGTGTGTGTGTGTGTGCATGCGTGCGTGTGTGTCAGAGCTCGTTTGCGCCTGTGTGTTTGTGTGCTGCACGTGCGTGTCTGTGCGTGCGCGTGTGTGTGTGTTGTGTGTGTGGTCGATCGTAAGCTTTTGAGTGGATCAGATCCTGAACGGCCCTCTAACTTCAGTCAGGGTCTGCATCCTGATGTCCTGGAGTGATTGGTTGGAGGGGATAATCTGCGTCCCAGGAACACAGAACCTTTTACAGGTTCCACATGTGCCTTGGCACCAGACAGGAGAGCGGCCAGGAGGTTCATTAATTGCAGCAACATTCCTGTAGCGTTGTCACGCAGTTTTATGAGCGTTCTTAGTGCTGCCTTGGGCTGCCCTGTCATTACAGCCTCTACCTCTCTCTTAGTCGAGCCTTTCTCATGATGCCTGTCCACTCATTAAAGCCCAGGACCACAATCAACCACCAAGATCCATCATCAAAGGTTGGTGTCATAAATCAGTCTTATCAAATAATAGGTTTGAACTACATCTCCCATGACTTGGTCAGCTGCCTCTGTGCAAAAAACTCCACCAATTACAATTTGCCTAATGCCAAACAAGGGGATCAAACTACCAATCAATGAGCTGGAGCTCTGGAGGGGGTGGGGGGTGGGGGTGGGGGGGTTCTCAAACCCCCTTTGTCACCAATGCTCTGAGAAACGTCATGGCTTCCTTTCATCTCAAGAGCAGACTTGAGACATTGGAGCGATTGTCGTAATGATGCTAAATCAGAAATGAGGTCTAATAAGGTCTAATGAGGGTTTAACGGGTTAGGGTTAGGGTTAGGTTTTGTTTTTCTTATTGTAAAAAAACGTTTCTTGTAAAACAAAAACAGAAAGCAGATCATTTGATTGTTCCAAAGGAATTAACCCTGCTCTGGTCTGATCTCTAGGGTCAGTGGTGGCTGCTACTGCAACATTCCACGGCTAATTGTGGTGATGTAATATCGTGACGTTAGAATTATAAGGTTCTATCTCAATTTTTTCAAAATTGAGTTTTTTACATAATCTGATCCATTAGGTGTTTATTAATGCCTGTGTGGTGTTATTTTTTAAATGTTGACATTTTTGAGTTAGTAATTAATAAAATACAAAGGTTCCATCTCACAAAACATAATGGAATGTAAAAACTTTGACGCTCAATATCTCTGAACTGCCCTAAATGGAGATAGAACCTTATAATTCTAAACTCACGATATGGTTCTGAGAGGTCTGTTTGTACAGTCATGACTGACTGAATGTCATTCAAACCAACACCCATTTTAGGGACTAAAGATCATTCTACAGGGAGATTTTAATAGATAGATCAATAGAGTGTTGTGTCCCACACATATTTGAGATATCCTAGGAGAAAGGACATAAGATGGAAGGTTACCTCTCCTGTATGGTAGCCCCATTGTTTCAAGGGTAATTAATGCCACACTTTTATTAATTACAAAACAAAGAGTGTCGAGTGAAGCAAAGCATGATCTGCATCAAGGCTAAGAGATAGAAGAGATACTACACTCTCACAATCTCATTGGTGTCAAAATCATTGTGTATGGGGACGATGTCTTGCTTTGGTACTCTGCGGCTGAGTTGGTAGAGCATGGCGCCAACAACACTTAAGCTCAATTTCTACTTTTGCGTCGAATTTACGCGCGGCTACGCCGTAGCCTACGCAAAGGCTCTCCCAATTTATAGTTCTGCGTTGGTCGGTCTGCGTCGCGTTGGTCGGTGTATTCATAGCGGTATAATAGCGATTTTTGGGTTATGCTTGTTGTAAAGAAAATGTCTATAATGCATTGGAATGACGTTAAACTAAGATAATAATAATCAAATCTTTATTAATAAGTAATTACAGAAAAAGTCAATGGCATTTCTGTCATGGCTTCCGCATTTTGGCCTATGAGAGTCGGAACCATATCGGAATCATGTGCTACCAAGCGGGCCAATCACAGTTCTTGCGGTCTGCTTAGGTGTGCCGCTTAGTTACATTTTTGGAGAGGTGCGCGTGAGCCTACGGCGTAGGCTACGCCATAGATTTTACGCAGAAGTATAAATTGGGCTTTAGGTTGTGGGTTCAATTTCAGCTGGTACCATATGTACTGAAATGTACGCACTCATTGCAATGTAAGTCGCTTTGGATAAAAGCGTCAACTAAATGGCTTTTTTTCTTCTTTTTCTTTTTCTTGTCTGGACAGTAGTTGCTGACAAGGTGTTCTGTTGCCAGGCAAAGTCAACAAAAGACAGCTACTCTCAATTTGCCATCAGCTAAATGGACTGACTTATATAACAGCCTTATTCCTAAGCGCTTTACAACCGCCTCTCATTCACACATTCACACACACATTCACACACCAATGGCGGCAAACTACCATGCAAGGTGCCGGTCCGCTCACTGGGAGCAATTTGGGGTTCAGTGTCTTGCCCAAGGACACTTTGACATGTGGCCAGCCGGGGTTCGAACCACAGATCTGCCAACCTTGCGATCAGTAGACGCCAGCTCTACCTCCTGCACCACAGCCGCCCCATCAGCTCACTCCTGAGATGTCACGCTGGTCCACCAGGCTCCTCATACACACCATGTGACTTCACTTCAAACTACCTGACAACTCGTGAGCTTAGAATGATAATAGTGCAGCAGATTAAATCAATATTTCATAAGAGTCGTTCACTTGGTGATACAAGCACCAAATTTGGCACAAATGATGTCCAGGATGTACTTTCTAAGAAAAGTACGGTTTCCAGCTGAAAATCCAAGATGGCTGCCACTTTTCAAGATGGCCGCCTCATCAGATGCAAAATAACGTTTTTTGGAGTAGAACTTGAATGAACAGAAATGGGTTAATGGTCCAAACATCAAAATGAATGTATCCTTACTGGAACTCAATTGTGTCAATTGTGTCCATCTGCACTGAGGCGGTGGATGGTGTCTGGACCAGAAGTTAGCCAGTTAGTCAACCAGTATGAGTTGGCATCTCAAGTCAAAGAAGCAAACAAAGATGTCAGGCATCATGAGCAGACCAGTCAGTCTCAGAAGTCCTTCACTGACAAGGTCCAAAAGTTGTTTGATGTGATGAAGGATCTGGGCAATCCTTTCCAGGAAGAGTCCAAAGATCTGCTCACATTGGACACAAAAACCATCGCACATCCCAGTGCTGCTGAGCTTGTAAGAACTCACTTTGAGAAAGGTCAAGCTGCCTTCAGAGACTTTTTCAATGGTCTGGGGGATGAGGGTTCCTTCTATAAGCCCATTAAAAAGAACAAAGCCGACTTCTTTCGCCAAGAGGCAGCTGCAGCTTCCAGTGACATGAAGAAGCAGGTACTCAAAGATGACTGTCGTCTGTTCTCGCAGCTTTTTATATCGTGCCAATCACGAGAGTGTGACCTGCTTGAGTTCTTTAAGCATGAGAATCAACCTTTCCCTGCTGCACTGAGTGACACAGGGAAACTCCACTCTGGCCAGAAGTCTCAGCTTTCAAAAATTCTGGAAGCTACCATTTCTCCTCCTGACAAACAACCAGAATGTGATGCCATTATCATTGATGGTTCCTCTCTTGTGCATTCATTGTCTCCTACGACATCAAATACCTTTGAGGAATATGCTGTCCAGGATGTAGTTCCAAAAATCCTGACCTACTCATCAAAGTAAGAGCGAACAGATATCATTTTTGATGTCTACTGGACTTCAAGCCTGAAGGCTGAAACTAGGTCAAACAGAGGTATGGGAGGTCGACGAAGAGTGACAGACAAAAACAAACTGCCACCCAACTGGAAAAGCTTCCTGCGAGACAGCAACAACAAGACTGAGCTCTTCATGTTCCTAGCCGACAAGATAGTGACCCTGTGTCCCGACAATGTCATAGTTGTGACCAAAGGGGAGCAGGCTCTATCAAACAAGCCCATCAGCCTTGAAGGCTTAAGTCCATGTAACCATGAGGAAGCTGACTCCAGAATCTTCATACATACTCTTCATGCAGCCAAGCAACAGATGAAGTCTGTGTTGATCAAGGCATGCGACACAGATATTCTTGTTGTTGCAGTCAATGTTTTTGCGACTCTTCAGGATGCAGGCTTAGTAAGGCTTTGGGTAGAATTTGGCCAAGGTCAGTCCATTAAGTGGTTGCCTATCCATGACATGGTGCTTTCTCTTGGCCCAGAGAAATCCAGTGGCATGCTGTTCTTTCACGCCTTCACTGGCTGTGATGTTGTGTCAGCTTTTCGTGGCAAAGGCAAAAAAACGGCATGGCAAGCATGGGAGGTTTGCCCTGAAGTGAGCCCTGTCTTCAAAAAGCTCAGTCAGTACCCACCTATCATAGAAGATGCAGACCTCAACATCCTTGAGAAGTTTGTCATCACCATGTATGACTAGCAGAGCACTACAGGCAAGGTTGATGAGGCAAGACTAGAATTATTATTATTTAATTTTTTTAATTTGTTTTTTCAGATTTTATCCCTTTTTCACCCAATTTGGTAGCCAATTGAACCCAACCTAGCATCCAATTATCCCCTGCCTATTGCGAAGGATCCGCCGCACGACCCCGTGGCCGGCAGTCCCAGAGGAGGCCGCCAGGCAGACTAGCTGACTGGCTCCTCGAACCCAGCACCGTTATTCCGGCACCCCGGGGGCGCTGTTGCGCGACGGATCCTTGTCCGGAAATACTCCTATACCGCCCTCGGGAGCGGCCGCCCAATATGCCGCTCCCCGTGTGTGCCCCAGCCATATCCGGATCTGGCGAGCTGGGATTCGATCCCAGTCCCCGGTGGGCAGCTTGCACTAGTGGCCAGTGCTTAGACCGCTACACAACCGCGGGGCAAGACTAGAATTATTTGCGCGGAAGCAAAGGTCTTATGATGCCATTCCACCGACAAGCGCATCCCTCGTTCAGCATGTGAAACGGTCTGCCTTCCAAGCTGCCTGCATATGGGGCCAGGCAACAGTGTGCAAAATGCAAATTGAAAGCCCTGCCAACTGGGGCTGGAAAAAAGATGGTGAGGTCTGGCAAGTGGTCTGGACAACCCTTCCACCGATTGTTCAGACGTGTGAGCAGTTGACGAAATGCGGCTGCAAGACTGAATGCAGAGGACGATGCAAATGTTATCGATTCGGCCTGAAGTGTACCCAGTTGTGTGCCTGTGAATGTGAGGACTAAAAGAAGAAACAGCCATGATTGCCAGCCATGTTTTGCTCAGAATTGTACAATGCAGCCTATGCTTGGACATGTTTTCTGTGTTTCCGCTAACTACAGTATAAATGAAAAAAAAACATTGGGGGAGACAAAGACAGCCTCTACGTGGCCTTCCCTACAAGTAGCTTACAGGTCCAATAGCCAAAAGTTAAACTAATGTCTTTAATGCATCTTTTAGGAAATTGCTCAATCATTCTGGTTATTTTGTGTCCTTTTTGAAATGATAAAATAAAATAAATTTGTAGCACTACTTAAATGCAATATGCGTATTTTGCGTATCGGAAACAACACCAAGAGAGTGTTTTTAGTTTAATTCCCATTTTATCACCATAATATTCAATAATTTTGATATTCTAAATGCAGAATTGGATTTCTCACACTCAAAAACATATATTTCAATGTATAGGCCATCAAAATAGGATTATTCAGTCAAAAACGCTGTTTGAATCCATTTCGAATGGCGGCCATCTTGAAAGATGGTGGCCATTTTGTTTTTTCAAGTGGAAACCGTACTTTTCTGAGAGAGTAGGTCCCAAAGCACTTGTGTGCCAAATTTGGTGCTTGTATCACCAAGCGAACGATTATTTCATTAATCTGCTGCACTATAAGGTTCTATCTCCGTTTAGAGATAGAGATATTGAGCATCAAAGTTTTTACATTCCATTATGTTTTGTGAGATGGAACCTTTGTATTTTATGAATTACTAACTAAAAAATGTGAACATTTAAAAAAAAGTACACCACACAGGCATTAATAAACACCTAATGCATCAGATTATGTAAAAAAACTCAATTTTGACAAAAATGGAGATAGAACCTTATAATTCTAACATCACAAACTAATAAATCAGTTCACAGGTAGATGTTCTGCCAGTATGTAAACATGTGGCTCGGTTGCCTTCCAATTAAAGCATCTCGGGTGTCAGGTTTGTTTTAACGATGATAACAAAACCATTTATTTCGCATTTGTTTGTGTTGCTTTGTAATTTCATTGTGTATTCTGCCTCACACCGCAAGCTGAGAGAGGCAGACTAGTTGTTCTGTTCCTCCACTACTTCTCTGAGAAGTGTAGAAAGTTAGCAACAATATGACGGCGAAAATGCTCCTTTCCCCTGGCCCACGGGTATGGGTTTGGTTTGGTCTGGTTTGGTTTGGTTTGGTTTGGTTTGGTTTGGTCTGGTTTGGTTTGGTTTGGTTTGGTTTGGTCTGGTTTGGTTTGGTCTGGTTTGGTTTGGTTTGGTTTGGGTTCCCTTACGGCGGGGTTGTGGTAGAAGTCTAGGTTGGATTCTACAATCAAACAACAAATGGGAGCAGTTGAACTGCTGGTAAAGTCATTCCCAGACACTTGCTCCCAAATGCTCAGAAGGTCTGTGTGCAGATGAATTGCTGTAAAATGCAAGTAACTGGTGAAGGCGAGCTTGAAGAGGTGGGTTTTGAGGGCCTGTTTAAATGTTGGCAGGGTGTTGGCCTGTCTAATGTGGTTGGGGAGGGCGTTCCAGAGGGACGGGGCTGCGGCTGTAAAGGCCCTATCACCCCAGGTCCGGAGCTTGGTCCTGGTGGTCTTGAGGGTGGTTTGGTCGTCAGACCTGAGGCAACGGGAGGGGGTGTGGAGGGGGACGAGGTCGGCAAGGTAGGAGGGGGCCAGATTGTTGATGGCTTATAAGATCCTTATGTTGTAAGATGTTGTCAGATCCTTCCAACATAAACACTGAACGTGAAGAAAAGGAAACATTTGGGTGTCACGTGACACAGTATGTACTGAGCATGCCATAGAGGCTAAATCACAATAACTCATGTACTCAAGTCAAAAGAAAGGAGGTAACATTTGAAAGGGTATTCCCTTCATAAGGTGGATGACAGCTCAACAAAGGGGTGACAACAGAAACAGTCGCATGTTGACTCGCAACTGTTTTGTGTTTCATGTGTCATCGAGCAATCACTGAAGTTGCTGTTTATTTACCCTTTCATAGTGTCATATTCGGTTGTTAAGTCTGACGTCAAACGTGACGTTTAGCAATTTCCGGAAATTCCCTAGAAATTCCCTGCACCAGAGTACCAGTGTACTACAGCGGTAGAATGACAGTTCAATCGTTTTTTAGACTCGGATCTATTCATACAACAAGGGACACAGCACTTTCCCGTTTTTCCCATATTTGTCAGCGTCTTTGAGCCTCGGAAAAGTGCTATATAAATATAATGAATTATTGTTATTACTGCGCCATTTCGAAGACAGCGCCTCAGCCAACTTTGGACCCGGAAACACGTCACTACTTAACAACCGAATCACTGAAGTTGCAGTTTAAAAGGGTTTATTTACCCTTTCATAGTGTCATATTGCTTTAAACCCAACATTGTGTCTAGAGGCTGTAAAGAGCAGAGGAATGAGGGCTGCAACCACTGAGTGAGTGAGTGTGTGTGTGTGTGTGTGTGTGTGTGTGTGTGTGTGTGTGTGTGTGTGTGTGCATGCACGTGCGTGCGTGTGTGTGTGTGTGTGTGTGTGTGTCTGTGTGTGTGTTGGGTGAAGAGATCAAATATATATCAGTGGACATGGCGGTGAGAGAACGACAAACAGTCAAAACAGAACTCGATCTCAGGGGCAATTACCGTGTTTGGTTAATCTTTGGAACGTGCTGTGGAGAGCCGGGTCAATTACACTGTTTGACTCTCCCTTTTAGCGAGGGGCTGGGAGGATTATTACTCATTAAGACTTCACAGTTTGGTGTTTGGAGACTTGGGGGGGCTGGCGTCAAAAGGCTGTGCCTCCCCTCACCCCCTCCCTCCACCACAGACAAGATGTTGCAGTGTTACACAGTGTTACTAACTGGGTGAAGCAGGCCCGGATTAACCCCCTAGGGTGCCCTAGGGTGACCAGACTTGATGTGTGCCCCCCCCCAACACACACACCCTCCTACTTTGCAAGTGAAAGTGTGATATTTACTATGGTTACAAAACCCATAGATTTACAAGAGCATATAACTACAGTACAGGCTCATCACAGTTGGGCCTAATGCCGTAGTATAGCCTTTACACTGATGCTCAAATCTGAATGCAACTCACATCACAATGCAACACGACTTTCCATATATAGGCTAATTATTTCCATCATAAATGGCCTGAGACTACATGCTAAACCATAACAAAGGGGGAAAATACACATACTGTATACTACAATAAAACAAGCTCAATACCAACCAAGTCCAATAACGACTGTTGCAGGCATATAAGAATAAGAACATATTTTCTGTCAGCATTAATGAAGCGTACTACAGGTATTATGGAAATAAACAGCGCCTCTCTCTTTGCCGCTCTGCTCACCTTTGTGATGCTGTATCAGACATAGGCTATAGCCCTGTGCATCACACAGTTTACCTCAGCCACAGCGTCATATTAGCCCAAAATAATCATAAGTAAGCCTTACCTTTAGCAGAACTTCTTTTTTCTTGATTTTACGCAGGCAAAGTCGTTTACTAAATCCTCAAAGTCCATCTCTTTGACCAACTCGGATTCAATTGCCAGCAGGGAATCTTATTATTATCAGGCCTCTCTTATTTCACTATAGTTCTCTCTCAACGCTTTGGTAGAGTCAGTCCTACAACTCCATCTAGTACTGGACAGTGGTTTTAGAGTCCTGCTGATGTTCACATCCTTCTTTTTAAATATCCGGCTCCATCGGTGAGGGGATGCTGCACAAAACGTATACAATGACTGAAGTAGGTCAAAGAAATCACTCGCATCCTTACAGCTATTAATGCTGTTTACACCAACAAGATTAAGGGAATGTCCAGCACAAGGCACGTAATGAATCAGGGGGTTTGCTTTTTGAAGATGCGCCTGGAGGCCGTTATATTTACCAGACATGTTACTGGCGTTGTCGTAACTTTGTCCCCCGGCAATTCGACAAGTCTAACTCCAGGTCATGACATGAACCATTCTTACTACACATTCAGGTCATGACATGAACCATTCTTACTACACATTCAGGTCATGACATGAACCATTCTTACACCACATTCAGGTCATGACATGAACCATTCTTACTCCACATTCAGGTCATGACATGAACCATTCTTACTACACATTCAGGTCATGACATGAACCATTCTTACTACACATTCAGGTCATGACATGAACCATTCTTACTACACATTCAGGTCATGACATGAACCATTCTTACTCCACATTCAGGTCATGACATGAACCATTCTTACTCCACATTCAGGTCATGACATGAACCATTCTTACTACACATTCAGGTCATGACATGAACCATTCTTACTACACATTCAGGTCATGACATGAACCATTCTTACTCCACATTCAGGTCATGACATGAACCATTCTTACTACACATTCAGGTCATGACATGAACCATTCTTACTCCACATTCAGGTCATGACATGAACCATTCTTACTACACATTCAGGTCATGACATGAACCATTCTTACTCCACATTCAGCAAGACTTGCTCCAGTGTGGCTGTGAATGGGCTCGCTCCCTCGCTCGCTCTGCTGCACCCCCCCCCCCCCCCCACACACACACACACACACACTGTTAACTTCGGTGCTAATTTTAGGCCTAGGTGAAATAAATAAAAAAATCCCAATTGTTGGGACATTTTTAAGAGTGGCCGTATGTCTGGAGTCTTTGCCTTGCTTAATTTTTCGCTTGGCAGAGCCACTCAGTTGTCGCCTGTACATTTTGATTTCTTCGTTGATAGTTTGGCGGCACTGCGTCATCGCGCACTTGTCTGTGACTGGGGGGGGGCACTTACACCGAACTCGCAATTATTTATCTTTTTATACACGATAGCCTAAATAGAACCGTTAGTTTTGTACCTGTGTGGATGACTTCCAGTAAATATAGCCTATATTTTAAAAATGTGCGCAAAATATTTTAAAGGTCTCTTCATTGTCCGAATAATTTGGTGCCCCCCCATTGACTGGTGCCCCAGGGCGTTCACCCGATGCAATATATGGATAATCCGGGCTTGGGGTGAGGTGATGTTAATGTTTCAATATGTGCACAGTCAGGAAAATGATCCTTTTCTAGAAGAAATACTATGCTGTTAAGTTACTCCAAATCAACCAGAACTGTTGTTAATCATTTACTGTGTGTGTGTGTGTGTGTGTGTGTGTGTGTGTGTGTGTGTGTGTGTGTGTGTGCGTGCGTGCGTGCGTGCGTGCGTGCGTGCGTGTGTGTGTGTGTGAGTGCGTGCATGCATGCATTCAGGAATCCCAATAAATCCTAATAGATCCTAATCCTAATAGATCCTAATAGAGCCTAATAGATCATAATCCTAATAGATCCTAATAGATCCTAATCATAATAGATCATAATCCTAATATATCCTAATAGATCATAATCCTAATAGATCCTAATAGATCATAATCCTAATAGATCATAATCCTAATAGATCCTAATAGATCCTAATCCTAATAGATCATAATCCTAATAGATCATAATCCTAATAGATCCGAATAGATCCTAATCCTAATAGATCCTAATATAACCTAATCCTAATAGGTCCTAATCCTAATAGGTCCTAATCCTAATATATCCTAATCCTAATAGATCCTAATAGATCCTAATCCTAATCGATCCTAATCCTAATAGATCATAATAGATCATAATCCTAATAGATCATAATCCTAATAGGTCCTAATCCTAATAGATCATAATCCTAATAGATCCTAATCCTAATAGATCCTAATAGATCCTAATCCTAATAGATCCTAATCCTAATAGATCCTAATCCTAATAGATCCTAATCCTAATAGGTCCTAATCCTAATAGATCCTAATCCTAATAGATCCTAATTGATCCTAATAGATCCTAATCCTAATAGATCCTAATCCTAATAGGTCCTAATCCTAATAGATCCCAATCCTAATAGGTCCTAACGAATCATAATAGATCATAATAGATCATAATAGATCATAATCCTAATAGATCCTAATAGATCAGAATCATAATAGATCCTAACAAATCAAATCTAAATCAATATGAAACCTCACAACCCCATTGGTCTTTTTCACTATACAGTTATGGTGGTGTGAGACCTGGTGTTTCATTGAACCTTGATTCTGTGCCACATTTAAATGTGATTCTGTGCTACATGTAAACACCCTTAGAGGCTGTGTGAATGGGTTTGTTAGGATTGTTTAGCATTGGTAATTACAAACTAGTAATGACCCTTAATGCTAGCCACTCCTGAGAGTCTCCCAGGTGAAGTACTGTATAGGTGCACAGAGCGCTATGATGCTAGCTAGCTGTCATTAAGTGGAATGTATGGGAACTTGACTAAGATGCCCTCACACAGTGAGGGAACAATACTGTTCCTTTCTTTTCTTTTCTTTTTTTGACTAAGGCTGATGTATTATTAAATGTATTATTAAATTGATCCATGGCAACTCCTACATGGCCATAGAGACTATTGGCTAGATATGAACAGGCAGTGAAAATAGGGCAGAATCTCCTCTGGCCTCCTCTGTCGACTGCCTAGGTTTGGTGTACTAGATCCAAGATCCTTCTATGGCCTTCTGGGTAGCTGTACATTCACCAACATACAGCAATAAAGACAAGACAAGGCAATACAATACAGTACAATGCAACATTGTGTATAATGAGTCGTGAGCTTAGAATTATACAGTTCTATCTCCGTTTAGGGTAGTTCAAAGATATTGAGCGTCAACGTTTTTACATTCCATTATGTTTTGTGAGATGGAACCTTCGTATTTTATTAATTACTAACTAAAAAATGTCAACATTTTTAAAATAAACACACAGGCATTAATAAACAAAAATCAGACAAAAATGGAGATAGAACCTTATAATTCTAACGTCACGATTTACTGTCCTCTTCTCTCTCTCTCCCTCTCCCTCTCTCTGTGTGTGTGTTGTGGTCATGTTTTGACTAACCAGTGGGATAAGAAGCGGCGTCCTGCTGACAGGCTGAATCAGACAGGATGTCACTGCCCCGCGGGAGGCCGATAACTAGAGGGAGCTTCAAAGAATGACTAAATCACTTCATTGTGATGACACCAGAGTTATTGCATTCCTTTGCATCTGAAAAATGTTGGTAAATGGTGATTTGGGGCTGTGAAAAACCCAGAGGAAACCTCCTTAATTTTGTGTGATGTTAGAAAATACGGAAAAAAAATCATGTTCCATTTTTGGAGTGAAGTGAACAAATCCTTTCAGAAAATCCAAAGTTATCACATGGTAAGATGTTGAATCAACAATGTACAAAGTCTACTTGGCTTTATATATTTTTACAAGTTTCTCTTGAAAGCTGATAAATGAACAGTGCTTCACTTAGAGGTGGTTTGCACTGACCTGTGAAAGCGACCGATAATAAGACCATCAGTCAGACACGGAGAGGGCTAACTTACTCTCTTCCTTTATCAAGAGTGATGATCTCAGACTCAACTCAACAAGTTGCCCTTCTCCTCATGACATATATGATCTGCTTTTGACAACAACCATTTCTGTTTAAGCCTCCTCCCTCCCATCCAGTTCCACTGTGCAGCATTCAATACTTCCAGTGGAAACACATATTTCATTTTACTCTTTAATAATGGTCTGTCAACCACCGCAGCTGTCTTCACTTCGCACTTTTATTGTCCACTCTTTTCTTGACTCTGACTGGCAGCAATATTATTATTAATACTACATTATTGGCCATCCGGCTGATGTTACACAAAACGCTATTCTCAAAACCATATATAACACTCAAAACCATATATAACACTCAAAACCATATATAACACTCAAAACCATATATAACACTCAAAACCATATATAACACTCAAAACGGAGAGGTTCTGCAAACTTCCACCCGACGCTGAGTAAACAAAGTAGCTGCGAGAGGGAAAATAGTGACACATTTATACTGTATGGCGACAGCCACTTTGTGAGTTTGTATTGCCCGGAACTCATAAAGGGACTTCATAAATGATCAAATGAAAGTTGTGAACATAGACATTAAAATAGTGTCGAGCTGGGAAGACTTTCCACGTGCAATTCACAGACAAGGAAAGATATTCCGCCCCAGAAAAACCTGTCTCAGAAATGGACGTAAATAGATTTTGTGTGGACAGACACTAATCATCAACGCAGAATATCTATCTGGTTTGTTTTAGTTGAATACATTCGTTTTCTTTTAATGTTGTGTATGTTATATCTGTCCCCCCCCTTCATCTCCACGTCCTCAGCGCCCCCCCCCCCCCCCCCTTCATCTCCACGTCCTCAGCGCCCCCCCCCCCCCCCTCCCCTCCATCTTCTCGTCCTCAGCGGCCCTAGGTGTGTGTGAGTAAACATTGACTTTATTCCATCCCTGGGGGGGGTTTCACCCCCTCTCCATTTCATAGCCTCGTCATTGTGTTTCCCCCCATTCTCATTCAGTCCACAGGAGCCCCCTCCCTATGACTTACCCTCCCCTGCTTCTCCACAGCCCCCCCCTGCCGAGTCTGTCAAACACTAAACAGGACCTGCTTTGACTGTCACTTAATTACACACCGTTTTACTCTGCTGTTTACCAGTCAAAAGGAGGGCCAACGGGAGGGGGGAGGGGCTACTCGGTATCCCCTCCATCAATGTCGGCGGCCCCCACAATAGGCCACAATAGGAGATGAGTCCCCCCTCGATGCCTCGGCCGTGCCCGCTGCTCAAAGCCACCCATTCCTAATTGCCTTCAGAGATGGCTGATAATGGCCGACTTTGAAGTGAAAATGGCCCCTAATGAGAGAGAGAAGGAGGGGGAGGAGGAGGTGGGGAGGGGAGGGGGGCTGAGGATCGAGTGTCACCCGCCCCTGGGAGGAGGAGGAGTGGTTGGGGAGTGGAGGTAGAGGGAGAGAGGGTGTGTTTTAGGACTCTGACTGCCTTTCCGTCTCGGACCCCCCCCCCCCCCCCCTCTCTCTCCCTCTGCTCACAGGAGCACAGAGGAGTCAGAGACAGGGGGGTGAGGGGGGGGTCCGAGACGCACTCCTGGCGGGAGTCAGCTACATCCATCTTCCGGGCCCCTCCCCTCCTCTGTCTCCAGCACGGCCCCCAGGCGCCTGTACACCCCCCCCCCCCACCAGTCGTTAGCAGCGCCTCTCTCTCTCTTTGGCTCGCCCCGCCCTCGCCCCGCCCTCTCCCTCTCCCTCTGTCTCTCGGTATGAAAGCCACTGGGAGAGGGTGACAATAGCACCGCCACTAGGTCTGGAGACTGCAGTTCCCATACCATCGGCATGCCTGGAATTCTTTGTACTGCCTTGCATATTTTCACAGGGTGTCAAGGAGCCTCAAAGGCGGATGATTTGCATACAAAACATACTCACGCCTTTGATCCTTGAGTCATTATCTTACCTGTCATTATTGTTCTTATTTGGTTCACTCTAGTTGTCCACTTTCCCCAGGCTTGGGGAAGGCTTCTTTCTTTTATGTTTGAGCCTACAAGAGAAAATATTGCATTCTCAATCAAAGAAACATCTCAACGGTTGCTTAAATATACTTTATGTATTCATTATACCACAGCAGAGAATGACTTGAATTATATAACTGATGTAGTAGTAGAACTCCTCTTTCTCCAGATTTATATAGTGCACTGATTACACGATTGTTGCATCTTTGTAACTTGATATCCATCTATGAGGCCATCAGCAGAGTTTATCCGGACAGTAAAGTGAGAGGTCGTCATTCTTTGAACACGGACTATCCAAGCAGTTAAAGTCTGTGTCACAGCCAGGCCTCCTTACACCATAAAACAAAACCTGTTTAGATAATGAAAGATTCAGTTAACTGTAATCTCCCATTATCAGGCAAAGTCAGTCATTGTGATCCTCCTCTGGTCTTTGTCTCTGGCAACAAACAAGTAGTGTTTCTGTATGGCCTGCCATTTCAAAGGGATTCTCTCTTCGGGACAAAGACCAGAGCCACTGGTGTTTTAAATAACAATGGTTTCTGGAATCAGCCGGTATTTACAACCAGAGCAGTGCAGTGCATTAAGGCTAAAGGGCTGATTGTTGCTCTGTTTGCCAGTACTAATTGCCTGGAAAAGCAATTGGGGTCTGATAACAATACAGAAGGAAAACAGTGATCAGAAGGAAAGCCACCACAGAGGAGAAGAAGAAGAACAGACAGTAAGTCATCGTCGAAGCAGGAAATACATCTCCGTCCAGAAATGCAAGAATCAGAGGGGAGACGCAGACATCACCGACATCAGGGAGTGAAATGATTTATTCATTCTGATACATTTTAAAAGCATGTTAATTAAGCAATATCACACGAGAGGGAGTGCTGTTATACTCAATATCAGCGCGGCTGTGATTCGGTCCTAGGTATGAGACAACAGATTATGATTTGTTTGTTTATTTAATAATTTATTTTGGCTCCGTCAACAAAAAATTATTGGACTGGACTGGACTGGACTGTTGCCTAGTAACCTGAACACAAACATCTGCAGGCTAGCTACTTTGTATTAACGGTCATTGCGGGGTGATACATATAGTTAAAAGTCCCCGTGCTGTTATACTGTATATCAGCACTCATGGAATGCCTCTTGTCCAATCAAATTACTTGGTCAGAACTAACTGTTGTATAATCAACCTTACATTTCACTAATTGATAATACAGAGTTCCAAGAGCTTCTACCTGTGAATAGTCAAATGTATTCTACAGGTTGACTTAAGGTGGAGGGCTAATGGAGTTGATTTGAGTTTCGGTCAGCTGCCTGCGTTAACACCCTCAGGGACTCAGCCACTGGACGCTCCCCTGGCCGGCCTTCAGTAAACCCACAGAGTCCGTCACTCCAAAAACATGAAGGGAGGGAAACAACGAAGCAGAGAGGCCTGGTTCCATCCGACCGTGGGCCCTGGTCTAGTTAGTAATCAGGACAAGCTGTGGGGAAGACTTGGCCAAGAGTCAGAAAAAGCCCTGACCACAAATTCTGGCTCCGGGATGGAAGATGAGGAGCAATAGCAGAAGAGGAAAACAGTGAAGAACTTTCCTGCTGGCAGAGCAGAAAAGTAGCCATTCTTGTGATGTTTAGGGGAGAGAAGGCCGACCACAGGTCTAGACGATAGGGCAGCTCAGAGACTTTAGCATTAGTTAGTTTCTTTTTCGTTGACGAGAGCCGGCAGAAAACAGAGAAGTTACTCATCAACTTCTAGGTCATAAGAAACCCAAATTGAGGGGAGGAGAAGTGGGGGGCGGGGGCATGCAAAATCAATGCAAAAGCCAAAAGGCGGGTTCCAAAACAGTCATGGTTGAAACCAGTATTCACAGCGAATTTCCGGCCACAGTGCCATGTCTAAGTCCACTGATTATTTTCTGGTTCAAGGGTTGCTTCATTTCAAAGCCCTCCCTCCCCACGTCTATACTTTGGTCGGTTTAAAGGGGCCTATATTTCAACAGCGAAACACAGAGACCCTTAAATGAAATTAAAAGTGACTATCAATCACTGACGGCTCATAGTATTCAATTGCGGTACAATGTAGACCTCAGTGTTCCACTGCCTCTAGGTCTACAATGTATACCTCAGTGTCCCACTCCCTATTGGTCGACAATGTAATATACTGATATTTTCAACTGGTGCGTGAACATCATTTAGATACATGACGGCTGAAGTTCAAACATATAAAAATGTCTGTAGTTTTCAATCTTCATCTGTCAAAAGCAATGCCACGAGGTCTGAAACATCAACGTAATAACTATTGTATGTGGATAGATGTGGATCTGTGGAACTGTAGCTGAGGTGTTGGAGATGTAGAGCAACATTGTCATAGAAGGAATGACACTGTGTCACTGCACACTGAGGATCAATGCAAAATGTAGGCTACATTTATTGGACTAAGATTTTGGTATGCTCTGATGAAGGTCTTGTGACCGAAAGCGAAGTCCAATAAATGTAAATTTTCCACCGATCCTGAGTGTGCGCAGACTTAATGGACCGACTTATATATATATTCCTTCTATGACAGTAGTAAATGGTGAAAAGGGCTAAAATAGTACTATAGTACTGTGTTATGGTTTGTGATCGCCTTTGAGTTTCCACTAAGATACAATAAAGTTAATTGCATTAGATGATTAGTGACACAACAATACGTCTGTGTGAGTGTGGTATGTGTCAAACTTCCAGATAACATAATTGACTCAGAAGCTCGACTCATCAGGAGATAAAAGAAAATAACGAAGTCCTCAGATGAAGTCCTCACAAGTATCTGTTTCACGTACAGTGTTCTCAACCCCACTCCTCTCCTCCCCCTATGAAACTCTAAAAGGACATGAAAGAGAGATCTCTCATAATAAAATTGAATAAACCATCTTCCAAGGTTGAATTATCGTAATTACATGTAATTGTCTGTTTGGCGGCAAAGTCATTTCCTCCTCAGATCCCGAGATGTACTTTTGAAAATCACAATCACTTTGTTCTGGGCCTAGTCACGGCCTGACCTTCTCCGGTTGCAGTCTTTCCTAACGACTATGACATGAGACAGAATGGAGCTCTGAGGGACGGACCATGCTATATTGTCACAGGATGAGTTACTTTCAAACAATACCATATGGTTTCAGTCACGTAATTGGGTCTCTGTCTCTCGGTCTATTTAGAAATATGGCAAATCATCTCTCTGAAGATTTGGGCTTGGCCAGAAACTGAGGTTACAAATGGGAGAAAACATAATACAAATGAGTTAAAGTTTAGTTTTTTACGATAACAAGGACCATTTCCCCCCCCCCACACTATTTAGCAGGAAATGTAATATCTGTAGTATCAGTGATTGTTTTCTAATTATATTCAAGGCATTTATAAATTAAATTAAGTCTACTGTGCATATTCCTAGAATATACGTAAGTCTGACCTCTTGACCCCAAATGGTCAGGTGGCCAACTGCAGTTCAGGAAGCAGAACAGGATGACAGGATGTTGTCATTATGGTTGTATTGCCCATATACTATTGGAGGAAACACCTTTGATAGCTAAATAAAACAAAATCGTGACGTTAGAATTATCAGGTTCTATCTCAATTTTTGTCAAAATTGAGTTTTTTACATAATCTGATCCATTAGGTGTTTATTAATGCCTGTGTGGTGTTATTTTTTAAATGTTGAAATTGTTTTAGTTAGTAATTAATAAAATACAAAGATTCCATCTCACAAAACATAATGGAATGTAAAAACTTTGACGCTCAATATCTCTGAACTACCCTAAACGGAGATAGAACCTTATAATTCTAAGCTCACGAAATATTGTCTTCAAAATCCCCTAAGATAAGGCTCATATAACTGTATTGCCTATGGTGGATGTCGTTTTCTGCCATTCATGCAAACAGATTTGTGTAAAATTATCATTCAATCATGAGACAGACAACACGAGTAACAGACGACTCTAGCGGACACATATCTGATAATCAGAACTGTTAACTATCCATAAATATTTAGGGAGATGTATGCTCCTTATTATGGGTGTAACGGATCACCTAACTCACGGATCGGATCGGATAATTTTTCGGATCAACACAAAACATAATAATAAAAAAATAACTTTTTCCTTGAAAACACCACTTTTACTGTGTGGGTTTTACCCTAACCCAACAACATTCAAGATGTCAAAACTGGTAATATATGTATATATAGCCTATATACACACATATATATGTTACGGTACATGTGGGAATACGGTACATGTGGGAAAACTAGGTGTTAGGGTGACTTGGTACATGCTGGCATAACCCAACCTTAACCCTAACCCTAGCACCCTAGAACCTAACCATATTGACTGAGACGCTCTGCATCATTTAACTTCTCCCATCTGGGCACAAGAATCAAACATTAAACACACAGTAGTTTAAAAGGTTTGAGATAATAATATTCCCGCTTCATAATTCTTAATGGGGACAAATATTATTCTACACCTTATGCTCTGACACATGCCAGACCAACCAAGTCAGACCGACTGTGACCAGCTCAATGCACTGAACACTGTAGCTACCTCAGACTCAATGTTTCCCATTGGTCTCTGTAAATGCCCTTAATTGCCTTAATCATTTCATACATCAACAATTTATTCATGCTAAAGCAGTCCAGTTAGGATGAGGCAATGGGATAATCCACCTCGAGTGTAATTCATTCCATTGAACCTTTTTTCCTTCACAGACTATTGTGTCAGAGTGTAATGCGTCGTGTCGCTACTGGAGGAGAGTTGTTGAATCGTTGGGTGACCGACTGCTACAGTTGTGTTGCCTGAGAAATAATGACAGTTGGTTAACTCTCTGACAAACCCAGTGACTTTACTTTAGCTGCCAGCTTCAGCGAGTGTCTGGAGTGGATGCTTGTAACGAGGTGACAGGTTTGATCTCCAACTCCGTTCTGCTGGTGTGAAAAGGAGACCTTTTGTTGTGTGTTTGAGCTATAATGTTTTCAGTAAGCCATTTATGTATAATCACTTGGGTGAGAATCCAATCATAACAATTTAGAGCATTGCTTTTTCAGAAGTGCATTTGAAGTGTGTCCTGGGTAGGTTGGCTCATGCTACTCTTTAACACTAGAATAGCCGTGGTGCTGTGAGTAAAAAAATAATTCTACCTTTGCACTCAAAAACTAAATCTAATTTCAGGACCCACCTTTCATGACTTTTCCTAGATATATGCATTCTACCACCAAGTACCCTTACATTTTTAAAATCTAGCTAGTATAAAGCGATTTTGCACTATTTTTGTGTGTTTTCATAGGCTGTGTTCGGAATGGTATACTAGCATACTGCATACTAGTATACTCAATGAGTATATACTGCATACTGCCTACTAAATTCATAATAAGTATGTGAAAACCAGCCGACCATTTACACACTATGCATACTGCCTCCCAGAATGCATTTCGCCGGGAGCGGCGAATTTAAACCTCCATTTTAAACCTCCATTAGCTAAAATATGTAATTTTGGCTTTACAAGTGTTAACATGTCATTTTATGAAGTTTTAATATGTTTTCAGACGAGAAAGTAACCACATATATTCCCAAAATGTGTCCAGTTTACCAAAATATATATCTGTTTATATATCTGATCTGACGATTTTTTGCGTCTTCTGTTCGCTAGCTGTGTTCAAAAATTCGCCCTGGAAATATGATCAGCGCTCATGGAATGCCTCTTGTCCAATCAAATTACCTGTTCCCTTTATGACGTTGCACCCAGTGTGCGCTCCGGCGCTCTCAGAGCGATTTTAACCCTTCATCCAGGACACCTTGTGCATAGTCTACCCACAAATAGAGTGCTTATATAATAAAGTTCCATGAACAAGAGTGCTCCAGGCACAGGCATACAGTATGGATGCTTAGGGTCAGGGGCGCCGCTAAGGGGGGGGGTAAGTTAGGACGATTCTAAGGGCCCATCACTGACAGGGGCCCAAGAGAATCATATTTTTTAATGTATTATATTTATAATAATATTATTATTATTATCATAAGGAAGTTCATGAAGCCGACTTCAAATTATAATTCTATGTATTAAAAAAAGTCACAAAAGAAACAAACTGGAGTTTTGTTTCTCTATGTTTGACAAAATTAAGCCTTATTTTTTACCCCTCTATTTATTAATTGCATGGTTTAGTCCACCGCGCGCGAGCTGCTAGACTAGAGGAACGTTACCGCAAATATTCTGACAAGGAGAGAGACGATGTGTGAAAGGCAAAGCCAAAGTCAGGGTCTCAAAAGAGAAAAGTAAAAGTAAAGAACGAGGAGAGTGACAAAAAGGGGCGACAGCTAGTCACAAAGTAAAAAAAAAGAAAGGTATTCATTCACAGACCTTCTTTTAGGGCCCATAACATGTAGGCTACCTAGACAACATTGTGTGGTTTAGCTCTAGCTAATCACTGCGTGGATGATCTAGTTAGCCCGCTATAGCTAATTAACATTAACTTCAAGTAAAGTTAACTTACAGTGCACTGTCAGTATAATTTCAGTTAAATGTATGAGATGAGGGCAATTTTGGTCCAAATATACGTTATTAGAGCTCAGTGAATTTGTATCCAGCAGCTATGCACTCTTGCTATAGCTAGCTAGCTAACTAGTATAATGCTAATCACGTCATGCACAGATGCAGCTTCCCAGTTGAAGGAGAAGGAGGTGAGCAGTAGGAGTTTGGGGTTAACAAACAGATTTTGAATATTTTAATGTATGCTGCATTACCATGCAAGCATTGAATACAACTTTAGCTAATATTCATATTTAGTTAATAGTTCTTCCAGTAATTGCAATAACATTGACCACTGGCATCTTAATAATATTGTTAGCTAGCTAGATAACATTTAAGTTAGCTAATCTGGTGTAATGTATGTATTACTATGTTAATACTATTAGAGGACATCTTATGAATTATGTACCTATGGATACTAATTTTAATTAATAATAATTTTGCCATTTAGCAGACACTTTCAATCCAAAGCGATTTACAATTACGAATTACAGGGACATTCCCCCTGGAGTAACTGAGGGCTAAGTGCCTTACTCAAGGGCACACAGTGGTGTGCCGTCAGGGCCAGCAAGGCCTTCTCTGCTGGCCTAAACATAATCAGAATATACATTTAATTTTGATATATTTTTTCTACAAATATGTATTAAATTATTCCCGTAGTCTATTCTCTTCATTTCATAGCTTTCCTCTTGGTTGCGCTGCTTCCAGACATTTGGAGGGCTGGCCTTTAGCTTTTATCCAATCATATTTCAGCCATAATGTGTTGCCAGGGTACCAAGAAATCTGCCCGCCTGCAGATTCAACAGTGGCGCGAGTACAGATTGTAATTTAAAGTGAACGAGAAAAGAACTGTGGCGTGCCGTAGTCAGATCTCGAGTTGGCGAGCAAATCCAAGCAAATCCGACGAAGGGGCCTGCTGGATGGCGGAGCACCTGATCAGCACCTGCACGTCTTTTGATTGGATACAAACTATTGGGAGGCGGAGCCTACAAGCAGCCACAATGGCTGAAGGAGGAGAAGAGGTAGATTTGGTGGCAGATATTATAACAACAAAGAAGAACCTTCTAAGAAAAGTAGACATAATCAGAAGAGAACGGCCGACCCCGACGTTAGCGACGCTATCCATGTAGAAAATGACTTATTGGTGGAACTGATCAACTGTACAACAGAGACATTGAAGTCTTCTTGAGGAAAGAAAGGAGGATGGATTTTGTGTTCAAATAATCAGTTGTTTTGGTGAGTACAAAGCATTTAATGTTTTCTGCAAGAGATGTAGACATATGGAGCGACCCTGGGGTCCATAGATATGTGTGTTGTGTTGCCTGGCTCAGTTGTGTGAGTAAATGGGGCTTCAATGCGATCTTCTAACCACTTCCCGGGCTGCTACCATGGAAAACGACACACCCCCGTGACCATATGAACACGAGGAAGATAACCATCCTTAAATGGAACCTCGAAACGGTTCTCCTATCGAGATCGACAGACCGCAAAGTTCGGGAAATAACTGACGCTTTCGTTTTCATGCAATGAATTGAATACACCCAGACAAGGTGCCGCTATAATAACAATGGCAACGCCCGGTTATACTGCGTTTCTGTCTAAATGTATAGTTTCTAGAGCCATGGCGTCATAATGATGGTATTAAGAGGTGGAATAATTCAGGTAGGACATCACTGAAGGCCTAGGTGTGAAATGCACCGCTCGCCACTGAGGGCACACTAGTAGTGGCGTGGTTTCTGGCGGGATTTGAACTCACAACCTTCCGATCACAAGTCCAACTCACTATCCACTGCGCCAGGCGAGGTGCACAATAGTCTGTTACGGATGGGGAAGAAAGTGCAAGAGGGGGAAGAAAGGGGAAGAAGAAAAGGGAGGAAAAAGAGAGGGAAAAGGGAGAAAAAGAGGGAAAAGAAAAGGAAGAGAGAGAAATTGAGGCTTCTTTTCCATCATCTACATGTTTAATAGTCTCAATGTATTCTAAACAATTAATGCACAATAAAAAATGTCGCCATTGCCATTTTTGTATGGGGGGGAAGAATGGATCAGAAGGTCACCGGTTCAAATCCCACCAGAAACAAGAAACATTTAAAATGTCTCCAAACGTGTTGTTTTGTGTAAATTCTAAATCACTTGAGCCAAAAGTTGCTTTTTGTGACATAACAGAAGTTTATAGACACTAGCTGTTGTTTTATTGATGTTTAAACATCAATAAAAAGAATAATAGTATAATATTATATATTATAATAATAGTACAAATAAACAAGTTAGCCTCTTAAAAGCCCTGAGGTTGAATGAATAACTTTTTACAAAGAGAAGAAGAGAGAGCTACTCAGAATCAGAAACAGAATTGCTTTTATTGCACCAATGTACAGGTACACAGAGTAACATTCTTGGGTTCAGGTTCATTCACATTGGCATTGCAGCAGAATACAAGATCAATAATAAAATAAAGTATGATATAAAAACAACAAAATCAACAATCAATAAGCAGGATATGAGAACAACAAAATCAACAATCAATAATAGCAGCAATCGTATCAGTAGCATCAATAGCAGCAGAATGCAAATCAACAATAAAAGTAAATGAGTAGGGTGATAAGAGACTACAGCAGTACTACAGCTGCACCAGTCATGCTGCTATAGTACAGTGGTGTAAAAAGCTGTGCAGATTCCAATGACGTGGGATGTAAATCATACAGTATGCAATAATATAGTTCAGATATGATACAGTACAAGTTCAAGTAGTAGTCAGGTGGTGCATAAAATGCTGTGCAGGTAGCAGTGAGATGTAATACACTGTCATACACACCGTCTATGTCTCACTGCTACCTGTCATACACACCGTCTATGTCTCACTGCTACCTGTCATACACACCGTCTATGTCTCACTGCTACCTGCACAGCATTTTATGCACCACCTGACTACTACTTAAACTTGTGCAATATGGTACAGATATGGAGCAGTACATATGTTTCAGTAGAAGTAGTGTTCAAGTAATCAGGCAGTATGTAGTTAGTTAAAATATATATTATTAATGCAGTGGGGTTGGTTTGGGGGAGACAGACGTTTGCCTTCCTACTTCCTCATCTTATCCAACTAGTGCTCCTTAGTCAGAGACTAAACGAGGGACAATGCCAGATGAGGGGCAGGTGGACCTTTGGGACAGCCAGATGAGGGGCAGGTGGAGCAAACAGGGTTGAGAAAACGACAGGAGGGACAGCAAACACAAGGGCGGTAGGGGGGGGGGTTGGTGGTGGGACGCAAAGTAAAAAATGAAAGTGGGGTCAATGGTGTCGTCTTGGAAGTCCTCATCCTCTAGTTCCTCCTTCGTGGCCAGGTCCTCCAGCAGCTGGTCAATATCCTCTGCCTCAGGGTCCATGTCCTGCAGGGTTCTCCCTGTCTGCCTGTACAAGTAGTCCACACCAATCATCTCTCCTGTTGACGAAAGCAATAATCTTGTTAGTATAAACATACACACAAGCACAGATATGTACAGTCAAAATACAATACTCCAGAATTGTTACAGCACTACTGGTTAGATGCTGAAATGCATTTCATTGTCTGGTACTTGTACTCTGCAATGACAATAATGTTGAATCTAATCTAATCTAGTAGATATCCCTTCCCGTGCCCTGACTATAACCATATACAATACACAGTACAGTGAAGGCTATACACTGGGACTGATCTATACCTATGCCTCTATGCCTGAGCTTAAAAGAGCAAATAATAACGTTTGGATGAGTAGGAAAATATTAATAATAATATAATAATAATAATTAATAATAAGTCATCAATCAAATACCAAAACGATTCAAAGTTAGAGGCTCTACACACAACATACAGTATGACATAGTACAGTATGCGTAATGTAACACTTACAGACTATTTATAGACAATAACCCACTACACATCAGGCACACACAACAAATGTGCCAGTTCAAAATCTTTCCACATTAATATGCACTGTTAATACAATCAAATCTCTAATATCCGATCTCGTCAGTACATAAATACATGAAGGCTCGCGCAGCTGCGCTCAATGACAGCCAAGTTATGAATATTTCGCCAGCAAACCAGTGACAACCACATATTTCATCATGAGATATTAGTCATTCAACTAATACAAGATAGCTCTGATTAAATAATTCATTATCGTTGTCTTTATGCCCTGTTGCGTTTTCAACAAACGTAGAACTAAACTAGCTAGCTATCTAACGGCGGGCATCACCGCGTCTGTCTCTCGTCAACAACGAGAGCTGCAAGCAGTGGCGTAGCGGACGGGCCCGCAAGCGACGCACCGCGGGGGGGCCCCAGCCACTAGGGGGCCCCCTAACATTGGATCCAATGTTTTTTTTTTTTTTTTTTATAATTTAAAAAAATATAAAATAAAGAAAATAAGTGGCCCTTCATTGTGTCAACCTTAATTTTAATATATAGGCCTATATTTAAAAATATATACATAGTTAGCCGTATCCAATAGCAACATGACTTTGACGTCACACGTAGGCAGCGAGACACAAGGAAAATGAGCAAGCGAAAATACAATACAAAGTACAATAAGCATTCTTTAGGTGGTGGTAGATTCTCTATTCGGACATTATAGCCGCTATATGTGGGACTGTCGGTCCGATATTGTAAAAAAATCAAATAAAAAATGTATGTTTACGGAAGTACATGTCTCAAGTATTATCTCGGCGGTTAGTCGAATGAAAGAAAAACAACATACAGATGATAATTCACACAATATAATACCACGAAAGCGTACAGCACTAAACAATAACATTTATTTGGGCAGCATCATACTCAAACTCAGGCCGAAGGGCAGGGTCCGGCCAGGTTCACAGTCACAGGCTGTCAGTGCATCATACAGGTACATACTGTTATTCAGCATGGTTAGGCTATATATAGCTGTTTCTTTTTTCTATTCTACTATTCTAATCTACTTCTGCTGTCTGCGTCTCCCTGGGTATTCCTAGACCAGATGGCAAACAGTAAAGAAATGCCACAATATACCAATATACGAGATGTCCAACAAAGGATTTGACTAACCCTGGCCAATTTTACACAACAAGTAGACTCTGATGCAGCGGAGACAGGGTTGCCAGATGGGCAGGTTTTTGGTGGATTTTTGGTGGATTTAGTTTAAGTTTTTAGATTGGTTAGGTTGGAAATTCTCAATCCCATCTGGCAACCCTTAGCGGAGAGTCTACAGATATGTTTACAGATATCACACTGCTGTGCACACCACACTTTGTTAAAAGAAATAAAGCTTGTACTATTCTACTTATAATACATTCTACTGATGTAGTGTAGTCTACCATTTGGTTTTAGTTATAGGCTATTGCTCTCACTTGTTTGTACCTTTTGCTAAGTCAAGCATTTAGAATGTAGAGTGCATATTGCGAAATTTCGCAACGTCAATAACGCATCGGCCTCTAAATTTTTTTTCTTTTTTTTATTTTTTACTCCGTTGCGAAAGGGCCCCCCCCGCCACCTTGCGGGGGGGCCCGGCGATTTTGCGCTACGCCACTGGCTGCAAGTGTCTTGCTATGAACTCATAAGACAACACCGTATTAATCTATATGAACTCATAAGACAACACCGTATTAATCTATATGAACAATATTGATCAAGTCATTATATGAAGGTAGCTGTACTTACCACAGGTGATGACAGCCAGTCCAGTGTGATTGACAGCCGACAAGTTCCAAACGTTTCACTCATTGCGCATGACTTGCTGGTGTGTGATGACGTGCACCACCACTAAAGCATTTGGGCGACATGATTGGCCACCACTAAAGCACCACTAAAGCATTCTAAGGCATTGATTGGCTGCACTAAAGCAACCACTAAAGCATTGGGCGACATGATTGGACACCACTAAAGCATTCGGCGATATGATTGGATGTGCACGTTCTAATGAACAGACTAATGTGCTCTCGGTAGCGCCACCACTAACCTTCATACTACTTCATACTCCATGCCAGGGCCCTCTTCAAGCCAGGCAGCCAGAGAGGAGAGCAGAGGTAAAGAGGTAGAAGAAGAAGAGCAAGAAGTAACAAAGGACAATGACAGCAGCACAGCAAGTTGGCTTTATCACTAGATTTCAAGGATCTTATTAAAGATTTTGCTACTAAGAAGGCCCAGCGTTTAGCTTTGATTTGGTCTCTTTACTCCTATCTTGAATCGTTGTGCAATAGGCTAGATATCGTTTTTAGCTCTCCAGGTATACTATTCCACAGTACTGCCGCAGTGTGTAAAAATGACCTTTTTCCCATTTCACTATTCAATTTCACTGGCACCATGTCTGTGTTGTCCCTCTTGTATAAGACACGTTTGTCTTTGTGTGAAACAAGCAATGCTGAGTCAGTAAATATCTCTGCTGTAATTCTTCATTGATCTAATCCTGACAGTATTATGGCCAACTGATCTTTAAAAGATCTACATTTATTTAGACACAATACCACCCCATTAAAATTATATTTTCGCTTTTTGTGTGATTTATACTTTCATAATTGGGTTCAAATCTTCATTTAATTATACCTTTGTCCTTGTGTTGTTCAAGTCTTAATTTAATAATTTAAAGAATGTTGAGATTTCTTTGCTGAATTGTTGATTCCTGTATTAACTGTAATTTTAAATTACATTTACAAAAGATGTCCATCATTGAATTTCTTACAGTGCATCAATAGTTCATCAACTTCAACTGGGTTGTCTAGGTTGATGGGTGGTTTAGGTGGGGGGGTTGTCTAGGTTGATGGGTGGTTTAGGTGGGGGGGTTGTCTAGGTTGATGGGTGGTTTAGGTGGGGGGGTTGTCTAGGTTGATGGGTGGTTTAGGTGGGGGGGGTTGTCTAGGTTGATGGGTGGTTTAGGTGGGGGGGTTGTCTAGGGTGATGGGGGGTTTAGGTGGGGGGGTTGTCTAGGTTGATGGGTGGTTTAGGTGGGGGGGTTGTCTAGGGTGATGGGGGGTTTAGGTGGGGGGGTTGTCTAGGGTGATGGGTGGTTTAGGTGGGGGGGCCCAAAATGATATTCTGTCATGGGGCCCAGAATCTCTAGGGGCGCCCCTGCTTAGGGTCATGGTCCTCTTGCTCACGGCCATACCACCCTGAATACGACCTGTCGTAAAAAGTGCGGGATAGCAGCGAGAGCCTTTGGAATTTGTTTGTGTGCATGAAAGTTTAGTGTTTGAATATTTCCGTAGTTTGTGTGAGTGAAAGGAGAGTCAGTGTGTAAGAGTTTATTCCCCCAGCAGCTTGCTGTTAGGGGGGATATTTTTGTATTTTCGTTTTGTTTGTACACGGACGGCTCAACATGGTAAAGACACGCGGAATAACAGACGACACGGCTAAGAAGAACACGGACACAGGCATGGCGAAAGAAGGAGAGAAAGAGAGAGAGGAGATGGAGAGACAGAAAGTGAGAGATGAAGTGAGAGAGGAGAGAGAGAGAATAGCGAGGAAGAAACAGGCGGCGGAAGCGAGGGCGCAAGCGGAGAAAGAGGAGCGAGAGGGAGAGAGGAGAGAGGAGCGAGAGGAGCCGGCCTACAGCAAGGAGTTGACGGTGGCGGTGGAGCTGGTCGGCGAGGAGAAGGTGACCATGATGGCGCTGCTCCGGGCGACGAAGGAGGTGTGCGGGCTCGTCGTGGGCTGTCGATACATAGGTTTAAACAAATACGAAGTCACAATGAGCCATCCGAAGGGGAAAGAGAGGCTGCTCGACGGCTTCAAGATCAAGGAGACGAGGGTCATGGCGAGGGAACTGTGCGGGGACAAAATGGACTCATCGGACTGCCGGTCTACACCAAGGACGGGGACATTCTAAGGAAATTATCGGACTGGGGGGTGCAAGCGGTCTCCCCGATAAAGAGGAGGATGTGGCCGGGGACCAGCATATGCGAAGGAACACGGTTTGTAAAAGTGAAATTTAATGATGTTGTAAAATCACTGCCGTATTCGACCAAGTTCGAGACGGACAATGGGTCTGATTTCTTTCGGGTGATTCATGACAGACAGGTGAAGGTGTGTAGGATGTGTCTGCAGCCAGGGCACATCCTACGGGAATGTCCCGAGTTCAAGTGCAGAAGGTGTGGGCTCAGCGGGCATTATGCGAGGGAATGCGCGACTTTTGAAAACAAGTGCAGGGGGTGTGGGGACCTGGAATCCCAATGTAAGTGTAGGGAGGAGGAGGAAGTAGTGACGAGTCCATCCACTGTTTTTAGACAGAGGGAGGAAGAAGGGAAGGGGGGAAAGGGGGAAGAGGAAGAGAAGGGAGAGGGAGAGAAGGGAGAGGGAAAGGGAGAAGAGGAAGAGAAGAGCGAGGGAGAGGAGGAAGAGAAGAGCGAGGGAGAGGAGGCAGAGGGGATGGAGGAGGGAGTATCGTTGACAGCTCAGACTGTGTCAGAGACTCAGAGTACGAGGTGGTCGGGACTGACAGGAGAGAGTGGGATGGGGGGCATGGGGTCGAGCCTCGACAGCTTTATGGGGGTAACCCAGGCATCGGAGTTGCAAGGGAGCGCACAGACGACCGGGGGGAGAGGTTCCCAACAAGAGCCTTTGCCCCCGAGAGTCGTGCGCCCGAAAGGAGCACAAGAGGCAGGCAACAAATCAAAGGAGGGAACCCCCATGAACAACGAGTCGGAATGGCGAGGGGCCGTATCCGTAAGCCCCCCCCCGAAAGCATCTGAAAAGATGTTAACAAACAGTGACGATGGGTGCGGGGAGCAAGACGAGTCTGAGCTGTTGACGATAGTGGGAGGGAGGAAGAGGGCGCTTTTAGAGGGGAAACTAAAGCGCAAATCAAAGCAGCAGAACGCGGAGGGAAAGAAGAAATGAAATAAAAAATGGCAGTAAACATATTTATCCTCCTACACTTGTTTTCAATGGTCACGCTTTCCTCCATAAACATCAATGGGCTCAACAATATGGAGAAGCTGGAGGAGGTGCTGGTGACTTTCACATCTGATGTTCTGGTACTGCAGGAGACAAAGTGGACAGACACAAAAATGACAGAAATCAAGGGGAAATGGAGGGGTATGATGTTTACAAATAATGGGACAAATAAATCATGTGGGGTAGCGATATTAATTAAAGAGAATAGGGTAGAGAATGTAAGAGAGGTTTTGAATGACGGGAAGGGTAGGGTAATAGGGATAGAATTTAATATAAATAATGTTATGTTTAGATTAATTAATGTGTATGCACCAAATAGAGAGGTTGAAAAGAGGGATTTTTTTGTAGAACTGGGCTTGCACTGCACAGGGAAATGTATATTGGTGGGTGACTTTAATGTATTTTGCACTAAAATTGATGTTTATAGAGTAGATAGTTTTAAGACAGATTCAGCTAGGAGGGGGTTATTAGAAATGATAGAGCAGAGGAATTTAATAGATGTATGGAGAGTTAGGAACACAAGTAAGAGAGAATTTTCGAGAAGACAGGTAGTTAGTGGGGTTTTGAAGCAGAGTAGAATAGATTTATGTTTAGTGTCACAGGGGATAGAAAAGGAAATAGGGGATATACAACACAAATTCACGGGGTACAGCGATCACGCAGCTATCACTTTTCACTTAGGGGGTAGGCACACAGGGAAAGGGGGGTGTGTGTGGTGTTTGAACACGAGGGTATTAGGGGAGAGTGAGTATAGGGATATGGTGAATGGGCATATTAGTGAGCGAATGAAGTGTGGAATGTATGAAGAGAATGTGTGTGAATGGTGGGAGTGTGTTAAGAGACAGGTAAAACAGTTAAGCATTAGTTATTGTAGAAAACGAGGTCAGGATAGAAAGAGAAAAGAAAGTGTATTGAGAGGGAGGATGGATGAGGAACTAAAAGAAATAGACAGGGACCCAGATAGAAGCGTAGGGAAATACATGGAGATTAGGGGGGAATTAGAAGCGTATGAAAAGGAGAAGTGTAGAGGGGCTATAGTTAGGAGTAGGGCACAGTATACAGTAGAAGGGGAGAAATGCACAGCGTTCTTTTTAGGGTTAGAGAAGCAGAAGCAGGGGAAAACATACATAGAAGAGATAGAGAATGAGAAAGGGGAGATAGTGAAGGACTATGTAGGGGTTTTGGAGACAGTGCAGGAGTATTATGAGAATTTATTCAAAAAAGGTAGTGTAGACAATGACAGTGTAGGAGAAGTTTTAGGGACAGTTGAGCATAGGTTAGCAGATAGTGACAGGGAAGGGTGTGATAGGGATTTATCAGAGGGGGAGGTCACCTTAGCCATTCAGAGCTCAAATAATGGCAAAAGCCCGGGCTCTGATGGCTTACCAGGTGAATTCTACAAGTGTTTTAGTGCAGTGCTTAGTAAGATTTTGTTGAGGGTTTATAAGGAAATGGAAAGGGTAGAGAAGGTTAGTGAGTCGATGGCAACAGGGTTAATTACTTTATTATACAAGAAGGGTAGTAAGTTACAGTTAGGGAATTACAGAGGGATTAGTTTATTGAATACAGATTACAAAGTGTTAGCGAAGATTTTAGCCAATAGGATGAAGTCAGTAGTAGGGTCCATGGTGTGATCGACTCAGGCGTATAGCATACCAGGGAGAGATATAGCGGATACAGTAGGGTCAGTCAGGGATACAGTGAAACACATGAAGGAAGAGGGAGGGATAGTGTTGAGTGTAGATTTCAATAAAGCTTTTGATAGAGTAGAGCATGAGTTTATGTTTAGGACGTTAGAGAAGTTTGGTTTTGGGGAGAGGATAGTTCAGTGGATTAGGTTACTGTATAGTTGTGCAAAGAGTAGGGTAAAGTGTAGTGGAGTTTTGACAGATAGTTTTAGTTTAGAAAGATCAGTTAGGCAGGGTTGTCCGTTGTCCAGTCTGCTGTATAGCATTACAGCAGAGCCACTGGCGACGTTGTTAAAATCAGACAAACACATTCAGGGTATACATATTCCAGGGGGTGGGAGGAGTTTAATACATCAGTATGCAGACGACACAAACATAACAGTTAGGGATGTAGACAGTGTGAAGAGAGTAGTCAAGTTATTAGAAGTATATGGGAAAGCATCAGGCGCTAAAATGAATGTAGAGAAGTCAGAAATACTGTGTGTAGGGAGTGTAGACATGAGTGAATGTGATTTACCTTTGAAAGTGGCAAAAGGAATGATAAAAGTGCTAGGAGTGAATGTGGGTGTGAATGAAAAAGAAGCAAGGGATGTAACATGGACAGGGATTTTGAACAGGGTGAAACAAACACTGAATTCATGGAGAAGGAGAAAACTGAAACTAAGGGGGAAGGTGACGGTAATAAACTGCCTGATCCTATCAAAGGTGAACCATGTGTTAAGTGCACTAGATTTACCTTTGTGGGTCACGAAAGAATTGAATGGGGTGATAAATAGTTTTTTGTGGGATAGCAAGCAGGCACTAATTAGGCACAGGGTGTTAATAAATAGTTATAAGAATGGGGGGTTAAAATTGATAGATATAGAGGTGAAGAAAAGGGCACTTAGGGTCAAAATTGTGAAAAAGTTTTTGTATGGTAGGGATGAATATTGTTGGATGGGTTTCTTTGAGGATTATTTGCACAGATATGGAGGGTGTGGTGTGAATGGTCTTTTAATGGTTTTTAATAAACCACGGTATGAGGGAATGTCACTGTTTTATAGAGAGGTGTTTGAGGCATGGGGGAAATATTTAGAGCAGGTAAGGTACAAGTGTGTAGGGAAAGATGAGGTTTTAAATCAGCCCATCTTTTTTAACCCCAAGATAAAGTACAATAGCAAGATGATAGTTAGTAAGCACTTTGAACAGGCAGGGTTTAGACAGGTAAAACATTTAGTGTCAGAGAACAATTTCAAAACAGAGCAGGAGATAGTGCAGGGAATAAGGGCAGTGAATAGGGATATAAGAATAGGTGGGATTGCAGGAGTGTATACTAGAATTAGGGACAGTATAAGTAGGGAATGGAAAACTTTAATGTTAGGACAGGGAGAGGCAGGTGAGGAAAAAAGGATGGTAGAATTAAGGGTAGAAAGGAAAGGTTTAGAGGTCAAGTTTGAGGATGTGAAAACAAAAGGGATATACATGGATTTACTGGGTGATGGGTTGGTGAGGCCAGCGTCAGAGAAGGTGTGGGAAAGGGTTTTTGAAGGTTTTGATGTGGGAAAGGTATGGGCAAATTTGGGTGTGAAATATAATAGCGTAGAATGTGAGCACAATGATTTTAAGATTAGGCACAATAGGGTTTACACAAATGTCGTTTTGCACCAAATGGATAGGAATGTAGGTAGGGTATGTGATGTATGTAAAGGGAGGGATGAACATTTTGACCACTTTTTTGTTAAATGTCCAAGTTTGTCTGTCTTATTTGTGAAAGTAAAGGGGTTGTTAAGTGTACACTGTGGGGTTACCGTCATGAATGAGATTGAATGGAAGGAATTGCTATTGTTTGGGGTGGTGGGAAAAAAGAAAGAAGTGAACGTAGATTTGGTAAATTTTTTGTTGAGTCACGTAAGGTATGCAATTGTATGTAGGAGGAATGTAGCACATTATGAGGGGAAAGTTACCAGGGTGTGGGATTTGTTTGTGTCACTATTTAAAAAGGATGTTAGGTTAGTGCACACACTGGGGAAAGCAGATTTTTGGAAACACTTTATCAATAATAGCACTTTGGTGACTATTACGGGATCAGGGATGTTAGGTTTTAATATAGAGGATTAGTATATGTGTTTGGTTTTGAGTCAGTGTTTATGTTTGTTTTATGTTTTTTCTGAGTTGACCAAGGGCTGCCAGGCATAGATAAGACCTGGTATGCTACTTGGTCTCATGTTGGTTTTGTCTATTCTGGTTTAGGTTTAGGGTTTAGGGTTAGGGTTAGGGTTGTGTCTGTCCCACTTTTTGCGCTGTCTGTCATGAATCACCCGTTTTTTATGTGTCATATCCTTTGCTTTATCATTCTTTATTGTTTTATCATTTCTTTATTTGTTGTAGCATTCTTTATTGTCTCTTTGTTTGGATTATTTTGCGTATGGTTTATTTGTTATGTTGACGTTATGATTTTTCTGATTTGACCAAGGGCTGCCAGGCATAGATAAGACCTGGTATGCTACTTGGTCTTTTTTGTTGTCGTCTTTTGTCTATTCTATGTCTGTCCCACATTTGGTGTTGTGCTGTCTGTCATGTCTCACTGTGTTATTTACGTATCGTATCTGTATGTGTTTAGTGAATAATGTAAATAACCAACTGAACAAATTATCTGTGAAATGTATTTTTGGTATTTTTTGGGTTGGGCCGTGTTAGTACCTGGATGGGAGACCGCCTGGGAATACGCGGTGCTGTAAGCTTTTCGTTCCTCCGCGTTACCGAGGAGAGGCGCGTGCAGCAGCCGAGGAGAGTGCACTCTTTCCGGATAGACATTTATGCATGCTCTCGGGGTTCGAAACATAACTTCCCGGGGTGCCAGTGGGTTGGTTGATGGCTCAAAATGACCGATAGCGATGGTGGAGTTAGAAAAGTAGTATTGTGTTTTCACCGCCTTCCTAGCCCGTGTTATTCACGGACAAATACGGTGCCCGGGGCACACTCTTTGCGGGTTAATAACGTCGCTTTACCGGGAATTACGGTGAAAATTCAAATGTGTCCGGACAGGGGAGAGGGGCAGGATAATAAATCACTTTGAATGGAGTCGATTGGAGACCCCCATCGATGTCGACACTGCTCGGAGTGAATTTAAGCATTTGACGCATGTTGAACTCCCTGTGAAGAACTACAAATCCCAGATGACAGGGAGATGACGTATGGCTGCTCTGATGAATCAACCCCTATTTCATTAATTTTCTCTATATAAAGACGTCGATCATTGATCGGCAACAACACTATATAATAGTTTGCCTAACTGGCCATCGGATTTGGGCTCCTAATATCTAAAAAGCACTACGGTTTTCTTATTTTATCGGATTAAAGTAGCGAAGACCAGAAATTCCCATTGACCACCAGTCAAACTTCTCCGCTTCTATCACCCAAAAAGGGGCGTGATCATTCTGATGACAGGGAGATGGCTCTGATGAATAGTGTCCATCAAAACCGACTTCAAATTTCCCGGAAATAACTGCTCGCCTACTAAATTTCTCGCATACTCAAATCTCGCATACTGTACGTTCGGAACGTACTACATACTCAAAATCTACGTCATATCTAGTATGAGTAGTATGCTAGTACGCTATTCCGAACACAGCCTGTGTGTTTGTGCAAGTATTTGGCTGCCATCTTTTTTTTTTCAAGGCTGCAATTCTCTTCCATATCAGCAGAGGTCGCAGCGGGACACTAAGAAGTGAATAAGTTGTGTTTATGCTACAAATAGCAATCCTATTCACTGAATCTAATTCATATATATATACTGTTCAAAAGTTTGGGGTCACCCAGACAATTTCGTGTTTTCCATGATTGATATTTATCAAATGAGTTGCAAAATGAATAGAAAATATAGTCAAGACATTGACAAGGTTAGAAATAATGATTTTTATTTGAACTAATAATTTTGTCCTTCAAACTTTGCTTTCGTCAAAGAATACTCCCTTTGCAGCAATTACAGCATTGCAGACCTTTGGCATTCTAGCTGTTAATTTGTTGAGGTAATCTGAAGAAATTTCACCCCACGCTTCCTGAAGCACCTCCCACAAGTTGGATTGGCTTGATGGGCACTTCTTGCGTATCATACAGTCAAGCTGCTCCCACCACAGCTCAATGGGGTTGAGATCTGGTAACTCCGCTGGCCACTCCATTACAGACAGAATACTAGCTGCCTGCTTCTTCCCTAAATAGTTCTTGCATAATTTGGAGGTGTGCTTTGGGTCATTGTCCTGTTGTAGGAGGAAATTGGCTCCAATCAAGCGCTGTCCACAGGGTATGGCATGGCGTTGCAAAATTGAGTGATAGCCTTCCTCATTCAAAATCCCTTTTACCTTGTACAAATCTCCCATGTTACCAGCACCAAAGCAGCCCCAGATCCATCACATTACCTCCACCATGCTTGACAGATGGCGTCAGGCACTCTTCCAGCATCTTTTCACTTGTTCTGCGTCTCACAAATGTTCTTCTGTTAGGGCTTTCACACCGGTAGTTCCGAACGCCGGTTCGCGTTCGCGTTCGGAAACCTCCGAACGTTGGCGCTGTCTGGCGAACGAGCCTGCGTTCATACCAGTGTATCGTTCGCCAGACAGCGCCAACGTTCGGAGGTTTCCGAACGCGAACCGGCGTTCGGAACTGCCGGTGTGAAAGCCCTAACTGTGATCCAAACACCTCAAACTTCGATTTGTCTGTCCATAACACTTTTTTCCAATCTTCCTCAGTCCAATGTCTGTGTTCTTTTGCCCATATTAATATTTTCCTTTTATTGGCCAGTGTCAGATATGGCTTTTTCTTTGCCACTCTGCCTAGAAGGCCAGCATCCCGGAGTCACCTCTTCACTGTAGACGTTGACACTGGCGTTTTGCAGGTACCGTTTAATGAAGCTGCCAGTTCAGGACCTGTGAGGCTTCTATTTCTCAAACTAGAGACTCTAATGTACTTGTCTTCTTGCTCAGTTGTGCACCGGGGCCTCCCACTTCTCTTTCTACTCTGGTTAGAGCGTAGGAGTAGTACACATCGTTGTAGGAAATGTTCAGTTTCTTGGCAATTTCTCACATGGAATAGCCTTAATTTCTAAGAACAAGAATAGACTGTTGAGTTTCATATGAAAGTTCTCTTTTTCTGGCCATTTTGAGAGTATAATTGAACCCACAAATGTGACGCTCCAGATATTCAACTAGCTCATAGGAAGGCCATTTGTATAGCTTTAACCAGCAAAACCGTTTTCAGCTGTGCTAACGTAATTGCCAAAGGGTTTTCAAGGTTTTTCTAATCATCCATTCGTTTTTTAACACGATTAGCAAACACAATGTACCATTAGAACACTGGAGTGACGGTTGCTGGAAATGGGCCTCTATACACCTATGTAGATATTCCATTAAAAAACAGATGTTTGCAGCTAGAATAGTCATTTTCCACATTAACAATGTATAGAGTGTATTTCTGATTAATCAAATGTTATCTTCATTGAAAAAAAACAGTGCTTTTCTTTAAAAAATAAGGGCATTTCAAAGTGACCCCAAACTTTTGAACGGTAGTGTGTATATATACAGTATATATATATATATATATATATATATATATATATATATATATGTGCTGCATGTGCTGAATTAGATTCAGTGAATAAGATTGATATTTGTAACATAATGTGTTTATATATAGGCTATATATATCAATAGTGATAGGATATTAAGATATGTATATGTACAGACAGTTACGAAAATGATAAACTGTACAGTATGTCTCCCAATCCCTTCGGATTTGAAATGTCAGAGCTGAAGCTGGCTTTCCACAGGGGGGTTTACCCAAGTTACATGCGCAATAGTGATAAGATATTATGATGTGTCTCCCAGTTGTGTGTTGCATACTATAGCTACCGCAGCAAAGTAATTGCAGTAGCCTACATTTGATTATGTCTTTAATCATCACTGAATTTTCATGCAACATGGAGCAAATAAAATGATATTTATAATACAGTATATAATGTAATGAAGTGTATTTTCACCGCTTGATAATGTATTTCATAATGTATTTCATAATGTATTTCATAATGTATTTGTGGTTTCAATAATTTAATTATAATTTTGCCATTTAGCAGACGCCTTTATCCAAAGCGACTTACAATTACGAATTACAGGGACATTCCCCCTGGAGTAACTGAGGGCTAAGTGCCTTACTCAAGGGCACACTAGTAGTGGTGTGGTTTCAGGCGGGATTTGAACTCACCTTCCGATCACAAGTCCAACTCACTATCCACTAGACCACCACTACCCTACTACCCTACTGCCTGATAAGCCATCCGCTGTAATTGCCCACCTACATACATTTGTTGTGTGTGTGTGTGTGTGTGTGTGTGTGTGTATCTGACATGTGTTTCAAACGATGCAAACATTTCCCCGCTACCTCCCCGCTCCAACATGACCAGACATGAATAACACAACATTACCATTCATTACAAAAGCACAATTGTTAGATTGCTTAAATCCTATTAAGCAATCTAACAAAGCTAGCTAGCAAGCTAACACTTGTTTGGCTAGCTTAGTAAACACTGACACACACACACTAGGGTGACCAGATGTCCCTCTTTGCGCGGCCACGGGGCCAGTGTCCATCTGCAACAAAGCGCCGCAACCAAGCGCCGACATGTTCAGTTGCAGCAGAACGTCCAGATTCTATGGAACGTCTTCAGCCTATCAGGAAACAGCATTCATGTTCCCATGGCAACGGCCGCACATTCAGCCAGCTCCCTATTCGGTTGTCTGACGTCAAACGTGACGTTTAGCAATTTCCGGGTCCAGACCAGAAATTCCCCGCACCAGAGTACCAGTGTACTACAGCGGTAGAATGACAGTTCAATCGTTTTTTAGACTCGGATCTATTCATACAACAAGGGACACAGCACTTTCCCGTTTTCCCCATATTGTCAGCGTCTTTGAGCCTCGTAAAAGCGCTATATACATCTCTCCTCTGGCTCTGATAATCTCCCTTCAGTCACTGAGTCAGTGGACTTCTACAACCAGTCCCTGCGCAGTCTCCTGGACCTCCACGCCCCTCTTAAATCCCGAACAGTGTCCTTCTCGCACTCAGCCCCCTGGTACACCTGCGAACTGCGGAAGATTAAGACGGCTGGGCGTGTCCTTGAGCGGCGTCTCAAGGCCTCGGGATTGACTGTTCATAAACAGGCCTACAGAGAACATCAAAAGGCGTACGCTAAATCCCTCAGAGATGCTCGCTCACAGTTCTACTCTAACATCATCAACAATAGCCCTGGCAACTCTAAGCAACTCTTCACCACCATAAATCACCTTCTCAAGTCACAAACTCTCTCACACTCAGAAGTCTGCTAAATGGCAAAATTATTATTATTAATTATTAAGCCACAGAGGAGAGGTGACAACTTCATCACTTTTTTCAGGAAAACATCCGCCCTCTCCTCTCCAGCTCCGTCGTCCTACATGTCCCGACTGCCGACCCACAGCCTGGGATTGCCCAACCTCTCTCCTGTTTTTCGGCCATCACACAGCGAGAGGTTGAGGACATCATTAGGACAATGAAGCCTTCCACCTGCGCCCTGGACCCCTTCCCCACAGCCCTGGTGAAGTCCAATCTCTCCGCAATAAGTCCTCTCATCACCAAGATCATCAACCACTCCCTCCATGTCCCATCTCAAAAAAAACACCTTAGACCCAGAAGTCCTCGCCAACCACAGGCCCATCTCCAACCTTCCTTTCATATCCAAGGTACTGGAGAAAGTAGTTGCTGTTAAACACAAGGATCACTTCAATCAAAACAACCTCTGAGTTTTTTCAGTCCGGCTTCCGCCCTGGCCACAGCACGGAAACGGCTCTGGCCAGGGTCACCTGATGACAGCAGATACTGGCTCCCCATCCCTCCTCATTCTCCTGGATCTAACAGCAGCATTCGACACCGTGGACCACAACATCCTCCTTCACCGTCTGCACTCCACCATTGGCCTCTCTGACACTGTCCACAACTGGTTCACCTCATACCTCACTGGCAGAACTGAGCACGTCACCCTGGGAAAGGCAAAATCCCACACCCACAACGTCACCTGCGGTGTCCCCCAAGGCTCAGTGCCGGGCCCCACCTTGTTCACGCTATACATGCTCCCCCTTGGCTGTGTCATCCGCAGGCATGGAATGTCATTCCATTGCTATGTGTATGACACACAGCTCTACCTCAGAGTCAACCCCACCTCCTCTGCACCCCTGCCACTATCCACATTAACCACCTGCCTGGAGGAGATAGAGGCGTGGATGAAGCTACATTTTTTACAACTAAACAGCTCCAAAACTGAAGCCATCCTAGTCGGCACACCACACCAGGGGCCTCATTTATAGAAAGTACTTAGATCAAATGTTTATGTTACCCGTGTCGTACGTAGAAAACCACGTCAACGTAGTGATTTATATAATTCCAACGTGAGTCGATTTGACCGTGGAAACGATCGTAGCTCTACGTCGTGTATTCACCTTGCGTACGCACATTACCTACTGGTTATGCGGAGTTATTACAGGCATGTGAGCCGCACTGCCTACTGTAATTCATGCAAGTGGCTCGTAATAAAATTAACGATGTTGTTATCAGCCGAGAAAATGAGTTTAATTCAAGATTTAAAGGGAACTGTTCATGATTGTATTTCAGTCTTTCTTTATTTCCCTCCGGAGCTGTCTATCTCCCCTTCAACATGCCTAGTGCGTTCCACAATGGACCTTGCCCGGCCACGCGCTAAATTATACTGGAGTTTCTCCGGTGTCTGGGAGTTCGCAGCCATGTTTTCCATGTCACCTGATAAGAATAAGACCATTATATTATTACAGTATAAGCAGCACTCGAGTTGAGGGGGGATAGCATCCCCTACCATATATTATAGCACTTGGCTTAATTCAGCCGCTATAATTGAGCCGCTATCACAGGGCGTTAATACAAACCTCATTCACCTGCGTTAATTTTACCTGCATTGGTATTTATAGAAGGAAGCACGTACACAATTTTAAACCATCGCAGCCCGTTTTATAAATAATGCTTACGTCCGTTTAGAAAAATGTGCTTACGTGAAAGTCAAAGATGACGTTCAAGTACTTTTTTATAAATGAGGCCCCAGGTCCGGTCATCCACCATCACCAGCATCACCTTCTCTGGCCAGAACATTCCCCTCTCGACATCTGTCACCAACCTGGGCGTCGAAATGGACCCTCACCTCACCTACGAGACCCACATCAAACACATATCCAAGACAGCTTTTTTTCACCTAAGGAACATCGCCAAACTCCGTCCCGCACTCACTCTGGCAGATGCAGAGAAGCTCATCCATGCCTTTGTCTCCTCCAGACTGGACTACTGTAACGCACTCCTCATCGGGATTCCTAGCAGCTGCCTCCAGAAACTTCAATACATCCAGAACAGCGCTGCTAGGATCCTGATGAGGGTGCGCAAATATGATCACGTCACCCCTATCCTCAAATCACTTCACTGGCTCCCCGTCTCCCTCAGAATCGAATTCAAGGTCTCCCTCCTCACCCACCAGTGCATCCATGGAACTGCCCCCCCCCTTACCTCAAGGAACTCCTCCATACCCCTCAGACCTCCTCCGTTCTACTGTCACCAACCTCCTCAAGACCCCCAGGACCAAGCTCCGCACCATGGGAGATCGGGCCTTCTGCTCGGCAGCTCCCAGGCTGTGGAATGCTCTCCCTGAACACCTAAGGGCACCACAATCTGTGGATGCTTTTAAACGACACCTTAAAACCCACCTTTTTAATAGAGCCTTTTTTTAGCCTTTTACTTGAAAATGTTTATTGTTTTATCTTCCTGTTTTTAATTGTAGCACTCTGAGATTTCTTATGTAATGTGCTTTTATAAATAAAATGTATTATTATTATTATTATTATTATTATTATTATATAAATATAATGAATTATTATTATATCTGAGGCATTTCGAAGAGAGCGCCTCAGCCAACTTTAGACCCGGAAACACGTCACGACTTAACAACCGAATATCCACGTGGGGCCGTTGCCAAATTTGTTTCCATCTACCGTATTTTCCGCACTATAAGGCGCACCGGATTATAAGGCGCACCTTCAATGAATGGCCTATTTTAGAAATGTTTTCATATATAGGGCGCACCGGATTATAAGGCGCACTGTCGGTTTTTTTTTTTTGACTGGGGTTGCGTTATGCATCCACTAGATGGAGCTGTGCTAAAGGGAATGTCAACAACACAGTCAGATAAAGTCAAACTTTATTAAGCGTTCTGACAACTCCGTTCACTCCCATGGTAACGTTGTTAAAACGTTAATGTGCATATTAACAATATTAACAATATTAACAATAACATATTAACAATATTAACAATATCTCCCAGCCTTGTTCACTCTTCTCCCAAACGTGGAGGGGAACTTTTCCCTGATTCAGTAAACACGTAGTAAAAGAAACAGTCTGATAGTATTGTCGTTAGGTATACTGTGTCGTCGGAAACGTATCTACTGCCATCGATAATGTTCTCTCTTCTCTTGGGGTTCATAACAACGTAATGATCAGAGTGATCTTAAGTTCAAAATCTAAAGCCTATGATACACGGGCAACTGTGAAGAAAAGGACAGGATGTTATCCTCCGTCTCGTCAGGTTCTCCTCCTTCATTTAAGATGTCTTTGTCTTTGTAGACCTCAAGCTTCACATTCCAAAGGCATGGGTGTTCTACAATGACATGGAGACAGAGGGATGAGATGTTCATTAATTCAATTCAGTCAAACATTCAAACTTTATATCAGTAAACACGTAGTAAAAGAAACAGTCTGATACCACTAAATCAAACGTTAGTGCATAACTCAACATTGTTCAGTTATGTATAACACGTAAAGCTCACTTTTTCAGTTCATTCCTCGTCCACGAATCCCTTGAATTATTCTTCTTCAGTGTCCGAATTGAACAGTTGGGTGAGTACGGCATCCATTCAGAGCACATGATAGCATAACAATAGCATAGCATTCGCGGAGATTCCAAGATGGCGGCCGTCGTTTACTGATTACCGTAATGCTGCAAGCGGTGCGGCTTTGTAGTTTACCAGTCGTACTGAAACATTTTATTATTATAAAAAAAAATATATTGGTCATGTAATGTTTACATTTTGATCCATATATAAGGCGCTCCGGATTATAAGGCGCACTGTCGTTATTATTTATTTTTTGGGGCTTTTAAGTGCGCCTTATAGTGAGGAAAATACGGTACATGTTCACATCTTCAGCTGGTCACCATGGCCAGTAGAACCGTCTGCATCAGCTCCTACAGACTCTGTATGTGTCTGTGTCTGTGTATGTGTATTAGGGGTGCAACGGTTTTCGTTTTTTTTACAGACGGTTCGGTTTGCCTTTCACGGTTCAATACACTAGTGAACCGTGACGGTTTTCGGTTTATGCTGCGTTTCATTCAAAGTCGGAGGTGGAGTTGGTCGCAGTTGCTTCTTGTTCAAATGTTTGTTCATGGTGAGCGGAGTTGAGAACATCAGAGCAACAGTTTGGGGTCATTCATTCTGGTTTTGGTATTGAATACAGCTATGAGGGAACAAAAACAGTGAACAGAAATGCGTGTCGCAGAAATGCTTCACTTAAAATGCTTCACTTAAAATGCGCACAATGCATACAGTATGGGCTACAGCTGGTACAGCTGTCATGGCTGAAGTGCATTTTTACTTTCATTTCTTCCTCTCCTATTATATACTAGTCCTCAAGCCTAAGAGGCACTTTTTTGTGACGGCAGCTGGTGAAACCGTAAACCACTCGCGTGAATTCACTCGCATTCATTGTTATTGTTTTCTGGATGGCTTGTAAACGTACTTTAATTTTAGGACGTGTTCAAAGGCAAGGACTGTGTGATCATCTAATTATGTGTAGTTATGTGTTTTTAGGATGTTGATGTTCTATCAGCATGTTTCGATGTTATTAAAATACAGTTTAGACATTTGTAGCGCTGCGCTTTGTTAGCCGTTAGCTGTTAGCAGCGTTTGCTTCCGGTTTTCTGGATGACAGAGAGTTTAACCCAATATGTGACTGACGTCTAACAACATTCAAATGACTCTAACTTCGTCATTTCCTTTCGGATTTCAATGTATGACACATCATTTGAAAGCTTACGATCTGTAGTTCAACAACAAGTCACATTTGAAAGTGTTTATGTATTGTTTTTACATTTGAAAGTGTCTTGTTTATATATAGACAAGAGGAGAAAAAACACTGGACAAGGTATACACCAACATCAAGCTTGCTTACAAGGCTAGACCACTAGCTCATCTAGGCATGTCTGACCACGTGTCAATCCTCCTGATCCCAGCCTACACTCCCATGAGGAAAAGTGCTCCCATCACCACTAAGACTGTCAGAACCTGGCCAGCAGGGTCCGCTCCACTGCAGATCTGCCTGAATGACACCTCATGGCAGGAATATGAGCATGAGGACCTGGAACAGTTCACGTCGTCGGTTCTGAACCACATAGTGAACTGCACCAACTCAGCCACCGTGGACAAACGTGTCCGGGTCTACCCCAACACGAAGCCATGGATGACTGAGAAGGTACGAAAACTGCTCAAGGAGAGGGACAACGCCCACTCAGCGAAGGACACACTGCTGTACAGCACCACCAGGGCTAACCTAAAGCGTGGCATCTGGGAGGCCAAGGCAGACCACAGAGAGAAGATTGAGGAATGCTTCCTGAGCAACGACTCCAGGCGGGTGTGGCAGGGGGTTCAGCACATGACAAACTTCAGAGCCAACAGGCTCACAGCCGCGGAGGACGACCCCCTGCTGGCGGAAGAGCTGAACTCCTTCTACGCCCGGTTCGACGAGGGGCGAACGGAGGTAACCACAACACAAACACCACTCTCTCCAGCTCTCAGCAGCCTCACCCTCACAGAGCATGAAGTGAGACGCGTGCTGAAGGCGGTGGACCCCAGAAAAGCCTCAGGGCCGGATGGCGTCCTGGGACGGGTGCTGAGGGACTGCGCCGACCAGCTGGCCGGGGTTTTCACCAACATCTTCAACCAGCCCCTGTCCCAGGCCACCATCCCACCCTGCCTGAAAACCTCAACTATCATCCCAGTCCCGAAGAAAAGCACGGTGAGCTGCCTAAACGACTACCGCCCGGTGGCACTCACACCAATCACCATGAAGTGCTTCGAGAAACTAGTCCGGGCCCACATAGTCACACGCCTCCCGCCCAACCTGGATCCATACCAGTTCGCCTACAGAGCCCACAGGTCCACAGAGGACGCCATCGCGATGACTCTCCACTCCACTCTATCCCACCTGGAGAGGGGGAACAGCTACGCGAGACTGCTCTTTGTGGACTTCAGCTCTGCCTTCAACATCATCCTTCCAGACAGGCTAGTGACCAAACTACTAGACCTGGGACTATCACACTCTATCTGTGCATGGATCAAGGACTTCCTGTCCGACCGCCCCCAGAGGGTGCGGGTGGGCTCCCACACCTCCACAGCCCTCAGACTCAGCACTGGGTACCCCCAGGGCTGCGTGCTAAGCCCCATCCTCTACAACCTCTACACCTACGACTTCACCCCCGTCCACCCCAGCAACTCCATCGTAAAGTTTGCAGACGACACCACCGTGGTGGGCTGCATCTCGGGGGGGGGACGAGGCGGCGTACAGGGATGAGGTGGAGCAGCTGGGCAAGCTGTGCAAGGCTAACAACCTGCTGCTGAACCAGTCAAAGACCCAGGAAATCATCGTGGACTTCAGGAGGAAAAAATCTGAGGTCCAGCCCCTGCTCGTCGATGGAGGGAGCGTGGAGAGAGTCTCAACCCTCCGATTCCTGGGGGTGCACATACAGGATGACCTGTCCTGGAAGACCAACACAGCAGCCATCATCAAGAAGGCACAACAGCGGCTCTACTTCCTGAGAGTCCTCAGGAAATACCACCTCAGACAGGAGCTGCTTGTGACCTTCTACCGCTGCACAGTGGAAAGCATCCTCACCTACTGCATCTGCGTGTGGTTCTCCAGCTGCGCAGCCGCAGAGAGGAAAGCGCTACAGAGAGTCGTGAGATCGGCCCAGAAGATCACCAGCGCCCCCCTCCCCTCTCTGGAAGAGCTGTTCAACACACGCTGCCTCAGGAAGGCCTCCAAGATCTCCAGAGACCCATCCCACCCTGGGAACGAACACTTTGTTCGGCTGCCCTCGGACAGGCGGTTCAGGACCATGTTCGCAAGGACAAATAGACTGAAGCTCAGCTTCTACCCCAGGGCCATTCAGGCCCTGAACACAGCAAAGACCTAGGTTCTAGGCCCTGGACAATCTAGACAATTTGATGGCAGCTACTAGATTGTAATCAAGTGCAATACTGAAACACAACTGTGAACATTTCAAACCTGCAAACTGCGACACTTTAAATGAATGTGCAATAACACTATGTGCAATATGACAACCCTCGGGTACATAAGGTTCAGAGATAGGAAATGTTAGGATAGGTATAGCATAGCATAGAGTACAGCACAGTGTTTTATTTGTATAGTAGTGGATAGTGTACATAGCCTTTATTTATGTAAACCAGCTCTTTTCCCTTCTTGTTTTTAGTTTTTTTCCTAGCACCAGGGGAGCCCCCCCTCCCAAATTTCGTTGTATGGTACCTGTACTATATCAATGACAATAAAGACCATTCATTCATTCATTCATTCATTCATTCATATAGGCCTATACAATATGCCAGTCATATTCTGGAATGTGTCTAAATGTTAAAGTTCTATAAGTATAAGCAAAATAAAGTAAAGTAACAGTTTGTAAATAAACAGTAGCATTAAAAAAATTTTTTAAAAAAAATACCGAAACTGAACCGTGAGCCGTGACCCAAAAACCGAGGTTCATACCGAACCGGGCCAACTAAACTGTTGCACCCCTAATGTGTCTGTGTCTGTATCTGTATGTGTATCTGTGTATGTGTCTGTGTCTGTGTCTGTGTCTGTGTCTGTGTCTGTGTCTGTGTGTGTGTGTGTATGTGAATGTGAATGTGTATGTGTATGTGTATGTGTATTGTGGTGACCCGCACGCAGCCCCGGGTATACCTGGCCTTCAGCACCCTGGACAGCGGCCGCATAGATTAAGGGGCAGCGTAATTAACGGAGTCTACGCCCAACACACCCGGCTGGTGCACATCACTCCATCAGGTCGAGGGCTCGTTTCGGCAATGCGGGGCACCTGCGACGCGAACAGGTGGAGGAATGAAAAGCAGAGGCGGAGCCGTCAGAAAGGGAGCGAGAGGCTACGCGACCACACGCGTATGGGTGAGGGCCGTTGTACGGCGGAAAATATCAATGCCTGGTGGAATTAATTGTGTGTCTTGTTCCCCACAGTGAAGAGAGAGCCGGGAGTAGGGAGAGCGCGAGCCCGTCTGCCGATAGCGGAGCGACCAGCCCCTCTGCCCAAATACCCCCCGGAGCTCGGAGACGGGACACCAGAGTGTCCCCCCGAGAGTCCACCCTTTTGCCCTCCCCTAGAGGCACCTTACAACCTGGTCTCACACGGCAGACGTCAGGATTCGACGTCTGTCGTTCGCATCCAAACGTCGAATTCCGAAGTGACATTTCGTTCTGAAAGCGCAGGGGTGCGCAGGGGTGCGCCTGTTATGTGCGCCTGTCGGGCTGGCATGGGTGGCAACATTTTGAGAATTTAACACTTAATTCCCTGCATTCTGGTCAATTTGTGCACCATACAAATGTAATATTAAACTCCCATATTTATTCTTTAAACAAACAAATCTGGGGGAGTGGTCGGAGTTAATGAGATATTGTTCCAATCCATTACCTGGCCATTACCTGCCTGTGAAAAGTATGAAAAGTTTGCATTGCCTAGTGTGTAGGCCCGTGAGAAATTGAGCATATAAATCACTAGATGCCTACAACTACGCAATCTGTGGTCATGTACAGTACATCAAATACCATGACATAGATTCAGACTTTTATGTCTTGAAATCAGAAGTCCTCCCAAGCCAAAGACAAGATAGGTTGTCTTACAATCTGTGCGTTTAATTGCAAACTTCCACATACAAAACCGCCAGTTCACCGAAGCTCTCCTTTCCTCAACGCAACACCCGCCCCCCCCGTGACCTCCACCAATCACAGGAATGCATTGGCACACAACACAGCTCACAGTAACAGTGCTAACATTGAATTTCTGAGCATTAATTGCAACATTAATGAACATATTATTACACGGTTGCTACAATACTTTACCTGATATAAAATGGGCGGCACATGCACAAGCATTTTTTAAAATCTTGTCCTCAGTCCAGTTGACGCCGCCGGTTGCTCTGAAATGGTCTGATCCTGATGGAATTCGGTAGAACTTGAGTCCGATAGTCGTGTGGAATATCGATTCTGACAACCGAACACGCAACAAGCAGACATTTCTTTATGCTAGTAGCCGTTGTAAGCTATTTTAAGCTCTGGATCAAGAATGTTGTTTTTGTCCACGCTTCCGTTGCCTAAACACGCGCGACTGTAAAAGGGGCGGGGGCATCATTCACCGGGGTTCTTCTCTGGTGCCACACCCACGTTGATACAGGCTCCACCCACTTTAATACAAGCCACTCCCCCTAAGTGTCTAAGCCACACCCACTTTGATACAAGCTCCACCCACTTTGATACAAGCCACTCCCACTTTGATACAAGCCACTCCTCCTAACTGTCTAAGCCACACCCACTTTGATAAATAAATTATATTTATATAGCGCTTTTTCGAGGCTCAAATACCCTGACAATATGGGGAAAACGGGAATGTGCTGTGTCCCTTGTTGTATGAATAGATCCGACCGGTCTCAAAATGTAGCCTATAATTAATGCAAGTGCAATCGGGCTAACGTTACTCATTCTCGCAGTTCCAAATGAATGAACGTTGAAGCGCACTGCCGTCGGGTTGTAAAATAGCCTAGTTTGATAGGCCTATTAACAGCGAATAAAACAGTGAAGATGACAATTGTTTCTGCTGTTGTTATTAAAATCTGTTCTCCGTTGGTTGTATCTCAAAATGTGGCCTATTAAAATCTGTTCTCCGTTGGTTGTATCTCAAAATGTGGCCTATTAAAATCTGTTCTCCGTTGGTTGTATCTCAAAATGATGTGGCCTAACTAATGATGTGGCCTAACTAATTAATGCAAGTGCAGCCAGGGGCGTGTCCAGGGGGTGGCCTGGGGTAGCACGTGCCACCCCTGAAATCTGATTGGCCACTCCAGGTGCCACCCCCCTGATTGATTGGCACACAGCTGACATGATGTATATAATTTGATGTAAAGAACTCTCAAAAAACACATACGAAATATTGTTTTAAGTACAATAAAGCTTTATTTATTTTAAGAACGTGTGGAGTGCATCTCCAGCAGTGCGATATCTGTAAACATACTATCTGTAGACTCTCCGCTCAGGGTTGCCAGATGGGATTGACAATTTCGAGCCTAACCAGTCTAAAAACAGCTAAATCCACAAAAAACCAGCCCATCTGGCAACCCTGTCTCCGCTGCTTCAAACTCTTCCACTTGTTGCGCAAAATGGGCCAGAGTTTGTCAAATCCAATGTTGGGCATCTCGTTTCTCAAGTCCTGGTATAGACCAAAATATACAGGTAAGCCAAAGGCAAGTGGATCTGATGAAGGTAAAGCAATCTTTCTCACTTGATCTTCACCAGAGAAGAACCCCGGTGAATGATGCCCCCGCCCCTTTTACAGTCGCGCGCGTTTAGGCAACGGAAGCGTGGACAAAAACAACATTCTTGATCCAGAGTTAGGTACGCTTAAAATAGCTTACAACGGATACTAGCATAAAGAAATGTCTGCTTGTTGCGTGTTCGGTTGTCAGAATCGATATTCCACGACTATCGGACTCAAGTTCTACCGAATTCCATCAGGATCAGACCATTTCAGAGCAACCGGCGGCGTCAACTGGACTGAGGACAAGATAAAAAAAAATGCTTGTGCATATGCCGCCCATTTTATATCAGGTAAAGTATTGTAGCAACCGTGTAACAATATGTTCATTAATGTTGCAATTAATGCTCAGAAATTCAATGTTAGCACTGTTACTGTGAGCTGTGTTGTGTGCCAATGCATTCCTGTGATTGGTGGAGGTCACGGGGGGGGGGGGGGGCGGGTGTTGCGTTGAGGAAAGGAGAGCTTCGGTGAACTGGCGGTTTTGTATGTGGAAGTTTGCAATTAAACTCTCCACCAAGGACTCTCAGGAAGAAGAGCCGCTGTTGTGCCTTCTTGATGATGGCTGCTGTGTTGTTCTTCCAGGACAGGTCATCCTGTATGTGCACCCCCAGGAATCGGAGGGTTGATACTCTCTCCACGCTCCCTCCGTCGATGAGCAGGGGCTGGACCTCAGATTTTTTCCTCCTGAAGTCCACGATGATTTCCTGGGTCTTTGACTGGTTCAGCAGCAGGTTGTTAACCTTGCACAGCTTGCTCAGCTGCTCTACCTCATCCCTGTACGCCGCCTCGTCCCCCCCCGAGATGCAGCCCACCACGGTGGTGTCGTCTGCAAACTTTACGATGGAGTTGCTGGGGTGGATGGGGGTGAAGTCGTAGGTGTAGAGGTTGTAGAGGATGGGGCTTAGCACGCAGCCCTGGGGGGACCCAGTGCTGAGTCTGAGGGCTGTGGAGGTGTGGGAGCCCAACCGCACCCTCTGGGGACAGGAAGTCCTTGATCCATGCACATATAGAGTGTGATAGTCCCAGGTCTAGTAGTTTGGTCACTAGCCTGTCTGGAAGGATGGTGTTGAAGGCAGAGCTGAAGTCCACAAAGAGCAGTCTCGCGTAGCTGTTTCCCCTCTCCAGGTGGGATAGAGTGGAGTGGAGAGTCGTCGCGATGGCGTCCTCTGTGGACCTGTGGGCTCTGTAGGCGAACTGGTATGGATCCAGGTTGGGCGGGAGGCGTGTGACTATGTGGGCCCGGACTAGTTTCTCGAAGCACTTCATGATGATTGGTGTGAGTGCCACCGGGCGGTAGTCGTTTAGGCAGCTCACCGTGCTTTTCTTCAGGTCTGGGATGATAGTGGAGGTTTTCAGGCAGGGTGGGATGGTGGCCTGGGACAGGGACTGGTTGAAGATGTTGGTGAAAACCCCGGCCAGCTGGTCGGAACAGTCCCTCAGCACCCGTCCCAGGACGCCATCCGGCCCTGAGGCTTTCCTGGGGTCCACCGCCTTCAGCACGCGTCTCACTTCATGCTCTGTGAGGGTGAGGCTGCTGAGAGCTGGAGAGAGTGGTGTTTGTGTTGTGGTTACCTCCGTTCGCCCCTCGTCGAACCGGGCGTAGAAGGAGTTCAGCTTTTCCGCCAGCAGGGGGTCGTCCTCTGCGGCTCTGAAGTTTGTCATGTGCTGAACACCCTGCCACACCCGCCTGGAGTCGTTGCTCAGGAAGCATTCCTCAATCTTCTCTCTGTGGTCTGCCTTGGCCTCCCGGATGCCGCGCTTTAGGTTAGCCCTGGTGGTGCTGTACAGCAGTGTGCCCTTCCCTGCGAAGGCGTTGTCCCTCTCATTGATCAGTTTTTGGACCTTCCCAGTCATCCATGGCTTCGTGTTGGGGTAGACCCGGACCCGTTTGTCCACGGTGACTGAGTTGGTGCAGTTCACTATGTGGTTCAGAACCGACGACGTGAACTGTTCCAGGTCCTCATGCTCATATTCCTGCCATGAGGTGTCATTCAGGCAGATCTGCAGTGGAGCGGACCCTGCTGGCCAGGTTCTGACAGTCTTAGTGGTGATGGGAGCACTTTTCCTCATGGTAGTGTAGGCTGGGATCAGGAGGATGGACACATGGTCAGACATGCCTAGATGAGCTAGCGGTCTAGCCTTGTAAGCAAGCTTGATGTTGGTGTATACCTTATCCAGTGTTTTTCTCCTCTTGTTGCACATTTAACATGCTGATAGAACTTCGGTAGTACTACCTTCAGGTCAGCATGATTAAAGTCTCCGGCGATTATATGGACTGCCTGTGGGTCCGCGTTCTGTTCACCACTGATGACGTCATATAGCCGCGCCAATGCTAAGCTACCATCCGCTTTTGGCGCAATGTAAACAGATGTTATGTACACTGCGTTGAATTCCCTCGGGAGGTATGTGGGTCGGCATTTAACAGTCAAGTATTCTAGGTCAGGGGAGCAGTGGCTACTTACAGTTTTCGTGTTTAAGCACCAGCTGTCCTTCGTAGATATAATGAGGCCGCCTCCGCGGGTCTTCTCACTAAGCAAAGTCCTGTCCGCACGGTGTAAAGTCCTGCCTTCCAGGCCTACCGCGGAGTCCAAGATAGTGTCATTTAGCCAGGTCTCCGTTAGAATAATCACACAGCTATCTCCCACGATGTTATTAGTAGCGACATGCAGTCTCAATTCGTCCATCTTGTTAGTCAGAGACCTGAAGTTGGATAAGAAAATACTCGGCAAAGCTGGCTTATTCTGGCTTCTCTTTAGCCTAGCTAGCAGGCCTCCTCTTCGTCCTCGGCGTTGCTTACGGTCTCGACGCCGACGTTTGCGCCTGAGTGTTGGGATAGCGTAGTATTGTTCACCCGGCGACCTAGCGATTTCGAATGGGATTCCCTGCTGTTCCAAGAATTCTGTTGTTACAGTCCTCTCATTTTGCGCACCAACTTCTAGTAAGTCTAGTCTGCTGTAGGTACTATTTACACAACCGTTCCCTATAAGTACTAAAATAAAAATGTACATACAAATGTACTTAAAAACAGTGGTGTAGTCTAGTTTTTTCAAGTGGGTATACTGTGATTTTTCCCTCCCAGCCTCATATTGTTCATTTCGGAACGCCATAAAAATCCGCTCCCTGTCTAACGTTATATTATATATACCGTATTTTCCGGACTATAAGTCGCACCCGAGTATAAGTCGCAGCAGTCAAAAAATGGGTCATGAAGAGGAAAAAACCACATATAAGTCGCACTGGACTATAAGTCGCATTTATTTACCGTAGAAATGTATTTCTCAAAAACATTCAGTTATTCAATTACACAATAGCACACAGAACAACAGGCTCAGGCTGAATGCCGCTGAATACCGGTGTCCGGTATGTGATGAATAAAAAAATAAAAAATAAATAAATAAATATTAACACATTAATAAAGAACATACCTGGGAGGCTGAATAGGCTAAATTGGTTGTAAAGTCGCTATGGAATAAGGCCTATGCTAAATGCCCAAAAATGTAATGTGTCCGGTATGTTAACGTACCGTAACACAACAGTTATTCAACCACCGTACATATTATAGCACACAGAACAACAGGCTCAATAGGTGTCCGGTATGTTAACGTAACAGAACAGTTATTCAACCACCGTACATATTATAGCACACAGAACAACAGGCTCAATAGGTGTCCGGTATGTTAACGTAACACAACAGTTATTCAACCACCGTACATATTATAGCACACAGAACAACAGGCTCAATAGGTGTCCGGTATGTTAACGTAACACATTAATGAATAAAGATGAACACATTAATAAAGAACATAGGCCTACCTGGGAGGCTGAATAGGCGAAAACGGACATAACAAGCCAGCGAGTCCAACAAGCAAAGTCATTGATATTCATCTCCTTGGCCACTGCCAGGGCGTGGAGACGTAACTGCACTGTTGACAAGCCTCTCCCGGCAGCACGTTGTTCAAGCACCCATCTGTGGACTCGTTCCTCCATCTCTGGCCATCTAGCTTTCAGCCCGCGATTCGCTTTCTTCGTTTTCTTCATGGCAGTGAGAGTAACCTCTGCTTTTCGCCAGTCCCTCACAAGTTTCTCACTCACTCCAAACTTTCTTTCTGTTGCTCGATTACCGTTTTCGGCTGCATATTTTACAAGTTGCAGTTTGTAATCTGCAGAATAGGATTTTCTTTTTGACTCCATTTTGTTTGTGTCATCAGCTGTCTTTTTCAGTGGTAGGCCTACTCGTTTTCACACGCCTAGAGCGCCCTCTCGTGGTTGTAGACGGTAATGTTTACTCCTTGGTTCATGTCAGTCAGAGATTACCGTATGTCAGTTCATGTCAGTCAGAGATTATGAATTATTGATATATAAGTCGCACCTGACTATAAGTCGCAGGACCAGCCAAAGTATGAAAAAAACCGCGACTTATAGTCCGGAAAATACGGTATATATATATATATATATATGTTATAAGGCTGATCTGTTCATGATATTGCTGCATTTTGACATATTTCATGTCGCATCTCCCCCCTTTGATGGTAGCCTATGACGCTATAGTCAGTCCCAATGGTCCAAAATGCAAGTGCTTCGTAACACAGACGGGGTGAATATTATGAATGAAAGTGAAAGTTCTGTCACAAAACGGTGTATCCTCACACATTTTTAAGTGGGTATATGGAAATCCTTGGCCTTTCCTAGTGGGTATACGGCGTAGTCCTGCTTATCACCTAGACTACACCACTGCTTAAAAACACAAAAAAACACCAGCGGTGGGGCCACTCCGAGCCGCACGTCTGAGCGCGCCGCCATCTTGAGTCAAAAGTGTTAAATTCTCAAAATTGTGCCACCCATGCCAGCCCGACAGGCACACATAACAGGCGCACCCCTGCGCTTTCAGAACGAAATGTCACGTCGGAATTCGACGTTTGGATGCGAACGACAGACGTCGAATCCTGACGTCTGCCGTGTGAGACCAGGTTGCACCTTAAGTTCCACCGTTAGCCGTGTGTGTGTGTGTGTGTGTGTGTTTGAAAGAGAGAGACGTGTGCGGACGTAGCTCCTCTGCCGGAGCGCACCATTCTAAACATCTAAGCGCACACCCGTCGTAACTGCCGCCGTAAATGCAGTAATGTGCAGAATGATATTGTGGCGATTAGTTTGGACAATGTGTCTGGTTTCAACAATCAAAGTTGCCTTCAAACAAGCACTCCAAAGTGGAAGAGTCTACCGCCAGCAGCAATGGCGTCCCTACGACCCAACCCCAGAACACCTGTTGGGCAGGGAGACTCGAGAGGGCTTCTCTGACTGGGTGCAGCCCCTGAACGAGCAACAGTGGTCGGACTTTCAAGTCCAGGAGAGAGCTTACCGGAGCAGTTTGGCAGACCGGAGCCGCCATGCTGACACCTACGTTTCATCGGGAGATCCGAGAAGCTGGCTCCGTCTCATTTCCCTCTTGAATGGAATATTCTTCAGGAACGGCGTATTTACACCTGAGAACCACTGTGGACACCCGCTCGGCTTCCCCCTCCTGAAATACGTCGCACGGGTTCTGAAAAAGTTTCCGCTGAAAGAACTACTCCCTGACGCATTAACACCGGCGCTGTTAAACCCCTGGATCGAATCGCAACTGCGGTTCCTCCGAGAGACAGTGCAGCCGTCATTAACACCGGTGGGAGGCGACCAACGGACGAGGAAGGTGAGCCGAAACAAACTTTCCTATCTCTGGCAGTGTAAGCGAGCTAAGGCCATTCAGATTATTCTTAACAACAGTGAATTCCCCGCCCCTCCCCCGTGCCCCAGTAATTGCGAGCAAGTGCATTTATACTATCAGCGAAAGTGTCGGGGAGAAAAGCCAATTGACAACGCACTTCCATCACCACCATGGCACAATACTGTACCCAACACGGAGCCGGCCTGTCTCCCAGACACTGCGCATTTTACGCACGCTGAGGTGGAGACTGTGCTGCGCGACGATCTCCCCAACAATAAATCCAGTGGCATGGATGATGTCTTTTACGAGTCTCTCAAAGCTACGCAGCCTGATGTATTAACATCTATCTTTAATACCTGTTTGGAAAATAAAAGAGTGCCCGACTCATGGAAAAGTGCTCTTGTTCATAGAATACCCAAAAAGGACAATATCCCGGACAATCCATCAACCTGGAGAGACATTTCACTTCTTCCTACCATTTATAAGGTGTTCATGAAATGCATTCTTGCACGGGTTTTACCATGGCTTGTTGATGAAAACATTATCTTCTAAGCAGAAGGCCTATGTTAACCGTCAGGGCATGAATGAGCATGTGTTTTGTCTCAAGACAGGTATCGATGATTTTAAGCATGGGTCAAGTACATTTTATACTGTGTTTCTTTATTTTCGTGATGCATTCTGCACTTTAGCACATAATGTCATGTTAAGAGCTTTGAAAGACATACATCTACCCAAGGTTTTTTATGACATTGTTAAAGATGTGTACTCCGGTTCATTCATTCAGGTAATCTGTGGTAAACAGCTCACAGATCCAATACCTCTCCAAATTGGTATCAAGACAGGCTGTCCATGGAGTGCAGTCAATTTTGTACTCGCCATAAATCACTGGTTAAAGTGGCTTTGTAACTGTGCTCCCCCAAATATCATTTCCCCTAACCCTGTTCAGGGGTATGCAGATGATGTGGTCATAGCCTCCAGGCAGGAGGAAGTTATCAACACCATGCTCTCCAGAACTGACTCCTTTTTGGACTGGTCTGGATTAGAGGTTAAATATTCCAAATGTTGATACCGATCTAAATCAGATACCACACCTGTATTCAAAATCAATAACCAGCCACTCAGAGCTTATTCATTGCATGAAACATACACATATCTGGGTCATAAATTCAACGTGGCAGGAGAGTGGAAAGATCAAGTTGCAGACATAATTTCTGAGTACTCCACCAGGCTTGATTTGATAGATGCATCACCCCTGCCACTCATCATGAAACTAGAAGCAGTCAGACAAATAGCTCTAGTCAAGGTTCAGCATCTGTTTTCTAATGTACACATTCCACGCAAGTCTCTACGTGAAATGAACGATAAGACCGTACTTTTGTTTAGAAAATGGACTGGACTGAACACTCATACCACACGTGACATCATATTCCACAGCAAACAGGAGGGCGGACTCGGAGTTCCTAACTTTGAGTGGACTTATTTTGCCACCAGACTCAGCCATCTCCTGAACATGCTGAACAGTGACGACCAGTGTGTGAGGGAGATGGCTAGAGCCTCACTGTTCTTGGACTTACGGAGACGCAAGGTCCCCATGGCGCGTCCATCAGAGTCTAGTTTCCTGGGATTTAAGAGGAAAGCCAGTGGAAAGTTGGACACTCACTCCCCTGGATTCGGAGTGTGGTCTGACTGGCCTGACCTCAACGATCTCTGCGGCTGGAACAACGTGGCCCTGGAGTGGGTGGGGTCAAACTCAGTGGCGGTGGCTGTCTCTGAGGAGATCATCACTGACCCCAGCATCTCAGTGAGGGCAACCATTAACATTTGTGGGACAGATCATCTTCTCCCACCAGTCAATACCCGGGGACACCTTATGATGGCGCTACGACAAAGACAACGACAGCATTGGACTGAACTGAAATTGCAAGGGAAGCTGGCATGTCTCCCTGCTGCTGATCACTCTGTCTCTCACGCAGTGTTCAAAAGCGTAACTCTTGACGAGTGTATTGTCACCTTCACTCTAAAAGCTAGGCTGCAGGTTTTACCAACGAAGCTAAACCTTTCCATCTGGCTTCCTGACAGTCATAGCCCACACTGCATACATCACAGTCACCAGCAGATAACTGAAACCATGCCCCACATCTTAAATGGTTGTCATGCGTATAAAGGGCTCTACATATGTAGGCATGATCGAATTGTGGATCTGATTTCAGAGGGTGTCTTTTCCATATTCAGGCCTGCCGCAACGCTGTACAAGCACTCCACTGTAAAGCCCCACATGTTCAGTTTGTGTAGCGACGAAGAGTCAGTAGGAGTGTTCTCCAATATTTCAGCAAACACCCCTGATGTTGTAATTGTCAACGAAAACCACAGAGAGGTGCTTATTTTAGAAGTTGGCTGCACTTTTGACCATAGCCTAGAGGAAGCCTTTTTAACCAAAATCTTAAAATACCAACAGCTGGAGCAGGCCATATCACAACTGGGCTACAGATGTCAACTTTTAGTTTTTATATTTGGCAGCCTGGGCCATGTTCATAAGTCTGTTGTTAGAGGCCTTCATATGGCTGGTCTTCCTAAGAGAAGAGCCAAACAGTTAGCAAAATACTGCTCAATATCCGCTGTTATTGGTAGCCGCTCAATATGGAGAAGGCGGTGCTTCCTGTACCCATGAGCGGGATACTGTCTGTCTTATAGTATTGATCAACCCACTGGTCTTGTGCGAATAACATCCTGTGTGTGGCAGAACTGGTTGTTGGCTCAGCATTATTGTAACAAATTGTTTCCAGGATGTCAAAATGCACTGTTAGTATTTATGTCCTTTAGAATTGTACTTTGTATGTGGACATAAATAAAGCATTTAAAATGTGTGTCTAAACAAACCAAGCGTAAAACAGGCATGTAAACGTCAGTGTCCTACACAACACTAGATTTTAGAAAACACTTTGTTTGAAATACATCACTCTTCACTGAATACATCACTCTTCACTGAATACATCACTCTTCACTGAATACATCACTCTTCACTGAATACATCACTCTTCACTGAATACATCACTCTTCACTGAATGTTCTTCATCATGTGATCTCATTTCTTTATCATGACCATTAGCACCTTGACTCTTTTAAAGCTAAAATCTGCATACTGGACTATTAAGAGTGAGGTTAAGAGAAGATCATAAGGTATGTTACACTTTAATGTGGGGAATACTTATTAGACACTGTTTTGTATCTTGTATTTGTTTGAGTGTTGCTAATTAGCCATCTTTTTGGTTTTACTAGACAGTTATTAGGTCTTAATTTAGTGATTTCTCATCCTCACGTCATTAGTTATGTAGTAGCTGGTCAGTTAGATGTGGTTTCTGCAACCTTCCAATTACCGATCCGGGGGTAAGCTAGCGACCTTGTAGACCTTGCTAGCCTCCCTAACCTTAAGAGACCAATGTTATCCCCAATAACGCTGTTGTGTGAGTGTGGGTATGTGTGTGTCTTGAGAGATTAAGTATAAAGTAAACAGATAAAGGCTTACAAATTAGAGCCTAGTCACCTAGTCACTGAAACAAAGTGTTACCGCTCATCCTTTTCATCATAAAAAAGTCAGTCTTATATTTACGAATCAAATGATCAGCACGGTAGTTGACGGAGTAACAACACTGGCAGGACACAAGCTACAAAGCTGCATCTGTGGCTGGAAAAAGATAACATCAGAGAAGGGTCTCAAGATCCACCAGGGCAGGAAAAAGTGCCTAAGAGAGCTTAGCGAGGTGCCTCGCATTGACCACTACTTCCTCAGAGGTAGGGCAAATCAGTTGAGTGAAGCCCAGTGGCAGGATATTCACCACAGTCCACAGGGTATCAGAACCCCAGACGAAGCTCAACCAAGCACATATCCATCAACGGACATGAGTCCAGAGCCTATCCAGCCACAGACAGCAGTAGAGAGGAAGATGAATGGACGGAAGCCTCAAATCTTGTGGCCTAAAGCCTGCCAGAAAAAGGAGTGGGAAAACACTGACACAGACCTTGTCCATCTTCTAGAAGGTCTGAAAGGGGGCGTGGAAAGAAAGCTGGACAAGATTGGAGAGATCATTTACAGCTATGGAGCAGAGAGATTTGGGGTGAAAAGTAAGAACCATGGGACACAGAAGGAACCATCAGCCCATTTCAAGTCCAGGAGACAACAAGAGATTGAAAGACTTGTGAAAGAAAGAAGGTGCCTGAGAAAACAGTGGAAGAAGGCCACAGAAGTGGAAAGGAAAGGACTTGAGGCACTACAGGCCGACATCAAGCAGCGTCTTGCAACACTGCGAAGAGCAGAATGCTTGAGAAAGCAACACAAGAAGAAAGAGCGAACGAGGACTGCCTTCTACAGAGATCCCTACAAGTTCGTCAAAGACCTCTTTGTCAAGGAGAAAACGGGGACCCTCAAAGTACCCATAAGGGAACTAGAGGAGCACCTGAGGAAGACCTACTCCGACAACCAGAGGCATGTGCCAGCCAGCATTCCGGATGACATGCCACCAATCCAACCACCTGAGCACCAGATGGAAACAAGGCCCCCTACATGGAGCGAAGTTGAGAGCACAGTAAAACGGGCAAGAACAGCCTCAGCCCCTGGGCCCAACGGCGTTCCATACAGGCTATATAAGAACAGTCCAGGCGTCTTGAAATACCTCTGTTCCTGCTTCTGAGTAGATTAGACGTGCTTCTCCCTCGCTCCTCTCCTCTCCTTTTTTCTTGCGTCTTTTTTTTATAGTTTCAACTTCTTTTATTTCTTTATTTTAAGTTTTTTATATAGCTCTTACTACATTCTTTTATATCCTCTTTTGCTTATTTTGCTTTCTCGCTCTCTACAATTTTCACGCACCTGGAGCACCGGCGTGTACAAGCAATAGCCTAATCAAGGAGTCACCAGTCCACAGTTTGTCTCTCGGACACTGGGCAGAATATCCTCTCGGCGCGGACATGTCGCCTTGCAGAGGCTGCAGCGGATATCTACAGAAGATTGCAGTACTCGAAACAAAGATATTTCAACTGAAGGACTCTGCGAACCGAGTGGCACCGAGTCAGAATGCTAACGTGAGTAGCACCCGGCCCACTGAAAACTATACTTTCCCTCTGAATGCCCGTCGAGGAAAGCCGGTGCCCTTGACTCTGCTCCCCGCAGACAGTGACTCTCAACCTGAGATTAGTACCGCGACCGGCTGGCCGTCACTGGCTACCCAACAGCTACTGTGTGAGCCTGGATTAAAGGGGCTGCAAGCTAATGATGCTACACTACAAGCTAACAATGCTAGTTCAGGGCCCACCTTAAAACCAGCTACCAGGCTTAAGCAGCACCAAGGTAATGATGCGACAAGACCAATAGCAACTTTAATTATTGGTGACTCTGCTGTAAAGCATATCAATATTGGCAGTAAGAGCAACATAAAAGCATACTGCTTCCCTGATGAGATGGTTTATAACATAACAGAACAAATCCCAGAAATCCTGTCTGCCCATGAAGACGTGAACAAGATTATTCTACATGTTGGAACCAATGACATAGCCAAACAGCAATCAGAAATACTGAAACGTGACTTTGTCAAACTCCTAAAGATGTTAAGATCCTTGAATGTTGAATCATACATTAGTGGTCCCCTGCCTTCAAATGGACGGAGAGTTAACAGATTCACCAGGCTACTCGGAATAAGCACATGGCTATCAACTAATTGTCACCTACATGAAGTAAACTATATTGACAATTTCAATCTATTTTGGGAATGCAGAGACCTCTTCAGCAAGAATCGACTCAACAGAGCCGGAGAGGCGCTGTTCACCTCTAACCTACTTTACTCCATCAACCACCCAACAGTAGATAAGAACAAGAACAGGCCACAATCAAATGACTCAGCCACAGATGCCGGTCTCCCCAGCCACAAGGACAGGTCAACAGCTGACGCACCACAAGACGAGGACGTCAAGGAGAAGGCCTCTCCCACCCTCACAACGCTGGACCCTGCCTCTGCTGTTCAACTAGCAGAGGTGTCAGTTCCAGCGACTCCCAACCCCCCACCCACAAACCCACAGGCCTCTACCCCTCTTTGGGATACTCCACCTGACCCCTTCACAACCCTCTACGACACGCCACCTCGCCCCTACCCTAGCCCTCTCCGGGCATCACCCTTCCACTTCCCTCTCACTTCAAGCCCCGTGCTTTCATCCCCCTCAGAGGGGACGCATGCACAGGTCTCTGCATTCATCTCATCCTGTATCCTGAATCTAGCTACCCCCCCAATTCGCACACCCAAACCCCCCCATCCCGTCCCCCCTCCCCACCCCCATCAAAGAAAACCCAGAACACTCTCTCATCCAACAAGGACACGGTCATCCAGCAAGAGATAAGCACCTCTGCTATTCCTACACGGATTACTGCTAGACAAAACAATTACAACTATCCCTCAGCACATCCTGTACGTAAATCAAGGCTAATAACTGTTACCCGTGAGACAACTGTGTATTCAAACTGTGATGCAAAGTTCATGCAGCTGAAATTAGCTCTTTTTAATGTCAGAGCTTTGAAAAAGAAATAATTCTTGATTAATGACCTGATAACCAAGAATAAGCTAGATTGTATATTTTTAGTCGAGACATGGTTAACCAATACCGAAGGTTTAGGGACCATAATAGAAACCTGCCCCCAAACTATAATTATCAGCAGTCAATTAGACAAAACAAGAAAGGAGGAGGCATTGCAGCTATTTATTCAGCTAAACTTGTTTTCAAGGACATTGACCTGGGTGAAGTCACATCATTCGAATATTATGCTCTTGAGCTCAAAGCAGAAATATCAGTCCTTATCATTACAGTATATCGACCACCAAGATGCTCATTATCAATATTCCTGCAAGAATTTTCAGAACTGATCTCAACTGTCGTCACTAGATTTGATAGATTAATCTTGAATGGAGATTTGAACATTCACATTAATAAGAAGGATGACCCCAAAAGTATAGAGCTCTTGAACCTACTGGACAGTTTTGGACTTACACAGGACATACATCAAGCTACGCACCAACATGGCAACACCCTGGACTTGGTAATAACAACATAGCTGAACATAGCTGAACATTGATAACGTATCAGTACATGAAATGCCTGCTATCTCTGACCATTACTGTGTGTTTTTTTATACTAACCTAATCTTAACAAAGACTAGAATACAAACGGTAGTTCAAAAAAGACTCTTAGACACCAATGCTGAAACACAGTTTTCTAACATTATGAGATCAATTGAGCCATGCAGCGACGAATTCTCTCTACATGAGATGGCCCTAAATTTACACAGTACACTATCAACTACATTAGATATTGCTGCACCCCTAAAGGTTAGGAAGCGGGCAACTGATAGAATCTCCCCTTGGTTGAGCAATACCAGTGTTAATGACAGCAAGAGGAAATGTCGGGCAGCTGAAAGAAAATGGAGGAAGACTAGGCTCACAGTCCACTGTGATATTTACAAAGACACAATGACTTGCTAGAAAGGATTACTTCTCCATGATTATTACAGAAAACGCTAGTAACTCTAGAGTGTTATTCTCTACTATTGACAAGCTAATCAACACTGCCCCCCCCCCCCCCTCCGCAGCCGTCAGCAACGAAATGTGAAGAGCTTGCACTGTTCTTTAATACTAAAATAACATCTATTAGAGCCAGCATCACCCCTGACGCAAACATAGTCGACCTCAGGAAAACAAAGGCAGCAACTATGAGTGAATTCACCTGTATCACACTACTGGACCTCTGTAACACAGTCTCTAAATCTAATTCCTCCACCTCCTGCCTTGACCCTATACCAACAGCATTCTTCAAGCGGGTGTTTGATAGTGTCTCAAATCATGTGCTGAAGATCATAAATACGTCGCTTCAAACAGGCATCTTCCCAGATGCCTACAAAACAGCTGTTGTAAGACCGCTATTAAAGAAACCCAACCTCGACGCCGATGCACTGAAAAACTACAGACCGATATCCAACCTCACATTCATTAGTAAGATACTTGAGAAGGAAGTTTCACTACAAATAAACTCCTTTCTGAAAGAAAATATTGTCATGGAGGAATTTCAATCAGGTTTTAGAACATATCACAGCACTGAAACTGCTCTTACTAAAATAGTGAGTGATCTCAGACTAAACTCTGATGCTAATAAGGTCTCAATTCTCGTCCTATTAGATCTAAGTGCAGCGTTCGATACGATCGACCATGATATCCTAATCAATCGTCTCGAAGAGTTAGTTGGTCTTTCTGGCAGCGTGTTAAATTGGTTCAGAACATACATTACAGGGAGAAAGTTCTATGTCAAGCTTGGAGATCATGTGTCTGAGAAATATGACAGCGATTTCGGAGTCGCACAAGGGAGCTGCCTTGGTCCACTACTATTCTCACTATACATGTTACCACTCGGGGACATCATTAGAGAGCACAACGTATGTTTCCACAGCTATGCCGATGACACGCAACTGTACATTTCTGCTGAACCAAATGATACTTCAGCTATAGACTCCATTACGAACTGTCTTCTAGCAATAAATAAATGGATGAGCAATAACTTCTTGAAGCTAAACGAGGACAAAACTGAAGTCCTACTGATCGGCCCTAAAGCAAAGAGGAATATGCTGCTTAATAATCTAGGGAAACTGACATCATTGATTAAACCTGAGGTTACAAGTCTAGGTGTTATTTTCGACTCAGACCTAAGCTTCAAGTCCCATATTAACAAGGTGACGAAAACATCATTCTTTCACCTTAGAAACATTGCTAAAGTAAGACCACTTATAAACCAAAAAGATGCTGAAAAACTGATTCATGCCTTTGTCTCGAGCCGGCTCGATTACTGTAACACACTTTTTACTGGCCTTCCTAAAAAAACGACTGCAAGACTTCAGCTCATTCAAAACTCTGCAGCTCGACTTCTAACTAGAACCAAGAGGAGAGAACACATAACTCCGGTCCTAGCTACTCTGCACTGGCTGCCAGTAACATGTAGGGTTGATTTTAAGGTCCTCCTCCTTATATACAAAGCCCTTAATGGGCGAGGCCCAAAGTACATAGCTAATTCCCTTGCCAATTATGCACCCTCAAGAACACTAAGATCATCTATCGTAGGTTTATTAGAGGTCCCCAGCAACAGTCAGAAGAAGATCGGGAGCGCAGCCTTTGCCAACTATGCCCCAAAGCTTTGGAACACATTACCTTTAGAGATCAGGGAAGCAGCTCACTAAATATTTTTTAAAAGAAAGCTAAAAACGCACTTCTTCAATATAGCCTTCAACTAGCTTATCTGCACCTGCCCACTGCTCATTTGCCAGCTATTGCACTCCTTTAACTAGCTCATCTGCACCTGCCTACTGCTCATTTGCCAGCTGCTGCACTTTAAATGTTTTATCTATTTATTTCTTATATTTCTACACAGTAATGCACATGGTCTTTAACTCCACAGACTGTGGGGGGATAACATTGGTACCACAAAGCCAAGTTGGGCTACAGATCCAGTTGACTGGGATTTTGCGCTGCTGTGTCTAGAGACAGACGACAGTTAGGCTATAAATCCAGTTGGTTAAAATACTGTGATCTGACACTGCCGGATCGATGAGAAAGAGGTGATTGTACGTTGTCAGAAGGTTTGAGTAAGTGCAAAAGAAAGAAACTGCAATGTTGATACTGGATTTTTGGTGCAAGGTCAGCCATGTTTGAACTTGAAAGCCAGTGAGAAGTACAGAAAGACTGTGTAAGGTAGGGAAATGAGAGGGATAGGGAAAGGTATTCTGCTGATGAGAAGATGGATAGCGGTTACTAAGTGTTAAGGCAGAGGTTGTATTTTGTTTCTCTTTTTCTCTTTTTTAATTTATTGTATTTTATCTTTACCTTTTCTTTTACTGTTTTCCCCTGCTTTTACACCTCGTTCCAAATTATTATGCAAATTATATTTTTCTCAGATTTTCCTAAATAGTCGATGCAAATGACAATCAGTATAATTTTCAAGTCATCAACCGTTAGTATAATTCAAATTTTATTGAACAAACCTCCCAATGATAACAATGGTAATTTGATGAATTTAGGGTTAGGAGGTCATATTAGGAGGTCATATTTACTGAAATCAAAAGCTATTTCAAACAAAAACATCTTAACAGGTCAAGTTACATGTTAACATAGGACCCCTTCTTTGATATCACCTTCACAATTCTTGCATCCATTGAACTTGTGAGTTTTTGGACAGTTTCTGCTTGAATTTCTTTGCAGGATGCCAGAATAGCCTCCCAGAGCTGCTGTTTTGATGTGAACTGCCTCCCACCCTCATATATATTTTGCTTGAGGATGCTCCAAAGGTTCTCAATAGGGTTGAGGTCAGGGGAAGATGGGGGCCACACCATGAGTTTCTCTCCTTCTATAGCAGCCAATGACACAGAGGTTGGTTAAATCGCCTGCATTCTGAATCAACTTTTCTCTTTACCAACCGTTTGGCCATTTTTCACCTCTCTGAATGTTCGTTCTAGCTCGTGTGCACCTGCTACAGATCCGTGCTCGTTCACTATGGAACGTTACGTTGAATGTACCGCATTCTGTGGGCGGGTGAAACGAACTAATAATGTTATTAATGAAACTAGTTTATAACTAAGGGAAATTTTAATTTGAAAGCCAACCTTTAATATCAAATACAGATATGATATGATTAAAACATATATTTAAAGTTTAATTTTCAAAATATGTTTCTGGCACTGTTGAGAGTGTGTGGGCGCGACGTTGTTCAAAGGGCCGGTCCAAGTGTGGGGGTGGGCCGTGTCCGGCCCGCGGGCCGTAGTTTGGGGACCCCTGGCCCAGAAGATCACCGGCGCCCCCCTCCCCTCTCTGGAACACACGCTGTCTCAGGAAGGCCTCCAAGATCTCCAGAGACCCAACCCACCCTGGGTACGAACACTTTGCCCGGCTGCCCTCGAAAAAAGGCGGTACAGGACCATGGCCGCAAGGACAAACAGACTGAAGCACAGCTTCTACCCCAGGGCCATCCAGGCCCTGAACACAGCAAAGACCTAGGTTCTGGGCCCTGGACAGTCTGGACGGATTGATGGCAGCTGCTGGATTGAAAAAATCAGGTGTAGTGCTGAGGCACAAATATGTACATTTCAAGCCTGCAAACTGCGACACTTTAAATGAATGTGCAATAACACTATGTGCAATATGACAACCCTAGTCGTCTATCTGTACAGTATAGTATAGTGGATAGTGTACATAGCCTTTATTTATGTAAACCAGCTCCTTTCCCTTCTTTTTTTTTTCTTTCTTTTTTTTCTTTCCTAGCACCAGGGGAGCCACCCCTCCTAAATGTCGTTGTTTGGTACCTGTACTATAGCAATGACAATAAAGACCATTCATTCATTCATTCATTCATTCATTCATGTTCTTAGTCCTGTTGTAAAGCACTTTGAGCTGCATTTCTTGTATGAAAGGTGCTATATAAATAAAGTTTTACTTACTTACTTACTTTGGAAGCTAATGAAAGTGGCATGGGAAAAGGGAATCATACCAAAGGCATGGCGAAGGGCAGGAGGGATCCTGATTCCCAAAGAGAAGAATTCCTCAACCATCGACCAGTTCCGCCAGATCAGTCTACTGAATGTGGAAGGAAAGATTTTCTTCAGTGTTGTGGCCCAGAGGCTCTCAGTATTCTTGCAGAAGAACAACTTTGTCGACACCTCAGTGCAGAAGGCAGGGATAAGTGGATTCTCAGGATGCCTGGAACACACAAATGTTATCTGGCACCAGGTACAAACGGCCAAGAAGGAGAAGAAAGACCTGCATGTGGTTTTCTTAGATCTTGCCAATGCCTTCGGGTCAGTGCCTCATGAGATTTTGTGGACAGCGTTCAACTTCTTCCAAGTCCCAGAGGGCATCACAAGGCTGGTCAAAGCCTACTTCCAGGACCTCCAGTTTTGTGTTACAGCACAAGCCAGTACAACTGCATGGCAGCACCTCGAGATAGGCATAATGGCGGGCTGCACCATCTCTCCACTGGCGTTTACCATGGCAATGGAGCTCATTATTCGAGCATCCCGATGGGTCGTTGGAGGGGAACGGTTGAAGAGCGGGCTGCGTCTTCCTCCAATCAGGGCGTACATGGATGACATGACGACAATAACAACAACAAACGCATGCACCAAACGCCTGCTGGATAAACTCCAGGGAAACATCAAATGGGCACGAATGGAGATTAAACCCAGCAAGTCCCGCAGTATCTCCATTGTCAAAGGCAAGCTCACCAATGAGAGGTTCCACGTCAACAACGAGCCAATACCAACAGTTCTGGAGAAGCCTATCAAAAGCCTTGGCCGCTGGTATAGCGCAGAACTCAAAGACTCGAAGCAGGTGGAACAACTCAGGCAGGATACAATCAGTGGCCTCAAGCAGATCAACAACACTGCTCTCCCTGGGAAGCTGAAGCTGTGGTGCTTTCAGTTTGGGCTGCTGCCCCGTCTCATGTGGCCAATTTCCATCTACGAGGTCACACTATCCCATGCCAACCGGCTGGAGAGACTGGTGAATGCACAAGTGAGGAAGTGGCTTGGACTGCCGAGAGGCCTTAGCAGCATAGGCCTGTATGGCAACGGAGCCCTCTCCCTACCAATCTCAAGCCTGGTGGAGGAGTACAAATGTGCCAAATCAAGGCTGGAAATGACTCTCACAGAATCCCGGGATCCATTCGTCAGAGGTGCTGCTCCGATCCTAGCAACGGGGAGGAAATGGAAGCCATCTGCAGCAGTTGCGGTGGCAAAGACCGCCCTCAGACACCGGGATATAGTGGGGCATGTCCAACATGGCAGAGGGGGCCTTGGTTTGGAAACAACAACACCCACATGGCAAAAGGCTTCTCCAACCGAACGGCGGAAGATGGTGGTTGAGGAGGTGCGCCACCAGGAGGAAGCAGCCAGGTGCGCCAAGGCAGTCTCCCAAGCCCAGCAAGGCCGCTGGATGAAGTGGGAGAGCGTGGAGAGGAGGAAAATCACGTGGAACGAGCTGTGGAGCATGGAGTCTAATAGGCTAAGTTTCATCATCAGAGCCACATATGATGTCCTGCCCTCTCCTACCAACCTACATCTTTGGTATGGAGAGGACCCAGCCTGTCTCCAGTGTGCAGCCCCAGCAAGCCTCAAACACATCTTGGTGGGTTGCAAGACCAGTCTAACTCAAGGAAGATACACCTGGCGCCACAACCAAGTGCTAGTGCTTGGCTGCCGAACTTGAGCACAAGAGGGTAACCACCAACGCCATGCCTCTAAATGCCCAGACTACCTTTCCACGGAAAACAATCTTCATCCGGGAAGGGGAGAAACAGCGGACCAAGCCATCACCTCCAGACTCAGGCCCACTGAACGCAGCCCGGGATTGGGAAATGCAGGTAGACCTCAGCCAGAGGCTCACCTTCCCACCCGAAATTGCAGCGACCAACCTGCGCCCAGACCTAGTCCTCTGGTCCAAGTCCTGCCGGCGTGTCTTCATCGTAGAACTGACGGTCCCATGGGAGGAGGCCATCGATGAGGCATTCGAACGGAAGAGGCTGCGGTATGCCAACTTAGCAGTCGAAGCAGAGGAGCGGGGCTGGAACGTGAAGGTGTGGCCAGTGGAGGTGGGCTGCAGAGGCTTTGTAGCCAGCTCCACCACAAGGCTCCTGAGGGCAGTAGGGATCAGAGGACAGGCCCAACGGAAGGCAATTAAAGAACTGTCCACTGCAGCAGAACGGAGCAGTCACTGGCTGTGGCTGAAACGTAGGGACCCAACATGGGCTCCCAAATGACCACGTGGTGCCACCGTGCGACACACACCCAGGCCTGATCAGCCTGTGGTGGGCCAACCTCGGCAGAGGGTGTCTTGTGATAAATGGCCGAAACACCCAATGAGGTCGGGGACCACAACTGAAGATGTGTCGTACTGGTGGCACCACGTGATCATTGCCAAATTCCACTCCACCCAAGAGGACATCTCCAACTCCACTCAGTCAATTGTTGTGCTAATTATTTAGGGATTTTAACATCTAGTCCTATTAAGAATCCTTATGACTTTATTTTACTGTATGTATGGTAGACCTACACGTCATATATGAATGAAGTAAGTGTTCATTACATTTTAATGTGTACTTCATACCATAGTGTGACATATTCACCAACATTAGGGTTTGTTTAATCGTACAGGGTATTCCCCAGATAACCGCTTCTGTGCAATCATTGATAAATTGTCTGTGAAAGTTAGTGAACTATCAAACAAATTCTGAGATTTCCTCCGTAGTTGTTAATTAATCCTTAGTTGATTCTGGTTAAAAGCATGTTGTCATTTAGGATGTCAGGCTGCCATTTTCTGCCATGATTGCTTGATGAAAGCTATAATTTCAAACTGCCAGGGGGAACTTCAAAGCTTCAGATGGCATATTATATTGGAATGTGAAAGGAAACCATGCAAAATATTATGCCATTTTCTATTGGCTTTAATTACAAAGGATCCCCTTTCATTGGTGGGGCGATTGCTGGCCCTTTTTGAAGGCCAACTATGACAACAAAGTCAAGCACAACGTTCTTCTCTCTACGATGAAGGACTAATCATCTGCCTTGATGGACTCATAATTATCATTCAATGGAATAACTTGTAGACAGATCTTTAAATCATATAATTCAAAAATGAGTTTAGAGAAAGTAGTATTAAGTAGATAGACTCACTCAGATGAAGGATAGGCTCACTCTCTTCCTAGTGTGGGATACACTTTATTATTGTGTAAATATAGCTTTATTTCATCAAACAAGAGGTTCATAATCACAAGAAAAGCCATCATAATTAATTTCCATTAGGAAAGTTTTATCAATGTACTAATAATGTTTGCTGCTGTGGTAATGCGCATTAGCAACATATTTTGTGAGGGTAAGGGATAATTAGTTCTGTTAACATAATTGGGGGAAATGTTCCCATTCTTGGCTGTCACTATGCCAACTGAATAAAAACAAATTATAGTTAATCCCTAAAGTGGAGACAGGTCGTGTTAGTAATGTGCAATGCCCCATTTTCATCTAAATAACAGTAAGTATTGAAAATATAATTTTCATGTCAACCTATGTTTTAAGTACAGTCTTTGTTCATCAGTGTAGCTTAGCTGCATGTCTTTCGTATGAAATTCCCCAGTGAACTATATGTTCACAACCTTGCAATCAATAGTTATGATTGAATATATGCAACACAGGTCCCAGTTATTATGGCTATATAAAGAAGTACATACAACTATCCTCAGACATGCAACCACAGACATGCATGCATACTCACACATACATAACCATACAGGCACACCATGGACCGTATAAGCACACATGCTTTTATCTCTCTAACTACCTTGTCCCTTCAACAGTATTCTTATGAATTCTCCTATTGTGACTACTGGGAATCTTTTCACATGTCCATTGTTTCAGTTCATCCCACTTACAGTCAACATGCAGTTTATGTCTACCCCAATATTCTTCAATTAACTCATCTCTTTACCCGATATTTGGTTTTTCAGGGTCTTGATCATTTTGATTTCCAGTTGTTAGGAAATATCGTGAGCTTAGAATGATAAGGTTCTATCTCCGTTTAGGGTCGTTCAGAGATATTGAGCGTCAAAGTTTTTACATTCCATTATGTTTTGTGAGATGGAACCTTTGTTCAAAGTAATTAAAATTCACATCACAGAGCCTCTCCTCTTAATACTCAATTAAATTCCTCAAAAACGTTTTTGTAAATTCCAACACATTCCAATTCAATATTCCTCAACAACAATTCCCTTAATTCAATCCCCTCTTTAGACCAATAGTTTGTGGGGTGGGCAGGGCTTGGGGGGGTACATGAAAGGAGGAATGGACACGCGGGGGGGAGATGGAGCAGTGGATTCTGTCCCATTTTTCTTATTTTCTTTTCTTATTGTCTTTCTTTATCACCGGCCCATATCTTTCTCTACCACTTTACCACAGCGAACAGACTGACCGGCCCAAAGGGAATTGTCATGCTGCTCCAGATGGCCAGTCCACTACTTTCAAATTAAATTGAAATGGATTTGAGCAAAACTGGTTCAACAGCACATCCCTGGTTCAACAGCACATCGTGATCTTAGAATTATAAGGTTTTATCTCCGTTTAGGGAAGTTCAGAGATATTGAGCGTCAAAGTTTTTACATCCCATTATGTTTTGTGAGATGGAACCGTTGTATTTTATTAATTACTAACAAAAAAATGTCAACATTGAAAAAAATAACACCACACAGGCATTAATAAACGATTATGTTTTTTTTATTTGTATTTTTTTTTTTTTACCAAAAATGGAGATAGAACCTTATAATTCTAACGTCACAACATCCCTGGTTCAAAAGCACATCCCTGGTATAAAAGCACATCCCTGGTTCAACAGCACATCCCTGGTTCAACAGTCTATCTCTATGAGGCTTTTAGGCATCCCAGGCTGACATTCTGAAAAAACATTTTTGTAAACTCTCCTGAAATTATCCACAAAGTACAGTATATGATAACCATATAAAATATGACATCATGACAATATGACATGAACTATCATTATGAATAAACATATTTCTACCCCAATAAGTTGACTTCTTATCCTGGACCATTCCAACCAGTGAAAAGGAGGATACAGCCTCAAGCTCTAGAGATAAATGGCCTTTGATATAATCAAGCCACGTCAACCAGACAATAGATGAGCCCTGTGAAGATAGAGTGGTAGGACTGACAGCCCTGATAATGGCCCAAAGAAAGAGAAAGTGGAGATTAAGGGTTCCTTTTCAGTGAGTTAAGTGGAGTGGCCTGAGGACAGTCAACAACATGGTTCATCTGTCAGAGGGAGAGTGAATGGATACTATCACGTATGCTTAGTTCTCCCCCTTGTTAAAGTAAAGATGTGTATCACGTCGACTGGAAGCAGCTTTTGGAAAGACGAGGCTGGTGTGAAGAAGAGATATATTTCACATATTTAACGAACCCCCTGCAGTCGAAATGGAACATTTTAAGCGGGGAATGTATGTTTTAAAGGAGCAGGGCGTACGTCTGTTGAAAAGCTGCCACCTCTGGCCACCGCGGTCACTTTCAGTTCGCAGTTCACAACATCCTCCCATATAATAATACATATACATACATATAATAATACATATACATACATACATCCTCCCATATAATAATACATATATACATACATATAAATACATACATACATCCTCCAAAATAGTAATACATATACATACATGCATACATATAATAATACATATGCATACATACATATCATAATACATATACATACAAACATCCACCCATAATATTATATTATAATAATACATACATATAATAATACATATACATACATATAATAATACATATACATACATACATACATACAATAATACATATACATACATATAATAATACATATAATAATACATATACATACATATACATACATACATACTGTTATGCCCCCTGGTGACTCGGGGTAGAAGGGCGCAACATAGAGCAACAAGATGGACAAGTGAGGGTGCAGTCACACAAAAACCAGGAAACTAAGGGTTGCAATTAACTTGATATTTATTAATACAGCAACACATGGAACAGAGAGGACTAACAGTGGCACCAAATAAAAGTAATCAAAATAATAACCCCACCCCCCCTTTACAGGTGCTAGGCACCTCAAAAGTACAGTGGGTGGTGCTCACTCTAAACTGGGGTGCTAGACAGCAGGTATGTCCTACGTGTATGCAGATGTAAACCCAGGGTATCTCAACTAGTCATCTGTCCCTGTGTGCACAAATAAACATAAATGATTAACAAACAAAATACATAAACAAGGTAATATAATAAATGGAAACTTACATAAATCATCTAAATGAACAAAACAAATAACACAAACAAAACCAAACAAGGCTCAACCCACCAGAGCCCTGCCACAGCTCAAAACAGGAGAGAGAGAGAAAACACTGAGGACACAGAACATTTATAGTGGAAAGACCAGGGCCCTATTCCACGAAGCTCGATAAAGTTCTAAGCCTCGATAAAGTTTTAAGCCTCGAAAATGTTAGCTTGCGTTCGGTGCCATCAACGTGGCTCAAATAATTCGCTGCTTGGTTGAGCTCCTTCTGAGTCAGATATAATTAGCCTGGTCACGACCAGGCTAAAACACAGGCTATAGTGAGACGCGCTCAAAAAAGGCTCACAGGCGGAAACTAAACCCCGAACGACAGTTCCTCATGTGTCTTTTAGGAAATATTAGTTCCCACTTCACACGAGATAGATAGATTAGATAGTTTGACTGTGTGATAGATAGATAATTTGATATTTTGAAAGTGTGATCGATCAATAGATAGTTTGATTGTGTGATAGATAACTTGATATTTTGAAAGTGTGATAGATAGATCGATAGATCAATAAAGAAAAGAGTGTAAAAAAAAAAAGTAATTGTGTCAACTTGCATTGCTGTCATCACAGCGGTCTGGCTGGCCTAGTGGTTAAGGCAGCCGACTGGAGTTCCAAAGGTTGCGTGTTCGAGACTTGACTAAGTCATTCTTTTTTCTTTTTTTTTTTACATTTAACCGAAGATTTCATGCAAAGGCTTCAAACACCATTGTAATCGTGTCAGTTCTTGTAAATTAGCCTGCACCATCATTTTATAGCTTACATACTTTTTTAGATGAGATTTTAGATTAGATTCAGACAACGAAATGCAGTAAAAAGTGCGTCTGAAGAGGGATTTGAACCACCGATATAAAATGACGAATAAATCCTGTGGCAGCGGTCGATACCACTAGGCCATTGTGGCGATATGACGGTTTGTAGCCTGCTGCGGATATCACCACAGTAGTAATATTAATTTATTAAAATATGAACATATAACAATAACTGGGGCTAGTATGACCTACGCATTTAATCGGTCAGCAATTTCTTGCCAAACCATTTCCCTCGCCTTGTTAATTGCGGCAGTATTGCACTATTTTACATCTTATTTTTCCGTCTTCATAAAAATCAATAATTCGGAATGCTGCGCAAATGTAGTACCCCTGCAGAGTGGAGTATCTTCATTTCGACAGATCGACTCTTCTGGGCTTTTTATGTCTGCGTGCACGTGCCCATATCGAAGATTTGTAAGCCTGTCTTCTGTGAACACTGATGACACAAGGCTGATCCTCGTTCGAGGAATCACCTGAGGCTTGAATTCCAATCTCGAGTTGCCTGAGCGCCGCATTTATTTATAGCGCCGCTATACTGATCCACCTTTAGTGGAATGGCCCCCAGGTTGATTGATGAATCAGGAACAGGGGGCCGTTCCACTATGCAAGATTAACTCTGATCCAAGTGATTAACTCTGATCCAGGTTTAAATAAGCTTGCGGTCGGTTCCATCAATGTGGCTCAAATAATTCGCTGCTTGGTTGCTATGCAACATAACCTTCTGAGTAATTCTGGTCCCGAGCAGACTTACAGGCTGGCTAAGGTAATGCGTCCGTCAAAAAAGGCTCACAGGCGGAAACTACATCCCGAACGACAGTTCCTCAAGTGTCTTTTAGGAAATATTAGTTCCCACTTGACACGAGATAGATAGATAGATAGTTTGACTGTGTGATAGATAGATAATTTGATAATATGAAAGTGTGATCGATCGATAGATAGATAGTTTGATTGTGTGATAGATAACCTGACATTTTTAAAAGTGTGATAGATAGATCGATAGATAAATAAATTAAAAAGTGTAAAAAATAAAATAAAATAAATAGGTATGTCTATCAACTTGCATTGCTTTTGTTACAGTGGTCTGGCTGGCGCAGTGGTTAAGGCAACCAGTTAGAGTTCCGAAGGTTGCGAGTTCGAGACTTGATTTTAGTGTTTTTTTTTTTTTTTTTTTTACATTTAACCGAAACCTTCATGCAAAGGCTTCAAACACCATTGTAATCGTGTCAGTTCTTGTAAATTAGCCTGCACCATAATTTTATAGCCTACATACTTTTTTTGATGAGATTTTAGATTAGATTCAGACAACGAAATGCAGTAAAAAGTGTGTCTGAATAGGGATTCGAACCACCGATTTAAAATGACGAATAAAAACTCTGGCAGCGGTCGATACCACTAAGCCATTGTGACGATATGACGGCTTGTAGCCTGCTGCTGATATCACCACAGTAGTAAATATTAATTTATTAAAATATGAACATATAACAATAACTGGGGCTAGTATGACCTACGCATTTAATCGGTCAGCAATTTCTTGCCAAACCATTTCCCTCGCCTTGTTAATTGCGGCAGTATTGCACTATTTTACATCTTATTTTTCCGTCTTCATAAAGATCAATAATTCGGAATGCTGCGCAAATGTAGAACCCCTGCAGAGTGGAGTATCTTCATTTCGACTATCGACTCTTCGGGGCTCGTTATGTCGGCGTGCACGTGCCCATATCGAGGATTTCTAAGCCGGTCTTCTGTGAACACTGATGACACAAGGCTGATCCTCGTTCGAGGAATCACCTGAGGCTTGAATTCCAATCCCGAGTTGCCTGATCGCCTGATTTATTTCAATCGCCGATATACTAATCCACTTTAGTGGAACGGCCCCCAGGCCTGCTACAACACAAACACAAACACAGAAACAACACATGTTGTACATACACATACATACATACATACATACATACATGCATACATACATATAATACGTATACATACATATAATAATACTGTAACCCCCCAAAGTGGACATTTATAGATGTTTTATTTTAAGGTCTCTTTTTCAAGGTTGCTTTGATTACAAAATATATACACATCACTATTATTACATCAAATATATACACATTACTATTATTACATCAAATATATACACACCACTATTATTTACATCAAATATATACACATCACTATTATTTACATCAACATTTTAAAAGGACACAATTTACACAGGCAATACTATTTTCAGTATTGAAAACAATCAATCAGTGATAACAATCAATTATAACAACATCACTTCTCCACTGAGGAATCCTTAGTCAGGTTCCTAAAATGGCCCAATGACACTAAAGCACCACGTTTTAGAGTATCCTGCAGGTCACTCCATGCCCGAGGAGCACCAAAGGCAGTTTTGAATGAATGAATGGTCTTTATTGTCATTGCTATAGTACAGGTACCAAACAACGACATTTAGGAGGGGTGGCTCCCCTGGTGCTAGGAAAGAAAAAAAAAACTAAAAAAGACAAGAAGGGAAGGAGCTGGTTTACATAAATAAAGGCTATGTACAGTATCCACTATACTATACTGTACAGATAGACGACTAGGGTTGTCATATTGCACATAGTGTTATTGCACATTCATTTAAAGTGTCGCAGTTTGCAGGCTTGAAATGTACATATTTGTGCCTCAGCACTAAACCTGATTTTTTTTCAGTCCAGCAGCTGCCATCAATCCGTCCAGACTGGATTGTATTATATTTTACCTCATAGGAGACATGTAGGACCTCATAGGAGACATGTAGGACCTCCAGGACTAACCAGTCTTGAGATTGTGTCTGACCAAGTACTTGGTCTCCAGGGCCCAGTAGTTCAAAACGTTTAATCTCAATCAGATCCGATCAGATTTTGAAATCCCGTTTTTTGTGATCCAGGATCAGACAACTCGGCCAGGTTTTGTCCCAGTATTTCAAAGCAATTCAGGATAGGATCACCCTGATCCAGATTCAGACTTTTCAAGATTACTAGATCCTGAATATCAGTGCTTTAATCCTACCGATCTCCATCTAGTGGATATGAAAAATAATACAAGGAAGACAAGAGACCACATTGTAGAGACATCTATAATGTCTAATCATATTTTTAAATACATAAAGGACATAAAATCATAATGGAGTACTGAAGAGGCGGTTTGCATGCCTCAACTATCTGAGAGTGGAACCCCAACGAGCATGCCCATAACACTGGCTTGTATTGTGCTACACAATATCGCTGTCCATCGCAGAGTCTGACATCCATGATCCCCCAGAGCCCCTTGCACCTGCTGATGATCTCGGCCCACCTATGGATTTCCCTCTAAATGAGAGACTGAGTGGTGGTGCAATGCCAGAGGCTATTGTCCGCAATTACTTTTGAAAGGTGATATTTTTTCTTTAATCTAAATTACTTGACAATCTTTGTTGTGATACTTTTATGAGCATAAACATTTATGTCATCAACAGTTGGTTGAAAACAAAGTAGGCCACCACAAACGTGAACAATGTTTTATTTTTTATTTTTTTGCCATGATCACAAACAATTATGTATTATTTCAGTTAACAAACTTTGCCATCTTATTTATATTGAAACATATTTTAAAATAAATTGTCTAGTACATTTTGCTCTGGTAATCCACTGGAAATCCACCCCTCTGGTGGGATCAAGATAATCAATTTTTTGGGGATCAAACTGATCCCAATCCTGTGTTGTCGGTTTGAACTACCCGTTTTGAAGATTTGATCCAGATTAAAGCTTGGATTTGATTTCCTGATCTGATCGGATATCAAAGTGATCCTAATCCTGTTTTTTGGTTTTGAACTACACAAAATCCAAATCTGATCCGATTAGATACAGATGATGAACTACTGGGCCTAGGTGATAAGGGATGGACGATAGTATGGGAGTTTAGGGAGAATTATTTTATATATACATACTAGAGTCAGTGTTGGGTCCTTCTAGTGGTTATGGACAGCCACCCCACTGCCTGATATACAGTAAAAGACAGTGATGAGTACAACATGCATCACCTGTAATAAAAGTAGGGCTGCACCATATTGGAAAAAAACTGACATTGCAATATCATTTTCTGCAATATATAAGGCGATATGAAAAAATACAGGAATTTTCACCAGAAGACTTGAATAGCTCTGTTTGGAAATAATGATTAATTCTAGAAAGACTGGAGTGATTTTGTAGGGAAGGCATTTGCATATAAAAAAATAAAAATGAAAACGTTTTCTTTGTGCAAATCATCCTTTCTTGAACTGTGATGCTATTGGTTTCAACGCACTAAACAAAAAAGCAGGTGAGCAATGTGACCACTCTTGTGCCCCGTCCCTCTGGAACGCCCTCCCCGACCACATCAGACAGGCCAACACCCGCCTAACATTTAAACAGGCCCTCAAAACCCACCTCTTCAAGCTCGCCTTCACCAGTTAACCCTCTCCCCCTCCCCTTCCCATGTGTCCCCAGTACTACCTTAATTAGGCCCCTATACTTTCTTCTATTCACCTTTTGTTTCTTTTTATTATTACTACTCGATCTTTTCAGTTTGTAAAGTGTCTTTGAGTGTCTAGAAAAGCGCTATATAAGTCTAATTTATGATTATGATTATTATTATGATTATGATTATTTATTTTAAAAAATTATTATTTGTATTATTATTATTATTATTACTCTTCTGAAGTGATTTTGGAGGGGGAAATTAGGACTATCCACGGCGAGCGGGGCGGGGCCTGCTTTGGTTGTTTGATAAACGGATCATGATGATCAGTGATTGGTGGTCCGCTGTGCATGCAGAGCCTGCATGTCACTCTCTATGATGCAACAAATTCTGCATACAGCATGACAAAACATTCCAGTAAATCATGGAATGGCCAAGGAATGGCTCAAAAGAAAGAAATGAAGAGTTCTGGAATGGCCATGTCAAAGTCTGGATCTTAATCCCATTGAGATGTTTTGGGGTGATTTGAAACGGGCTGTGCATGCAAGACACCCCTCAAACATCAGCTGAAATCATTCTGCATGGAGAACAGGGAAATACTTTCCAGCCGCTGCTTTGGAAGGTTGGAGACTTCATCGTCCAGGTTGACGGCTGCTCCATCTCCCCATCTCCTTAAGACCGCAACCTGGGTGTCATCTTTGACCCCACCCTCTTCTTCCAATCTCACATCAAGTCCATCACCAAATCCACCTTCTTCCACCTAAGAAACATTGCCAGACTCCACCCGCCACTCTCGGACTCTGTTGCTGTAACCGTGGTCCATGATTTTGTCACCTCCCGCCTGGACTACTGCAATGGTGTACTGTTCGGGGTACCCAACAAAACCCTGGACAGGCTCCAGTATGTGCAAAACTCAGCTGCCAGGGTTCTCACACACACCAAGCCCAGGCAGCACATCACCCCCGCCCGCATCACATACAAAATCCTCCTTCTCACCTACGTCCCTCCATGCCCGCGCCCCCCAGTACCTATCTGACCTCCTCCGCCAACATGTCCCTCCCTGGAACCTGTGGCCCTCAGACTCGGGTCTATTTGCCACCCCCCGCACTAACCTGCGAACCTTCAGGGACAGAGCTTTCAGTGACAGCCCCCACCCTCTGGAACTCTCTCCCTGCCCCCCACCCTCTGGAACTCTCTCCCTGCCCCCCCCCACCCTCTGGAACTCTCTCCATGCGGTGATACGCAACATCCCTACTCTGAACGCATTTAAAACAGCCCTCAAGTCCCACCTGTTTTCCAAGCCCTTCAGCCTCTAGTTTGTCTGACTGTTTTTTGTTATTATGATTATGATTATTATTATAACTATGACTGATTATGATGATGATTATGTTTTTGATTATGATGATGATTATGATTATGATTATGATTATGATTATGATTATGCTTATTATTATTATTATTGGTAGACAGCTATAGGAAACGTCTAATTTAGGTTATTTCAGCCAAAGGGGGCAATACCAGCTATTAGGGCATTGGGTGTCCTAACTTTTTCCTCAGTGTGAATTGGCATCTTTATGATTTCTTTGTTTAAAAAAATGTGACAGCAGCTCGTGGAACCGGGAACAAGTCGCCAACGAATCTAAATGTTCTGACTTTTATTCCGAAAAATGTATTAGAATACTTAAGCTCCGATTTAAGCTTCTTTTTTAACCATAGCCACTCTGGATAAACTGAAAGAATGGGATGCATAGAATGAATGTACTGGATCCACATCTACCTCCCAGAGTGGGCAGGCAATTTTTCTAACAATTTAAAGGCAATGGAAGTAGAAAATTAATTACCAGCCACCTGTACTTTATCAAAAACTATTCTTCCATTTATCTCCAGACTGATACTTTTAGCTTTGTTTTTTTATTTTTTATTATTGACGCCTAACTAGTTTAGGGACTGAAAGCTTTTTAGGGTTATTTTTTATTCTCAATAAGTTTATCCTGAATAATGTTTGGCTAACTCAATCCTTTGCCTCATTTTATTTCTCAGGGTCTTGTATTGAACACAAAGAGAATGGTCACTGCTATTATTATACTCTTTGAATAATCTACCGGTATTCCTTTAATACACTTTTAGAAGAATATCTTGATTCATCCAAGGTTCAGTTTTTTGTTTTATTCTGACACTAATGCCTACCGCTGCATAACAGCTCACTGGTGAGTGTAGGTGTCCTTGACATTGAACATACCTGTCACAACATCCTCGAGTACTTCAGAAACAAAATACAAACATGGAAGGTGGCAACTGGACAGCAGCTTCCTGTTGTATCTGTGGTGTCGGGCAATGCTGCTAACATGGAACAGGCTGTGTCAGATCAGATGGTGGTTTAACTCACGTGAGATGTGTTTACCACACACTTCATCTTGTCATTACACAGTCCTTTGATCATCTGAGAGCAGTGACAGTCCTGACAGTCTTTGATGCACAGGACGCCGTCCACCCCACCATGTTCTGCCCCGATCTCCTTTCAGGAGTTTGCAATCATTTGACTGTCTTTGTGGTCAGGCGAGGTGTTCCGAGCTTCATTGGAAGCTTGTCTCTCCTCAAATCGGTTTATTTCACCGTCTTGAATCGAACAAATTATTCATTAAATCTTCAATGATGAATGGCCGATAGCTACTAGCTTGATGAACTGTGTGCCTTTTGAACTATTGAGCTCCATCTCCATTCACTAATCAACAAATCAATGGTGTGCAACCTCCTCTGCAACAGTTGCACGACCTTCGCGAACCTATGCAGACCCCTGGCTGCACCTACTCAGACCCCTGGCTGCATCGCTGTCAACAAGGCATGAATCAGCCTTTACAGTGACACTGTCAAAGCGTCCATCTCTGAGGTCATTCCTCTGGTGCGTGGTCTTTCAGCCCATTGTGAGATCAATGCATGTTCCACAGCCAGAGGGACATGAGGTCCCGTCCTTGCTGCTGCACAGTTGGATGCTCAGCTTCACAGCGAAGAGGCAAGCAGAGAGAGCCTGAGGAAGAGGCACACAGAGAGAGCCTGAGGAAGAGGCACGCAGAGAGAGCCTGAGGAAGAGGCACGCAGAGAGAGCCTGAGGAAGAGGCACGCAGAGAGAGCCTGAGGAAGAGGCATGCAGAGAGAGCCTGAGGGAGAGGCATGCAGAGAGAGCCTGAGGAAGAGGCACGCAGAGAGAGCCTGAGGAAGAGGCACGCAGAGAGAGCCTGAGGAAGAGGCACGCAGAGAGAGCCTGAGGAAGAGGCATGCAGAGAGAGCCTGAGGAAGAGGCACGCAGAGAGAGCCTGAGGAAGAGGCATGCAGAGAGAGCCTGAGGAAGAGGCACGCAGAGAGAGCCTGAGGGAGAGGCACGCAGATAGAGCCTGAGGAAGAGGCACGCAGAGAGAGCCTGAGGAAGAGGCACGCAGAGAGAGCCTGGGGGAGCGGCACTTTGATGGGTCAGCCATAGTCAGCGCCCCTGGAGCAATTAGGGGTTAAGTGCCTTGCTCAAGGGCACATCGGCAGTGGTAGAACATCAGCAGTGGAAGCAACCCTCCAGTCACCATCTCACATGCAGCTCCTTCCTGACGCGGGGATCGAACCAGTGACCTTCTGATTGCTAGCCAGCCTCTCTAACCTCAAGGCTACGGCCGCCTCAAAGACCCTTCTCGACCCTCACTACAAAGTGGGCTGCTTCCCTGACTTGGTGAATGTTGACACCCTTGAAGGTTGAGCACATTGACATACAGTAGCTGTGCCAACAACAGGCACTTCATCCAGTGATGGTGCTGTAAAACACACAGAGGGGGCTGCCAGTAGATCCAATCCTCCACTACTAACAGAGTGAATGTTCCCTCCAACAATGGTAAGGCCTCCTATCAAGACATTGATCTAATAGATGACCCAGTACAGTACTAGTCATGCAAGCTTCAATGCTAGCCTACACTTACACATGTGGCACTGAAATCTCCTACCCTCCAACAGGCTGAGAAGGTGTTCAGCACTGCTGATGTGGTCAGTCCTCAGTGGTCCCTGCTGGAACCAAACCACGTGGAGCAGTTGTTTTTTTATTAAAGTTAATGATGACTTGATTCAGAATGGTACTAATTATCTAATAATAATAATTTAAAATAGGAATAAAATATGAATAAAACGGAATATAGTTTGTTTGTTTGTTTGTTTTCCCTAATGCTACAATAACATACACCTACTGTGTTGTGCTGGCTCTTATTCTTATAATCTTCTTACATTCTTACAATTATTATCACTTATTGTAATCAGTTTGATTTGACAAAAACAAAAACATGATTTGACAAAAAACATGACAAAAACATGATTTGAAGCTATAAGCCATTTGTTTAAGTATCTTATGGCCAGTGGCCACAAAAACATCAAGAATAGACATAAGCTGGGCGCTTAGGTGGCGTAGCGGGTTAAGCGTTGACCAAGTAACCGCAGGGTCCCCGGTTTGATTCCAGCCGGGGACATATCCTGCATGTCATCCCCCCTCTCTCTCTCACCAATCCTTCTCCTAAAGAGAACCTTGCAGCTGCGGGTTACAGGCATGCATGACCCCGTGGGAGACTAAAGTTTGCAATGATAAAAATTGTATACAGTTTATTCAGCGAAATTAGGCTAAACCTCTATTGTTTGTGTTCACTATTCTTCTCTTCTTCTTGTTTGATGAAAAACACACAAAAACAGGAAAAAAACTAAAAAAAAAAAAATAATAAAAAAAAATAATACATGTTGTAGCGATTATGGTTGTAAGACTGCGTGATCTGCCATGGATTAATACTTTAAAAAAAACTGTTTTGTATATAGTTTCAGTTCTGTATATAGTTTGTCTGTCTGAATCGAGCCCTACTGCAGGACGTTTGTTTTGTAAACAGTTAGTTTGTCCTAGTACCTAGTTTAACAGCATCTGTCTGGTGAATAGTTTGTTAATGACTTTGTCCTTCAACAGCAGAACATTAGGAGGATGTGTGTGTGACAGGGTGATAATAATATTGTTCATTTTCAATCTGGTATTAGAGTCAACAGGGTGGAGGATTAGGCTAATATAATTATGTAAGCAGAAGTCGAAGAATACTCACTTGTATCCAGATTGCATGAACCATGAAAGAGTAATAGTAAGAATGGTGACATGTGTTCTGTTATATACGGAGACAGGTTTATGACTGCCATAAAACCATAAAGTAGTCGGAGCACGGAGCTTCAGTTAGTGCGTCTTTATTTCCACTCGGTACTTCAATACAAAGACAACAACCCGGTTTCCCAACATGCATTGCACTTCCAGCTACGGCAAACAGCACAGACCAAAATACATAACATCTCCTCCCCCCTTAGAACAGAGGCCCTCCCCCAACAATTACAACTGAACTTTAAACTTCAAATCTTAAGGCACAAGAACAACAATATATAGTTATATCGTTTCAAACAGTCTGTTTACCAAACACAAACATAACTACGAGATGAGGGTAGACTACCTCATCCCGTGACCATACCCATGGGAATTATTCTGTCCCAGTTGTTTGGGTGGTCTTAAACCTAGAGTCTATAAGTTCAGGCGTTCTGGAGGACGACGATCTCTTCCCGGGTAACGCTGCTCAAAAGAATGTTCAGTCTTACTGTCTCTGTGAGGGGACTCTGGAACAACCGCAGGTGTAGGAACATCCATCACCGCCCCTTGTAATGGGAATTCAGGCACGGAAGTCTCCCCATCGGGTTCAGGTGCACCTGGAGGTGGTGACGGTGGGCGATGGGGTGCTCTGAACTCTGACTCGTCCGGGACATCCACCGAAGGTTGGTCTCTGGGCGATGCTGCCAGAAGTTGATCGACGTGTCTTTTCCACACTAGTCCGGCAGCAGTTTGGACAGTGTAGGAGACGGGACCAGGCCGCTTGACGATGGTTGCAGGAACCCACTTGGGTCCAGTACTGTAATTTCTGGCCAGTACTGACTCATCTGGAGAGAAGGCTCTTTCTTTAGCCCGCAGCATCCTTTGTTGGATCTGTTTCTCCTGCTGATGCTGAACGACATCTTTCACTGTTGTCGGCTTTAAGAGGTCGAAGTTGGTTCGTAGATCTCTTTTGAACATCAGGGCAGCGGGTGAAACTTTAGTAGTGGCATGTGGCGTGTTGCAATAGCTTAACAGGAATCTATGCAATCTCTGATGTAGTGTTCCTTTGCCTTGAGATGTCTTTAGTGCCTTCAGCCTTTGCCTTTCAGCCAAGCCGTTGGTCGCAGGATAGAACGGTGCCGATCGGATGTGTTGGATGCCATTTGCTTGTAGGAATATAGTCATTTCTTGTGACACCAGTTGTGGTCCATTATCAGAAACCAGCTGAAGGGAAGACCCGAAACGGCTGAAGATCTCTCCAAGCTTTTCAATGGTTTTTGCAGTAGTGGTGGATTTCATAATGGCCACCTCCGGCCACTTGCTATGTGCGTCCACACACACCAGGAGCATTCGGCCCTCTACAGGCCCTGCAAAATCAATGTGTACTCGCTGCCAGGGTTCTTCGGGAAACTCCCAGGGATGCAGAGGAGCTAGTTGTGGGGTATTCCTAACTTCTTGGCATGAGGAACAGGTTTTGGCCGTATTCTCGATCTCCCTGTCGACTCCTGGCCACCAGAAGTAACTTCTTGCTATCTCTTTCATCCTAACTATCTCACTGTGACCTGCATGGAGCTGTTGCAGAATGAGCTTGCGTAATGACGGCGGAATAACCACCCTCCTCCCCCAAAGTAAACAACCAGCTTGCACCGACAGTTCGGCTCTCCTGGAGAGATATGGTTGAACACTGGGGTCGCCGCTGCCTGATCTACCCCTCATCACAACGTCCATCACCACTGACAAGACAGGGTCAGTGCGAGTGGCTCTCCTCACCTGAGCAGCTGAAACTGGTGCATCATCCACCTGGCTGAAGTAAAAGATGTCTGCAGCACGCGGCTCCGGCCTAGTGACAGGAAGTGGTAACCTAGAGAGTGCATCCGCGTTGCAGTGAAGGTCAGCCTTGCGATACTTGATATCATAAGAGTGTGCTGACAACAGTAATGCCCACCGTTGCATGCGACTCGCTGCGAGTGAAGGTATCCCAGTGTGTGACCCTAGGATGGTCGTGAGGGGTCGGTGGTCAGTCAGAAGTTCGAATCGCCTCCCATACAGGTACTGATGGAACTTGCGAACACCATAGACAATGCTCAATGCTTCCCGCTCTATCTGAGCATAGTTAGCCTCCGCTTTGTTCAATGTTCGTGATGCAAATGCTATAGGCCTCTCTCCTCCGCCTGGCATTAAGTGGGAAATGACGGCCCCCACCCCATATGGAGACGCATCGCAGGCCAACTGAATGGGAAGTGAGGGATCAAAGTGGGTCAGTGCCCCTGATGTCACTAACGTCTCTTTTGCTCTCTGAAAAGCCTCCTGGCAGGCGTCACTCCATTTCCATGTTTTGCCCTTACAAAGCAGGTCGTGCAACGGCTTGAGCATGGATGACAAGTTCGGTATGAAACGGCCATAATAATTTAGTAAGCCCAAGAACGAACGTAACTGGCTCACATTATCTGGAGGCGGGGCGTCCACGATGGCCCGAATCTTGGATGGGGCAGTGTGTAACCCTTTAGCATCAATCACATGTCCCAGATACTCAACAGATAGTTGAAAGAACTCACACTTGTCTTTGCGAACCCTGAGCCCGTAATCCTGCAGCCTCTGAAGAGCTGCATCCAAATTGCAAAGGTGTTCCTCATCCGTAGCTCCTGTGCACAGGATATCGTCCAGGTAGCACTGCACTCCAGGGAGACCATGTAGGATTTGATCCATGGCCCGTTGGAAATGCGCAGGAGCCGATGTGATTCCGAAAGGGAGCCGGCAATATCTGAAAAGCCCCTTCTGTGTGGTTACTGTGAGCAGTTCCTTCGAATCCTCATGAACGTGCATCTGCAGGTAGGCTTGGTTAAGGTCTATCTTGCTAAACTTTTGTCCATTACTCAGGCCTGCAAACAAATCGTCAATGTGGGGAAGAGGATACTGTTCTGCTGACAGCACCGGGTTGAGTGTCTGAATCTCCACAGATGCAAATTTCTCCAGTCTTCTTGGGTACGGGTACTATGGGCGTGGCCCATTCGCTGATAGTTACTGGTTCCAAGACCCCGTTCTTAACCAGGGCATGTATGCACCTCCATCACTTGCTCTCCCTCCGAAGAATCACTGGACACTGTCTCTTTTTGTCTCACGGTGTGAACTTGTGTTTTCTTCCTGTTTTTCCAAGGTTCCTGTCTGCCGGCAGACTTCGAGGTTTTCTCCATGGTTCTTCTGCCTTGACAGGCACGCTCTATGTGGCCCCTTTTTCCACAACTGCGACAGTCCATATCTTTACACCAGCAAGTCGTGGCGAGATGTCCCATTCTGCCACAACGGAAACATGGCCCTTGTCCACTCTGCTTCTCTGTCTGGACGGCATGCACTCTGCCTGTTGAGTGTAGCTGTTGAGCCTCCTTTGAGGCCATCTCCATGGAGACACTGATGTTAATGGCTTTCTGTAATGTCAAGTCACTCTCAGTCAGCAGTTTCTTCTGTGCTGCTTCATTTCTTAGGCCACATACTAGTCTGTCTCTTAATGTGTCATTTAGCACTTGCCCAAATTCACAATGTTCAGACAATTTTCTCAGTGCTGCAACAAACATCGTAACAGATTCACCTTCCTCTTGATCACGTCGGTGAAATCTGAACCTTTCTGCAATTAGTAATGGTTTGGGTGAATAGTGTTGTGTCAGGACATCCACTATCTCTTGATAGGTCTTGGTCCCTGGCTTGTTAGGCTGCAGTAGGTCACACAACAGATTAAAGGTCTTTGGACCCATTACTGACAGAAACGTGGCTACCCTTTTTTCATCAGGAATGTCATTAGCTGATAGGAAATAATCAAAACGCTCAGAGTATGCGCTCCATTGTTCCACATGTTCATCAAAAGGGCCAATATTTCCAATAACTCCAGCCATCTTCCTTGTAGGCTCCTGGTTATCAGTATTACCTTCTGACAAGTCCTCTTCAGCTGATAATTCTCCTCCAGCAGACATCCGTGTCAATCACAACCGACGCTGGGCGCGATGTTAATTTAATTTTAATTTGGCCATTTAGCAGACGCTTTTAATCCAAAGCGACTTACAATTACGAATTACAGGGACATTCCCCCTGGAGTAACTGAGGGCTAAGTGCCTTACTCAAGGGCACACTAGTAGTGGTGTGGTTTCAGGCGGGATTTGAACTCACAACCTTCCGATCACAAGTCCAACTCACTATCCACTAGACCACCACTAGACCAGTGCCAACTAGCTGCATTAGCTTCACACTGCTAACAAGAACACAGCCACGTCCTAATTAACTCAACTCCACACACATACCGTTCGCGGGAGTTCAAACCACCTCGTCGCCAATTTGTTATATACGGAGACAGGTTTATGACTGCCAGAAAACCATAAAGTAGTCGGAGCACGGAGCTTCAGTTAGTGCGTCTTTATTTCCACTCGGTACTTCAATACAAAGACAACAACCCGGTTTCCCAACATGCATTGCACTTCCAGCTAAGGCAAACAGCACAGACCAAAATACATAACATGTTCGCTAATACTGGTTCTGGCCGACAGGCCCAGACCCATCATTTGAAGTATTTAAATCACAACCCCAGTTGTCTGATCACAGGTATCTGAGAATCAAATCCTATAAACGGATATGGATATGGCACACTCCTAATTTCAACCACTAGTTCTAAAATCAGTGCTCACGAGAGAGCCAAAATCTTCCCTCGGTTTAGTAAATCTGTTCGCTCGGTTTAGTAATCCGTTCCCTCGGTTTAGTCATTTGTTCCCTCGGTTTAGTAATTCGTTAGGGTTAGGGTTAGGGTTAGGCCCTACGAGCCAGAAAGATCGCAAGGATTCTAACCCTAACCCTAACCCTAACCCTAACAAATTACTAAACCGAGGGAACGGATTTACTAAACCGAGGGAACAGATTCACACATCGAATATTTTTTTCAGGTATGAACCAACACTTAAGCTAACATTTGATGTATACAATTAGCAACACAAGTGTTGTAATGGATCATAAATTATCAGCAATTCCATAAACACTTTGGGCGGCTCTTGTCGTTGTAAATGTTGTGCTATATACTTTTTAAAAATATATAATTTTGTATTACTTACTTACTTACCTACTTAATCTCACTGTCTTTCACTTACCACTGTTCAGCTGGCCAGAGATGAATAAGGATGGTCGTTCCTCCAGTAGTAGATCTAGCCAACCATACTAACCATTGTCTTGCATCATTAGTGTTGATGAGATGAGATTATACTTTGTTTTCCACAAATCACATCCACATGTCATCCATATTGCCCACAACCCGTCAAGTATATAATGTCAATCAATCTACTGGTCAGCCATTTCACAACAGCCTTTTCCCCATATTCACTCTGCCCATTTCACGGCCCAAGTCCTCACCCTCACCCTGTTGGGACAAGTTACCTCTAGCAACTCCCATCAACGGGTTGCCAGGCAACTTCCAGGTTGCCATCAGCAGACTGCACATCACTAGTTTGAACATTTGATTTAATATAGAACTCCCTGAAATGTTAACACCCCAAACACTGGTATACATATGCCATATATTACCTAATACAGTATGTATTCAGATGGTTACCTAATATGTATATAGGCCTTAACCCTTGTGTGGTGTTCGGGTCAACCGGACCCGTTTTACATTTTTACTTGGTGGGAAATGGTACAAGAATACATTTGATCAATATGAAACTCCATGGCCTTGGCTTATTTTCTATGAAAAACATGTAAAAGTTAAAAAAACATCCTACAATACCCCAACACATTTATGTCCTTCATAAGATGTTCGGGTCATTTAGGCCCGGATGCACAGAGACACACAGAAACATACACACACTCACACTGACACTCACTCACTCACTCACACACCTCTGCTCTAGCTTTCCCGTGCCAAGAAGCCGTCTGCTCTCGCACTTTTTACCCTTTGAAGTGCAACATTGTAAACATTTTTACATTTTCTTGCACTGTACAGAACGTATGCAGCAACTGCAAAAAGTACATTTGAGGTACACACACTGTCACATTCTGTGCTTCATGTGTTGTGTAGACAGGCATACCCATGCACACACAATTGTAGCCAGTGGTATTTCAGAATTATTTGGGATTTTTCAGACATAATACTGTATTTCGACAGTGACAGTGAAAACAGTGTACATTCCGTTCGTGTTTTGTGATTCAGCATTTGCAGACATTTTTGAGAGATGTATTTCATAGCTATTGGCAAAAACAATCTTAGTTTGGTTCTTTCATTTCTATTCTTGTTCATCACCTGTATTTTCTTTACAGCTTTGATTATAATTAGATAAATGTGAAATTCAATTGAGAATATAAATTCAAAATAATAAACAGCAATGAAAACATTGTTTCATTAACATTTTTCCTAGATAAGTATAATTTATGACACCCAGGTCTTTATTATAGTGGATTTTGCATTTTCAAAGTTAGGGGCATCATGTGCGTAAAAACGCTTCTACTCATCATGCTGTCGTTCGGCCCCACCTATTCCCAGGCGTCTGACACGTTGTGGGTTGTTACTAAGCATCCTCTGCTCCAGCCTCTCCAAAGGGCAGCCCCCTAGATCCACTAGAACAAAATATATGCACTTTTTAATGTGTACACAGTACCTATTGTGCATTATTGGGTACAGTACCTGTTTGTGCCCACAGGAGGCGCCCTTTAATATTATGGGCTATTTTGGGGCTTTCTTGCGCCCTGAGTATACCCCCTTGTATGGGTCACCCTTGGGACTAGGAGCACCGTGTCAAGACAAGTGCTTTTAAAACCCCAATGATGTCCCGGGTCAACTGGACCCGAACACTACGAACGGGTCCAAAAAGTGAACATCACACAAGGGTTAAAAAGTGTGCTTTTTTGACATTTTGAATACCAATTTGTCATATATCCATTTCAAAAGTATAGTTTTACTCTGCTGAAAATGTTTATTGCTGGTGTATGTCATTTATACTTAAGTGCATATTTGGACGCTGTAAATGTTTGACATACACCAATATACATATTTATAAACATTACACTTCAATGTTGCCAACACAAGTAAAGCTAAAATAATGTCTTGTCTAGACGAATCGAGTAATTTGTACATAATATCTCTCATAAGCACGTTTATTTGTAAGCGACTTGGGTTGGCACCCAGATGTGAGCAGAGGGGCCAGAGTGTTGAGTAAAGACTGTTATTTGCTGTGCGGTTTGCTCATTTCCTTTGTTAGTGTTGCGCCAGACTGCCACAGTGGAGCGGTGTGACTGTCTCCTCTTCTGCTGCCTCAGCACTCAGCTGCTTACATGTCAGAACATTTTTCCCCTCCACAACCATCGCCTGTGAAAAGAGAGGCTCCTTTCATAAAATGAAGCTATGGATACAAGACTGTGACAAGATTATAATTTGGCTGGTTTTGACGACAAATGTGTTCATATGAAGGGTATCTAAACATGGTACTATTACTGGTATGTATTCCAAATGTATGGGAAAAAAACATGAACTTTTCAAGAATCTTGGCTATTGCTTCATATTCTTAATTATTTCATTATAATGTGCACCAATTATTCCAAAATGATCTAAAAACAGATGAGGATGATCTGCCAGGGCAGTGCCAGCTAAGCATGTGTGCACACACTTCGTGAGCTTAGAATGATAAGGTTCTATCTCCGCAACGTAAAGTGAACAACCGACACAGAGGGAAAACACAGGGGGATATAGATAGACCAAGACAATCACTCGCAGCTGTTAACAATCACAGACATTAGGACAGACAGAGAAACAATACACATCAAAGGGGGCGCCAAAGGGTCGCTCAACAGTAGAGCGATCCCCAACCTGACAGTAATCCCCCCCGACGAACGGCACCTGGGTGCCTCAGGATGTAACCCTCGATAGTCCTCAATCAGAGAAGGGTCCAGTATATCCCTCTGAGGCACCCAGGACCGTTCCTCCGGACCATACCCCTCCCAGTCCACCAAAAACTGAAACCCCCTACCCCTCCGACGGCAATTCATGATCCTCCTCACCGTGTATACCGTTTGTCCATCAACGACACGCGGCGGGGGGACAGGGGTGGGTGGCGGGGCCAGGGGGCATGTAATGAAGGGTTTCAGGAGGGACACATGAAAGGTGGGATGAACCCGCATGGATGGTGGAAGTAGCAGTTTATATGCCACCGGGTTCACCCGCCGCACCACCTTGAAGGGTCCCACAAAACGAGGCGCCAGTTTCCTTGACTCAACCCGGAGAGGAAGGTCCCGGGTCGAGAGCCACACCTTCTGCCCCGGGCGAAAGATCGGGGCCGGGCGACGCCTGCGGTTGGCCTGAAGCTGGGACCGGACCGAAGCCCGCTGAAGCGCCGCCCTCACCCGCCTCCATGTCCGACGACAGGGGGCGACGTGGGCCTGGACGGAGGGCACCTCCGCCTCCTCCTCCTGCTCAGGGAATAGGGGGGGTTGATAACCATACTGACATTGAAAGGGGGACAGTCCAGTGGAAGAGCAGAGGAGGGTGTTGTGGGCGTACTCCGCCCACGCCAGCCGTCGGCTCCACGTCGCCGGATTGCCGGAGACGTAGCACCTCAGCACGCCCTCCAGGTCCTGGTTGACGCGCTCCGTCTGCCCATTGGATTGTGGATGGAAGCCGGAGGACAGGCTGACGGAGGCGCCGAGGCTGGTAGCGAACGCCTTCCAGAATCTGGAAGCGAACTGGGGGCCCCGATCAGACACCACGTCCTGCGGGAGACCGTGCACTCGAAAGACGTGCTGCACCACCAGGTCAGCCGTCTCTCGGGCTGAGGGGAGCTTGGGGAGAGGAATGAAATGGGCCGCTTTGGAGAACCGGTCCACCACCACCAGGATGGTAGTGAACCCGTCGGAGGGAGGGAGACCCGCCTGAGTGCCGTCCTTACCACTCTATCAATCCCCCATGACACGGGGGCAACAATGAGGGTCTCTGGAACAATGGGATGGGTTCTTTCTACTATGTCGACCGGGTCAAACTGTCGGGAGAGGGCGTCTGGCTTAGTGTTCTTAGACCCCGGCCTAAAGGAGATGGAGAAGCGGAAGCGAGTGAAAAACAGCCCCCACCTGGCTTGTCGTGAATTGAGCCGCTTCGCCCCCTGAATGTAGGCCAGGTTTTTGTGGTCGGTCCATACTACAAAAGGCTGCACGGCCCCCTCCAGCCACTGTCTCCACTCCTCCAGCGCCAATTGAATAGCCAAAAGCTCCCGATTCCCTACATCGTAGTTCCGTTCCGCCGATGACAGCCGACGGGAAAAAAAAGCGCATGGGTGCACCTTCCCATCCTTTACACACCTCTGGGAGAGCACTGCTCCCACCGCTACGTCGGAGGCGTCCACCTCCACCAGAAATGTTATTTCAGAGTCTGGGTGGACTAGGACAGGGGCAGAGGTGAACCGCTGTTTGAGGTCCACGAAGGCGCTCTCCGCCTCCGTGGACCAGACGAAGGCCTGCAGGGTAGTCCTGGTGAGAGCAGTAAGAGGGGCAGCTAGGGCGCTAAAGTTACGGATAAACCGTCTATAAAAGTTAGCAAAGCCTAAAAATCGCTGTAGCTGTTTGAGCGAGTAGGGACGGGGCCAGTCTAATACGGCGCTAACTTTAGCAGGATCCATGCGTAAATCCCCCCTCGTCACAATGAACCCTAAAAACGAAACTGTGTCTGCATGAAAGACACACTTTTCCGCTTTCACAAATAATTGGTGGTGGAGGAGACGCTGGAGGACTTGACGGACATGTTGTTGGTGTTGAGCAATGTCCTCAGAAAAAATCTGAATATCATCCAGATATACAAAAACCGAGTGACCGATTAAATCCCACAGTACATCATTTACCAGCGCTTGAAACACTGCGGGGGCATTGGCGAGGCCAAACGGCATAACAAGATATTCATAATGTCCATTGGGTGTGTTAAAGGCGGTTTTCCATTCATCCCCTTCCCTAATCCTCACATGATTGTAAGCATTGCGAAGGTCCAATTTAGTAAACAGTCGCGCCCCCTGCAGCGATTCGAAGGCGGTATCCATCAGAGGAAGGGGGTAACGATTCTTAATCGTGATGTCATTCAGCCCCCGGTAATCAATGCAGGGACGCTGTCCCCCGTCCTTCTTCGCCACGAAGAAGAAGCCTGCGCCAACGGGCGAGGTGGAGGGACGGATATGACCCGCGGCCAGTGCCTCCGTGATATAGTCATTCATGGAGAGGGTCTCCGGGCGAGAAAGAGAAAACAAGCGTCCCCGTGGCGGCAACGTACCCGGTAGAAGATCAATAGTGCAGTCATAGGGACTATGAGGGGGTAGCTCCTTGGCCCTAGATTTACTAAATACCTCCCCCAGGTCCCAATATATCCGGGGCACGCCTGTCAGGTCAGAACTGGGGAGGGGAGCAGGAACAGAGAGACTAGAGAGAGCGGTGTGTGACTTAGGTTGGGATAGGGACAGCAACGGGGATGGGAGAGTAGTGGGTGGGGTAGTGGGCGGGGTGTCACCGTGCACAGTGACAGAGGCTGCTTTCAAGGCGAGCCGTCGTGTAGACCAGTCAATACGGGGGTTGAGGGCAGCTAGCCAGGGGTGGCCTAGTACGATAGGGCAATCAGGCGAGGTTACAATAAAAAACTGTATGGTTTCCCAACGACCCCCCCCCACCTGGAGACGCACCGGCACCGTGCGTTGAGTGATGGTACCCGACCCCAAAGGCCGACCGTCCAGGGCCCGAACTGGAACCGGTTCCTCCAACCTTTCTAAAGGAACCCCCCACCCCCTGACCAGACCTTCATCCATCAAATTCCCCGCTGCCCCCGAGTCCACCAGTGCCCGACACAACGAATACTGCCCCCCCACCGCACCTTACATTAAAAAAAAGTTTGTGGGTCCCCGAGGGTAGGTCCCTACCCGCCAGTACCCCTCCCGATACTAGCGGGCTGCCCCGTTTCCCGAGGTCCCTGGGCAGGTGGCATATCGGTGACCCTTGCGCCCGCACCTAAAACAGCGCCGCTCGTCCAGCCGACGCCGCTTCTCCGTGCTGTAGAGATGTGCCGCGCCCAGTTGCATGGCCTCCTCTTCCTCCGTGGTCTCCTCCGGAAACCATCGGGCGGCCTCTCTAGCCGGAGGGGGTTGGAACGGAGCACCCTGTGACGAGCCCCTCTCACGAGCTCGCTCTCGGCGCCAATTGTCCACCTGCACCGAGAGCGCCACTATACCGTCCTGCCACTCCGGGAGCTCCCGGAGAGCGAGTTCGTCCTTCATCGCCTCCGAGAGCCCCTGCGCAAAGAGTACCACCAGAGCTTTCTCCTCCCAACCCGCCTCCTTAGCCAGGGTGCGGAACTCTATGGAGTAGTCCGCCAACGAGCCCTGTCGACAAGCCGTGAGCCGCCGGCCGGCTTCGTGCCCGAATATCACCCAGGAGGTGTCGAATATCTTGCGTAACTCCCGGGTGAAGGCTGTAGCATCGAAACACGCCGGTGACTGGCTCTCCCACTCCCCCCATTACCGCCACCTCTGTGAGCACTGAAGACACTATAACTATAGCATAACAGCTAGCCAGTATAACTATAGCATAACACTATAAACTATAGCATAACAGCTAGCCAGTATAACTATAGCATAACACTATACCTATAGCATAACACTATAAACTATAGCATAACAGCTAGCCAGTCGGCCTTTGCCATATGCTGTGGTGACAAGAGAAGTAGCTGCCTCGTGGGCCCTGCTCTAGCCTTAGGAATGAAATAAAACCTTTAATCTACTATCATATTGTTATGAAACCAACTGGCCAGCCTACAGGGATCTCTACTCTCCCCTAGTCTATATGGGTGCCAGGTTGTCTGTGTGCATCTGGTCTGGATGTGTGTATTAACGTGAGAAGTCAGTGTACGTGGAGAGTGTTAGGTGCACATGGCCCTGGGGAAAAACAGGAACAGCATGTTGATTAACCCAAAATAATCCCCAAAAGAATGATGTCCCACATTTGATAACAAAACAAATATCAAAATGTGTGTTTTGCTCTTTAAACTGTCCTATAACCGTCTAACCTACCTATTCCCAAAGATATAATAATCCCATATATCGGTGAAGCAGTTCCTGCCAGCAACTACTTGAGAGGTCAGATTTCAATGTATGATAATTTGAAGGTTTACAATCTGCACTTTCATAATCTGTAAAAAAAAAAAAAAAAAAAAAAAAAGACCTTGCCCTACTTGAGCTTGTAATGCACATTTTCTAGTGTTGACTTCTGATTTGAACCACTTGAACCTGAGTCAACCATGCATCATAAAAGTCTACCAAGCAATCTTGAAAGTTGAACGTTGCGCACCAACTAGCGGCTACGGTTTAGCCGACTGAACGCACGTCCAGTTTATTCTCTGGAACCATTATGGGCGAATATCAAAAGTCTTCTTTGATTCTTCACATTCCGTGTCCTCGCCTCATTCTCCAATGTCTGGAGAAGGAGGTAAGGAGAGAAATAAACGTGAGAAATAAAGTATGATTCCATAGATAATGTACTTGTGTATGTCAACTCGGCCCAGAAGATCATCGGATGCCCTCTCCCCTCCCTGGAAGAACTGGACAACTCCCGCTGTCTCAAGAAGGCAGTCAAAACCCTCAAGGACCCTCACCACCCTGGCAATAAACATTTCATACAGCTGGACCCCCACCACCCTGGCAACAAACACTTCATGTTGGCTGGACCCCACCACCCTGGCAACAAACACTTCATATGGCTGGACCCCCACCACCCTGGCAACAAACACTTCATACGGCTGCGCTCAGGCAGGCGCTTCAGTACCTTGCCCACCCGGACTAACAGACTTGCGAAGGGTAGCTAAAACGGCCCGGTTCGGCTCGCTTCAGCCCAGCTCGGTTGGCAATGGAGAAAGGACAATAAACTGGGCCAGCCCGGGCTGACCCGGGTCAGCCCTGTAGTGGAAAAGCGCCATAAAGTTCAGTTTCTTCCCCAGGGCCATAAGTGCACTAAACTCGGCTAAGATCTAGCAAAACAAAACAAAAAATCCCCTCTGTAACCTCCCCCTGTGCAATACGAGAAACTACTGTGCAATTACCAAGGGAATAGTGCAATGTTCTATAACCCTGCAATATGTTTACATTCTTGTGACAGGGGTCATATACTGTATATAAGTCTACTAGTCCATATGTTTATAAAAGTACACAGTTACATGCTAACTCCCCCCTGTCTATATACCCCCCTGTGAATAAGCCATATATATATAGTGTATATAAGTACAGAAGTTCACATAATAGATACATTCTCAGATGTCTACCGATCACTTACCCCTATTTTTATTTATATCCCCCCCTATTTATGTCTATTTATGTCTCATTCTTGTTTTTTTAATTATCTTAGGACTGTGTTTGTTTGTTAGCACCTAGGGTTTGCATTTAAATTTCGTTGTACCTGTTACAATGACAATAAAGATAATTCATTCATTCATTCATTCATTCATTCTATGTGAGATTCGACCAATGTCTGGAAAGGACACTACCGTGTCGCACTAATATGACGTTTACAGTGGTGACGTGTCTGTTGACAGTGCAGGGCGCGTTTAGCTAACTGAGCTAAACACAAACATGGCTGTTGATATCACTTTACTATTCAAAGCTAGCGTCAAAACTGTTAAAACCCGAAATAAAGCTATAGGCGTTGGGTTTGATTCTGTGAAAGACGAGATTTTCCGGAGGAGCAGACCCAAGAATGGATTTTGTCCAAAGGCGAGAGAGGTGGTGAGTGTCACTGTCAGTACAAACAGCATCGAGCTAGCTAACTAGCCCGTTGCATTTGCCCAGTAAACTGCTGGAATCAATTGAAACAGCTGTATAATGGACTGTCTATCTAATATCTCGATATAGTAAGCAAGACAACTACCAAGCAACGAATAATGGATATGTCCATTCACGTTATTGTCGTGTCAGTTTGATGCCACTTTTAAAAGTCATAGCGTGTACTTATTTTAGCAATGTTGTGCAGTGTACCCCTATGTTTAGGCTATTAGATTAAACCTTGTCATTGCAGAGTACAAACCAGACAACGAAATGCAGTTTAGCATCTAACCAGAAGTGCAATTAGTGATATAAAACATGATACTGATAGGTACAGTATGGCAAGTACGGTAGTTAGACGTATATAATAAAACATAATTTACTCCTCATTCAATTGAAATTAAATTGAATTGGAATTGGTATATAAACAAGAGATGGATGGCAGTAAGCTATGTACAGTTAAGGTAGCTATGTAGAGTATGGTGTATACAGATGTATAAATTAGGCTATATCAAAAGAGGTATACATGTACAAATGTGGAGATACTGGGAGTCAGTGTGTGTGTGTGTGTGTGTGTGTGTGTGTGGGGGGGGGGGGGGGGGGGGGGGGATTGTTCATCAGAGCGTGCACGTGTTCTGTAGCCTGCTGGTACGAGACCTGAGGATCCTGTACCTCCTGAGTGTCTTAGATGGTAGGCGATCATACAGACCTGAGGATCCTGTACTTCCTGAGTGTCTTAGATGGTACTAGGGGTCAGACCGTGGTTGGGAGGTGTCCTTGATGATGCTAGCTGCCCTCCGCCGACACTGGTCTGCCTGGAGAGACTCGGTGGTAAGGAGTTTGGTGCCGATGATGTGCTGGGAGGTTTTCACCACCCGTTGCTGGGCCTTAATAATAATAATAATAATAATAATAATAATAATAATAATAATAATAATAATAATCATCATCATCATCATTGTTTTATTGCCATGCAATCAATTTGTCAGTCAATTGTTGGAATTTGGTATTTTATGCTCTAGGGCAAGGGGTTCAATGCCTTGCTCAAGGACTGTCGAGTTATCTTTTTATTTTTTATTTTTTTATTATTCAAATGTTATTCTTACTTTCTTAGGAAATATTCCAGTTTTATTGGGCAGCCTTGAGTTGGGAACACTTCAGGGGAGATCTGCATCTGGGAAAATAAAGGGATTGATAGTAGGAATGGGCTTGCCTATACAGAGGTCCAAAACACTTTATTTTTTATATTTATTCACTTAGCCTAGTTCTTTTGTATTCCATTTGACCTATCTCAACATGAAATGACAACATCTTCAGCCTGGGGTCCAAGAAAAAATTGTGCAGGGCACAAATCCAAGATGACTGCAGTTTTCCCTGAAAAATCACATTCAGATTTTGAGTTAAAATGTCAACTCTCTATTCAGAGCAATAAGGCCACACAAACTGTCAGATTCCACATAATCGCAACCACATTATTGGTGATGAAATAAGAGATTTCGCAAGCCACTGGCAAATAGAGTATGTGCTCTGTGTTCAGCATGTCCACCGTGATACGCGGAGATCACTCTGCCTGACATGAGTAGCATGAATACAAGCCCCGTCCTTCAAAGGCAACTTGAAGAACTAGCCTACTCTGAGTTTCCCCAAGGGCTTCAGCTCTTTATTCGTACCTGATGCCCCCACCCACTACTCACAGAAGAAACCAGCCCAGTCACACAGCTCTGCACAACTGTGCTTTTGTTATACTCTGCGCACCCCTGTTGCAGTCATATTGGAATTCATGGTTTAATAAAAGCAGGGTTGCTGATTCAAGGAAACTCAAACCTAGCCTGTGGTGCCTGCCCCCTACTACTACCCCCCCTCCACACACACACACACACACACACACACACACACACACACACACACACACACACACACACACACTCACACACACTCTCCCGCTGTCTTCCCTGCACTGCAGATATCATCTGAAATGATCTCAGTGAACCAACGTTTGGAGAAATTGAAATAGTAAGTTTGGAATGTCCTGCTTACAGTTACGTTGTGGTTTTCACCCACTCCCCAAGCTCCCCCCCTACCCCCTTGTTCTTCTTTTCTGTACAACTTCAGATCGGCCGCATTTTTGGGGTTCTAACCCTCTCTTCGCATGTATGATTCCATAAACATGCTGCAATAACATTTTCTTTCAGCTTTCTAACAATTTCTTGAGGAAAGCCGATCCTCCCAAGAGCCAGTGATTAAAGGTGGTAGATCAAAACAGAGAAAATATTCAATTAGGTTCCCAGTAACAATGTTGACGGCCCGGCTCCTAATGCTAAACAGATGTGGGCACCCTTCAAGACATGTTCAGCTCCCCCGGTTTCCAGTGACACTCTACAAAAATAGATTTAAAAAAAAAAAAGAGTTTAAGTTAACAAATACAGCAATGTTTTTTTTTTTTTTTTTTTCATTTAAAACGTTGCCCCTTGTGGAAACGGCACTTCTTTTGAATCTGAACCAAAAGGCTTGATTGACTAATGAGAAGACCAGTGTGTGCCGGCCAGGGTGGGATCCGCAGGGGAATCTTTTACCCAGGGGGTTGGCTTGTGGCGCTCTGATCTCAATTTCACCGCTCACCTCATCTCCACAGCAGACCGCCCTTCTCGTGTTTAAAATGGAGGTCGCCTGAAATGTTTAAATTGTGTGTAGAAAATAGTTCTTGGGTTCCCGTGGAGCCTTCTGCTGAGGTATTCCAAAATCGGCTGCTTTTACAGTGTGTTCTTTTGAATCCCTGGAAAGCAGGCGACCAGCCAGCACTTAGAACTGGCCCAGGTTCTGCGTTGTGGCTAAATTTGAGAAAGGCCGGGGGGGTTCTCCCAAATGGTGAATTTGAATTGGAAATTATAATCTGGTATATAATCTCAAAACATTGACTTGAATTCAAAGGAAATTCGGGGAATGTCATGCTCGACTCATTATTGTGTGCCCGTGCTTACCAGCAAAGGAGCGTATTTGGTTCTTAGCTTATCTCACTGGAATTTGCTGCCTATAACCATTCATCCAAGCTTTGGGATCAATAAAAACGTCCCTGATTCCCCGATGACTATGAACATTACTTTCAAAGAATACCATCCACAACACTAAACGAAAAAATAATATAGGACTAGGATTAGTTAGTACAGAGGCAAAATGTAAGCGGTTTTGCCCCTGTATGTGGTAGTGCTGTATGTGATAGTGCTGGGCATTCTGAGTATTTTCAGTGAGCTGGATTATTCTGCTCCAAATGGCTCCTCATTAAAATCAACCCAGATAGTGTCATTTTGACAAAAATATAGATTAGGTTACATTTGCTTTAATTGGACTCGGCTGATGTCCTACAAAAAAGCAAGATTACCTTCTGGATGCAGGTGTAATGATATTAGACTATGCCTATTAGAGTAATGACAGCCTTGTGTTTTTCAGTCAAAAACAACAACACACAAACAATGAACGGCTCTTCAGATTTCCAAATCAATTCCCAACCGTCACCAAAAACAGTTAGCCTAGGTCGCCAACGCCCCAACACTTGGGCCAGTGTGTCAGAGCCTCCCAGGTCGGTGGCTACTGGCTGGTGAGTTTTAGGATTGAACCCCCTAACCCTTTGAACCCACCCTCAACATTTAGCTTACCTCCCTCCCCCCTTTTTTTCTGATACAGCTGGTGTATTTTGGGCACTAGGCATCGATGATGTGGGCTCGTAGACATCATGAGTTTATTCACTAGATGTTCAGGTGTCCAGCAGCGCGTGCACACAGCTTTCATTGTCGTCTTGTTGGAATGTGAACAGGCCTGCCTAATCAGCATGGGCAGGGTCGCTTAGTATGACCAGGATGAAAAACGCTCAGAGCAAAAATGAAATGCACCCTAACACAAGTCTGCATGCATTTTCAATAATCGTGCAGGTTGCTATTGGTAGTGGAGATATTAAGAAGTGAGCTAAGATAGAGGGACTTGTACATAAATGCCAACTCCCCCATGACTTGACTTTGCCCAAATAATAGGTGATCCATAATAATGATGCATATAAAAAAAGAAATCTGTATTGTTCTGTAACGGGCTGCCATGCGGTTACTGTACCTAATTGAATAAAAAATGTGTCTCTGGGGTAGGAAACCGTGTAATAATATAGCCATAACGATCATAGGTATCGTCCTGTGTTGCCAGAAACAATGTCGGAACAGTTCAAGATGAATTGTAAAATGCAAGTGAATTATTGTCTATTTCACAAACCATGCTCCAGCCGTTGATAAGGCAAACCACACATGTACAGTATTGATGCAATCTCATATGAGAATTTCATTGTATCGTTCACTTATTTTTATAAAGCGTCTTTGGGACATAGAAAAGTGCTAACCTATATAGCCTACATTTTAGATATTATTTTAACTATTATTATTATTATTGTTGTTGTTGTTGTTATATTAAATTATAAAATAATAGTTATAAATAATAGTATACTTTAGCTAAACAAATCAAATCTTGGCATCTTCCCTGACAAATGATAGCCCGGACAGACAGAACATGAGCACAAATCAGATAAGCCAGAATATTTCAGAAAAACGGTCTGCCAAAATAGGAAAGATTTCTTCTCTTTTATGTCCCTGCCCGAAATAGGAACTGAATGTTTACATTTCAATTTAAAATGTGTGGGAGAGGCCTACAAACTCAGATCATTGCATTAAGTTCCAACAACTTACTAGCGCCATCTAGCCACTGAGGTCAGTGAGTGCACATGGTCAGTGTTTAGCTCAAGTTCGAAATAGTTCGAAATAGTTCGAAGTTCATGCGATTGCCACATTGTCACACGCAATATATTTGCCTCCATCTGTAAATACTTTTGAAGACTGTGTTGGTTGTTTCATACCTTCTCACCATGTTTTCCATGCCGCTATGTTGGTCCTGGTGTTCTGGGGGGAATGGAAAGGATCTGTTGTTGGATTAGCAGACGTGTTTGGCAAGTTAGTCTAGATGTGAAAAGCTCCATCCACACTCTCGTCATTGTGTATGAGAGTGTGGACACATGTTAATGTAAACCATTCTTAACGTTTAATGGTTCGCTGTAAGTCAGATGTGATCATGGTAGGTAATGTAGCCTAGGCTGTATCCCAAATGTTCTTTTAAGGAACTATAAGCAAGCAACCAACCGTGTGTGTGTGTGGGGGGGGGGGGGTTAAATAACTATACATGGCAAAATAGGCCATTTATTTTCAATATTTGGAATTAATTAATTAGGCTATAACATCAAATAGTGTATTCATAATCAATATGATCCTTTTAAGATAAGCATAATCTACTTTGACTAATTAATTTAATTGTACACGTACAACAGTTATCACTGAATATTGTTGGCCTTATGACGTCTCTTGATAATGAAATATAATGTAGCCTCCACACTTTTCTAGTAGATTAGAGTCGATCATTTGGTGTGTAGTCTCTTTGAGTATTCATAAATGGATCTTTCCCTTTCCAACACACATTTTCACATTTAAGGTGGCAGTCTCAAACAGAAGCCTAACCCTAACCAGAAATTACAACCAGTGACACAATATCGAGGCATGAAAAGGTTAACCTCACACACGCAGACACACTATTCTGTCTCAGGTTGTGATTTGAACAGATTTACCTGAGCTGAATGTGTTGCTAAATTCTCTCTTTACCAATTGCGTTAATCTCCATGGAGACTGGCCAAATTGAATTTTTAGGCATCAAGTACCAGAGCCTAAACACAATCTTATCTAGTTTTCCCCTGCAGTCAACCAAAGAAGGAGTCTTGTTTTGCAAAAAATTAAAATGGAATAAAGTGTAAAATGTGGAAAAATAAATACACGTGTCAAACTTGTGGGGGCAGTGAGATGAAATCCAGATACTCTGCAGACTAAACAGCTTAATTGGAGTAAAAATACAGGGCTGTTTCAGAGATGTATAGTGCAGATTGATGACTGTCGTAGCTGCGCACTCTCATTACGTGTACCATGACAAAAGACCATATGAATAACGGTAGGATAATTCATTAGTCAAGTAACATTGTAGGCTTTGACATTGTACTGAAGACTTATACCCTTGTATACGTTTAAATCTCCTCAATACAAATAGCCTACTAGCGAATATTCAGATTCTTACACGCACTCACAAACAAACACGACTATGCCTTAAGCAGGAATTCCAGTGCTTTGAGCATGCTTTTATCAGAACCTGTGTTTTTTTTAAAGACTTAGACTAAGATAATACTGTGTGATATAGCCTACCCATCAAACATAAGGATAATACGACTGTAAAAAAGAAATCATGTGATATAACTTCCTAACCTCAAACGTATAGAAAATGATCCATTTATCAACATGAATGTGTATCAGAAACACAGACGAAGAGAGAAACCTGGCTGCTTCTCAGTACACAGACCGAAGCCTAAATGAGGAGGGTTACTGCTCACATCATTCCCCTCACTCTTGTTTGTTTATTCCTCAATGGCACTTCAATATTACGTTGTTATTTGTCTTCATGGGAATCCTAAACAGAAGGTTAAAACTCAGAGCCTTTCTTATCCAAATGCACAATCTTTGCTGGGATAATTTCTCCAAGTCCCAAGTGATAATTTTAATTTTTATAATGTTGCCATTTAGCAGACGCTTTTATCCAAAGCGACTTACAATTACGAATTACAGGGACATTCCCCCTGGAGTAACTGAGGGCTAAGTGCCTTACCCAAGGGCACACTAGTAGTGGTGTGGCTTCAGGCGGGATTTGAACTCACAACCTTCCGATCACAAGTCCAGCTCACTATCCACTAGACCACCACTACCCGCTAAGTGATGAGGCTTAGTTTAAAAGAAAGTGTAACATTTCGAATTGGATGATGTGCAAAACTTGCTTGCATCTTCAAAACAAAACGCAGTACAAACACCTCTTGATTTGTATTTGTAAACCGTAAATAAATAAATAAATGCAAAAAAATATTTTTCACATTAGTGGCGGAGCGCTCAGCGACTTTTTTTTTGCGTGCACGCGCATAAAACGCGCACTGGCGCTCAAAACAAAGACGTAATTTCACCAAAAACTAGAGGGTGTTGCAACAATTATAATTTCTTAAATAGCGGTTAAGTCATTAAAGCCGAGCAGGTGATTTTATATAGAAGGTGATCAAATACCAATATATCCCAGTGTTTCCTCCAGGAATTTTTACCATGGTGGCGGGTAGTGCAGACCGCGCACGCGCGCATCGCGTGCGCGCGATTTTTCGCGTGCACGCGCATGAAACGCGCACGCGCGCTCAAAACAACGACGTCATTTCAGCCAAAACTCGAAAATAAAATGTTTTCCTGTAAATTAAAAACAAGGGTAGTCCGTCCGTCCGTCTCTCTCTGGAATGGAATGGAATGGACTTTATTTGTCATTGCTACAGTACAGGTACCAGACAACGAAATGGTCCATTAAATAAAATGACACGGTTCAAATGTTCACGCCGGCAGTCCGGCTCTCACACATACTGGCAGCGTCCCGGTCTGACTTAGCTCTCGTTTGTGCACGGCTTTCTTTCTTTCCTTCCTTCCTTCCTTCCTTTATGTGAAGTGGCCGGTCCCGGGCACAGCTGACTCGCATCCGCTCAACGAGCCCGGCGGTTCGGTGCTGCGCTGATTAGCGGATGCGGGACAGCTGTGTGAGCGGATCGCTCCATCTCTCATCTTGATGAAGATGAATGATCTTTATTGTCATTGTAACAGGTACAACGTAATTTAAATGAGGAATCACAAAACAGTTTTGCAAGCGCGTCGCTTCGCGCTTGTGGGTGTGTCTAGCGCTGTGAAGGTCTGAAAAGCGGCCTAAATCTTTTTTTTTTTTTTTTGGTTGAGAAATCTGCATGGTGGCGGAGGAAATTCCATGGTGGCGGACCGCCACGATGAAATGCATGTAGAGGAAACACTGTATCCTACAGCTGCAGCGGAACATGCGGAACGCGCATTACACACACACACACACACACAGAAAGATCAATACGAAGTAGGCCTACATGAGAGTACACGCACAAAACCGGCTAACGTTACTCATTAACTGTTTACACAAGTAAAATCACAGTGTGACAGTCAGATGGAACATTCGGTAAACAACAACAGCAAGGTAATGCTATCAGTTGAGTTAAAGTAAACCAACTCTTACCTTTGAGGACACCAACATGAGCCCTGCTTACCCTCCGTTCTGTTCGTGGTGATTTTAGAGGCAATAGATTATTTTTGTCCCGCGCATATTGCTATGAATAGTTCGAAGCTAGGTGCTTGCACGTTAGGTGCGAGAATGCTCGGTCAACCCATTAGCAGGAACATTATTTGTTTCACAAAATAGGCTGATTTAATTGACCATGAACATCAGAGACATAAATTACGAATGTTCATTTAAAATACTCTATACTGAGCACTGGTATAAGAACATGAACCAGAGAACAGCAGTAAATGCAATAACCCACAGTCGTCGCTGATGATGTTGCATTTTCGATTAGGATACGGGATTAAAGGGACCGGCGACGGGCGAAGAGAGAAATCCGAATGTCCCGCTAAATTCGGACCAATCACAAAACTGTTTTGAAAGCGCCTCGCGCCGCGCGCCTGTTGAGAGCGATTCAGTCTCGATTGCAGTGCGAACACAAACGACGAGGTTAATTGCAAATTGTAACATATTGTAACTAACTACGCCCTAAATCGTAACGAAATGTAGGTCTGGAAGCGGCCTAAATCTAGCTTCAATCTGCTTTTTTTCTGTTCTCCGGTCATAATAACTCGCTGCCTTTCTGCGCAGCCTGAATCAAAGTGGACTGACTGAATCAATTAGTGGCGGAGGAAATTCATTCGTGGCGGCCCGCCACGAATAAATGCATAGAGGAAACACTGCTCTTACATGTTCAAACAAATGTTACGATGTTTGAATAAAAACGAAAGCAGTGACGACCATCTTTTCAAAGTTAAGCATGCGGATCAAATTACATCTATGGATTTGTTTTTATTTGTTTACAGAATGTTGGCACTAACATGCCGTGTGTTTTTATAGAGAAATGATACACAAATAATTCTCTTGGCGGAAGCTATAGACTGGAAAGATTTCTGCAAAACGTCATTTTTCCTTGACTTTATACCAAAGAGGGAGGCTGTGTTTTGAAACAACAAGTCGCAAAGACAACATGAACGTTCCATTGTTGCCCATCATCAAGTTTATTGTCTATGTGTGAAAAGTATAAACATACTTTTACAACGCAAACTGCAACAGGTAGGCGTAGATCAAGTGGAGTCCTTGGGATGACCCTAAACCCTCACCGTTTACCCAGCCATGCAACACAGTGTTACCTGCTCTATTACAACCTAAATATCTCTCTTTATCTACAAGATATTTGTATCAAACCAAGTATCTAGCTGGGATTTTAACAAAGGACTTTCGAAATTGTAAGTTCCCCATTGCTAGCAAATGGCAATGGCTATACAGTGGCATTGACAAATGTCTGACTTAGCAAAGCTTTATTCAGTTCAGTACAATAAAATTAGTCCACATAGTGAACTTTGTGTAACCTTAAAGGCCAATGCACATGGCGTGCGATTTTGTCACAGGACAACATTCGATTGCAATGCACACGGTGTGCGATGCGATTTTGTCGCACCACAAAATTAGATTCTCAACTCACACCATTGAAGTCTATGATAAAATCTCATCCCAATGCACACGGCGTGCGATGCGATATTATCGCACTACAACATTCGATTCTCAATTGTTACGTAGTCGGACCAGGCTGGCTGATTACAGAGTGATTACAATAGGCTCTACCAATATTGCTTGCCTTGCTTCCACAATTTCTACAAGATACAACTGGGCAATCGTGCCTACATGCTCGATTGTTATTATTATGTAATATAGGCGTCTTGTATGTGAGATGGGCTGTGTAGCTATGTGGCATGACACAGAAATAAATCATGCATGCAGTAATTCGTATAGCTAGTAATGTGTATAGTGGCAGCTGTGGGCTGTATAGGTGTAGTGGCTGGCTGATGGTGATGTTCATATCTTGCCCTTGACTGTCAAACCGTTAAAATAGATGATTGCTCCATCCACAATTGAAGATGTCAGGTTGACTGGTTGACAAGTTATGAGCTTTTCGTCATCCATTTCATCCATTCAGGTTACCGGTAAATTACATACACGTACGTACTGTAGAGTAAATATTAATTTTGGGTTGCCAGATGTCCGGTTTTCAGTGGACGGTGTCTATACAACGTGTGTACAATTTGGCTGGTCATTCAGTCGTGCTAGATTAGAAATCTGGCAACCCTGTGCGCTATCGTAGATCTGGCAACCCCGTACGCTATCGTACATCTTTGAGTAAACTAATATAATATTATTTTAAAACCACTAGGATAAATATTATTTTAAAACCACTAGGATAAAAGATAGGGTAGTGCCTTGGTTCACTCATGAGCTATCTACCCTCTTTAATAACAGAAATAGTGCCTGGTCCCGTGTAGGGCTGCAACTAACGATTATTTTGGTAGTCGACTAATCTGTCGATTATTTTTTCGATTAGTCGCGATTAGTCGTGTGGCTTTTCGCTGCGGGTAAATGGCGACGCAGAAGCATAAATCCGGCTTAACTAGCTATCTAACCTAACGTTACGCCAAGCTACAGCTGCTCACAGAGCTAGTTGATTGGCTAGCTAGCATTGCTGGCTAGACTACAGACAGCTCACGTTAGTAGGCTACGCTTGGCGCTGTTTATCTTACAGACAGCTCGCTGGTGGACTCAACATAATTGAAATAGCATTCACTTATCAAGCATCATTCATGATCATCCACCATTAGGGATGGGACGATTATCGTAAATGACTGGGCTTTTTAAATAGGCACTACATTTTATAAACACTGCTTTGTCTGACTGGTGGTCCCCAGCTGATGACCCAGTTAGGCCCACATAGGTGTTCAGTGAGGTGTCACAGCACACCTGTTCTAAAGGCACTGTTGGAGGTGAGTTGGAGGTGAGTCAGGCAGCAATGCCCAGCAGGAGTACCATCACCTGTATCATGATTTGATCTGTCTGTTTTTATTGTATGTATTAATGTATGTGACCTATGTGTGTTTTTTGTTGTTGTTGTTAATATTTTTATTGAGTTTCACAGAGACATGTACACAACAGGACATAACAACAACAACTAGTATCCGTGGCAGGGTTTCCGTTAACCGGTAATTCCCGGACTTTGTCCGGTAAAAGTTGTTGAAGTCCGACAAATTGAAAACTCGTCGGACATAAATGTCCGGTGAAAATAATTCCCTCTAAGCACAATTTGAATACAATTCGCTAAAGTTCACATTCTGATTCCTTCTATTTTAAAAAAGACGAATATATAGGCTATGTATTTATTTTATTATGATATGATTTGACACCGGCATGATGATGACTCCTAATGTGTAGGCTGCCTATGCGAAACAGCGGTTGTTTCCGGTGTGCGCTATAACTCGTGCACAATCGAGTCGAGGCAGAGAGGAGGATAGCGATGTTTCTCTCTGTGATAGTGTGATTATGCAAGCCTTTTCTGAAAGGGATGAGAACCCGATTGTTTCAGCTTCTCCCAGGGAGAAAGTGGTAGAGTTACCATCCTCCCCGAGTCCTACCATACCATCCGCTGACAGCCTATCTCTGCCTGTAACCGGCGAGCGATTGCGTGTCGCTCAAGTAGCTGATCAGTCATTAAACAAATGTTTTTTACATGCAGCTAGTGAGGAATCTGAAATAGGGGGCAACGTAGTTTATTTCCTTAACGATGGGATATTAATGCGTAAATGGTCTCCTCCTAATGCAAATGGTTGTGAGTGGAATACTGTAAAACAAGTGGTTGTGCCTGTGGGTTATAGACAACAGGTGTTATCTGTAGCACATGAGAGCCAGTGGTCAGGACATTTAGGTATAACTAAAACTTATCAGCTGATATTGAAATATTTCTTTTGGCCCGGACTGAAGGCGGATGTTGCCAAGCACTGCCGCTGTTGCCATACTTGTCAGATGGCGGGTAAGCCTAATCAATCCATTCCACCCGCACCATTGCATCCCATTCCTGCTATAGGGGAGCCATTTGAACGTGTAATAATTGATTGTGTTGGACCTTTGCCTAGGACTAAAAGTGGAAGTCAGTATTTGCTTACTATTATGTGCGCTGCTACTCGTTTTCCCGAAGCTGTTCCGTTGCGTAACATATCAGCCAGCTCAGTGGTGAAAGCTTTAACAACGTTTTTTTCCACATTCGGTCTTCCTCTTGTTATACAATCTGACCAGGGCACTAACTTTCAGTCTAAGCTTTTCAAACAAGCCCTAAGAACGTTAGGGGTACGATGTCACGCCAGAAGCCTACATGCTTGCACTGTTCAATAAAATGTTATACATCTAGACATTGTGGTATTTCTTTATATACGTATCCCAGCCTGCCTATTGTTTCTCAATAAACAGTTATGTTCTCCTCATTGACATACTCCCGAGTCCGATTAAGTATGATTTGACAGGCAGCTAAACGAAATGCCTTCCCAACCAGCGAGACCTGGTTATAGAAATGACGTTGTTTTATTGATAAAAAAAAGGGTAAAACTGGAAAGAGAAAATAGAAAACTCACATTAATCCCAAACAATTTAACAAACATCAGTTAACGTAATGTGGAGTCTGTTCATTGATCGATGCTGTCTGTTCAGTTCCCAGTGAGGCGCCCGTTCAGCGCTGGACATAATGGCATAGCGCGCATGCGAATCATGTTATATTATTATATATTATATAGCTCGCATCTAATCGTATCGGATGAGAAATAGACATTAAATGGCATATATAGGCCGCTACACAACAGTAATCACCGCGACAAACAGCTATATTAGTTTTTTTTTTTTTTTTTTATATTTTAATATGATGACCGGAATATATCACGTTTGTCCGGTAAATCGAAATCTTCCCGGACACGATGTCCGGCGGCAATTTTTTCTAACGGAAACCCTGATCCGTGGGGGAGGTTATTGTCCCATTAATAGTAGAAAACTAGTTTTGCACTTTGTTATGCAGTACATTGTCCATAAACAATAACAGAAAATGTTCTTTCTCTTTTTTTTTTTTTAAACAAACTAACAAACAAAAAACAAAGACAAACAAAACAAAACAAAAACAAAAAAACAGGGGGGGAGGAGGCCATGTCACATATCAGAAATAAACAGAAAAGAAAATGACAACAAATGCCATATAATATATGGGGGGATCACCCCCATCGGAGACAGCATCCATGTCTTACAGTCCTAAACACAGCGGCAGCACAACACCAGCACAGTAAATAATATTGTGACCCATACATTGTAGATCTGTTACACATTAGTCTTGTGTACTTTCTTGAGTGTAATCCACCAAACCTTTCATTACAATGGCAGCCAGTCTGGTACCAATATAATCTAAGAACGGAGACCAAATCTTATAGAATGTCTTTATCTTACACTTATACCTATATGTCAGATATTCCATAGGAATCATATCAAAAATGACCTTGTGCCATCCAGCTATTGTAGGCGGTTTGCAGTCTATCCATTTCAGCAATATATTTTTCCTTGCACAAAAAGTGAGGATACACAGAAGTATTTTGTAATGCATACTTTTAAGTTGTTTGTCTGGCAACCCAAACAATAGACACATGGGGTCCTTATCCAATGTAACATCTAGAATTAGATGAATTTTATCCACTATACCTTTCCAGTAATCATCTATATATCTACAAGTCCAAACACAATGAACAAAGCTCCCAACCTCGGTAATACACTTTGTACACATTTCCGATTTGTTATGATCCATTTTATGTCTGGGGAGTAATCTGCAAACGTTGTAGTAGTCTAAATTGCGTTTCCTTCGTCCTATTACAGATTGAGATGTCGTTTGCCGATTGCCATATTAGTGACCAAGTTGCTGCATCAGTATTAATGTTCAGGTCATTATTCCAGTCTTTGGGCGTAAATGGTTTGCCTTTATCATAGTTCGAAAGTGCTCTATACCCAAGCCCCAGAATGCCTCTCGTCTTTCCAGCAGAGACTATCTCCTCCAGCGGAGAGGGTTGGTGACAGAGGCCAGTGTCTTTTTGGCTATTTAAAAAACTTCGTATCTGAAGGTATCTGAAAAACTCATTTCGTGGTAGGTCATATTTCTTACATAATTGGTCAAATGAAAGTAGTATTTCCGTATCATATAAATGTCCGATAGTAACCATCCCTTTGCTGTCCCACCGCTTGAAACCCCTATCCGTGGCACCAGGGGAGAAGTCTATGTTGCCCCAAACTGGCGAGAGGGAGGATGTAATAATCGTATGTTATAAATAAATAGTAATATAATTGAGATTTCTCACATGAGCCGCGCGCGAATATCCTCACAGAAATTTGTCTCGCGCGATTGTTCAGCCTGCATGGGTAACGTGACTGTCAAGTCAGCCTTGTCAGTCAGTCACTAACGTATGCTAGCCTTCTCACCATGGCTGCATCAGCCCCGTGTCCATTGCCTCACCTTTCCAGGGTTGCACGCAGGCTTCTATGCATACCTGCAACTAGTGTTCCTTCAGAGAGAGTGTTTAGTGCCAGTGGGCACATACTCACACCTCTCCGAGCACAGCTAAAGGCAGAAAAAGTGAACATGTTGACATTTTTGCACTTTAACCTATCTTGAAGCTTTCAAGTCTCTAAGCCACAAGGCTAGCACTCAGTTTGATGACAGAAAAGTGTCAGTGTTCAAGTTTTGTTTGACAGTATTTTTTTCCTTTATTTATGCAGTGATACCTTATAATTTATCATGACCTTATTTACGATTTTATTAAAGATTTTTATTTTTGTCAAGATGTTTTTAAAATGATGTTAATGTTATTAACATGATTCAATAAAAATACAACAACATCTAAGTTAAAGTGATTACAGTGTGTTTTATTGGCATTCTCTCTCTTTTTATTTATTTATTTTAATTCTCGCGATAATATCGTGGATCGCGATTATTTTGCCCACGATAATCGTGACATGACATTTTCTAATCGTCCCACCATATCCACCATGACTACCTGGTATTTTAATAGCGAGTCCACCCCTCACTTCATTTCATCTCGCGTTCTCCTGGCTTCAACATGGAAAACCCCTGCTACGTAACGTTACATACAAGCGCCTCTGTCTGTCACACGCGTGCCACAGGGCAAATAAATTAATAGCACAAACGCTCATAGCATGTACAGCCCTGTCCATGAGAAGTTGTTTTCCAACATGTAACAGTAAAGCTAACATAAACATTACGACCCTAACAATATAACGTTAGCCAGTTGGCTAACAACGTTAGCTAAAACTTACCCAGCTGATTCTTGCATGGCTCCCGTTTTATTTTATTTTTATATGATGCGTCGACACTAAAATTCCACATCGACGAGTTTTTTATGATCGACGTCGATTATGTCGACTAATCGTTGCAGCCCTAGTCCCGTGCCAGACGTACTGGTGTCCCGTGCCAGACGTACTGGTGTACCCCAACACTGGCTATACTTCAGGCAGCTCAGAAATAAGTGCACTTCAGCCGTAAGGAAGGCTAAATCCGAATATTTCCTGAATCTGATACTCATACCTCATACTCTAACCATGCCAAATTCTGGAATGCAATTAATTTGACTAAAAATCGTCCTTCCAGTGCTCTCCCCCTTAGTATTACTGTTAATGACTCTGTGATCTCTGATCCTAGCGACATTCGCTTTGCTTTTAATAAACACTTCTCCGAAGCTGGTCACCTATTTGATAGGTTGTACCCTGGAAACCCCTCTATGGTGGTTTCTAATGATACTGCCCTTGTGGACCGTGTCCCCCTTTTTACCTTTCAACCATTTACTTCCGCGGAGGTCCTCAAGGTTTCAGAAACTATTAACCCCAAATAATCCACTGGTGAGGATAAACTAGACTCATTTTTTATAAAATGTCAATTTCCTCTGGTGTATTTCCGTTGGACTGGAAGTCTGCGCGAGTCATTCCTTTACACAAAGGGGGTGATGGGGCTGATCCGGATAACTATCGACTAGGGGTGTAACGGATCACCTAACTCACGGATCGGATCGTGTCACGGTTTTTGAGTCACGGATCGGATACTTTTTCGGATCAACACAAAACATAAAAATAAAAATAAAAAGCTTTTTCCTCGAATTCTGTAAAAACACCACTTTTACTGTGTAAAACCCAACAACATTCGAGATGTCAAAACTGGTATATATACACAGTATATATATATATGTGTGTGTATATATATATATATATATATATATATATATATATATATATATAGATATATAGATACATACATAACATATTCTACACTCAAACATTAGGCTACATATTAAACAGAAACACACATTCAACTTAAATGATGCAGTAGGAGAGAGGGAGGAGGCACCTGGTTGCAGCAGTGAATCACTGGGCTCTTTAAAGCAGACGAAGAAACATGTTTTCTGCCACTTTTAACTAAATAATAAAGTGAAACCTTACTTTAAACATGGTATGAAAAAATTGGCTACATTATCAGAAGTTATTATCATTATTCTTCGTGCCTCCCGTCAACACACCAGGGTGATGTCGTGGCAAATGTGTGGCCATGCTCGTACGACCTTCTCGTTGCACAACGCTTAAACACCGTAACTTTTTTATCGACCACACTTCCAATGACACTGTCCGTCATTGTTATAATTGACAGAGAAGCCAAAGTGTTCCCATACATGGGATTTAAATGACGAGGGAGGCATTTCGAGTTCTTCTCTGTCGCCAACATTAGCAGCACTCGCCATGATACACTTGGGCTGCGTTCGTAAATTTGCTCCGAGCGCCGGAGAGCACACTGGGTCCGACGTCATAAAGGGACCAAGTAATTTGATTGGACAAGAGGCGTGATCTGATTCCAGAGCGAATTTATGAACGCAGCCTTGTTGTTCTGGATTTTTTCCCCCATTATCAACCTATCATTGCGCTTTAGATTAAAACAAAGCACGCAACTGTCGCGTCTATCTTTTCATGGCAACTCTACATTGTGATTTACAAGGGATATGAACTAATATTAAGTAATATTATTACTTGGTTACATTTTGCAATTGATCCGCGGTACACATGCGTGCCGAACCGTGGGGGGCGATCCGTACGGATCACGGATTGTCCGTGATCCGTTACACCCCTACTATCGACCGATCTCCACTCTCCCATGCCTGTCTAAAGCACTTGAGACCTTGGTCAATTCTCAATTGAAACGCTTTCTATCAATCCACTCAATTCTTAGTCCCCATCAATCGGGTTTCAGACCAATCCATAGTACCATCTCTGCTATCACACTTGTAACTAACGACATAGTCTCGGCCTTGGACAAGAGGAACCACTGCGCGGCCCTCTTTGTCGACCTCTCGAAGGCATTTGACACGGTCGATCACCACTTGCTCCTAGAACAGCTATCCGATATTGGATTAGATTTAGGTGCTTGTGCGTGGTTCCATGACTACCTTACCCTCAGGCGTCAGTGTATAAAATCTTCACTTGGCAATTCAGATTTTATAACGGTTACAAAGGGTGTCTGTACTGTCCAGTTAGGATGGGGTGTGTTCAGTGTGCATATTTTAGTCTATAAAATGGGACAAATGTGACATTTTATTTGAAATGTTATTTGAATAATTATTAGTTATTATTAATTATTAATTATTAGTTATTAGTAACATTATTTTGGGTTATGCCTCATAACTGCGTGGGAATTGTTTGAGTATAGAGACCAGTTGTGCGTAGGGATATTGGGGGCTGTGATTAGGTGCTTAAATAGTGGGAGACCGTGCGTAGGGGTTCATTGTGTGATGCCAGGACTCGAGGGATGCCACGGTTAGTGTTTGATGCGTGCTTTGTGTAACATTTATATGCTTTGTTTTAGTCTTTGAATGTGTCAGAGCTGTGTATTCATGTATGTTTTGTTGTCTGCATTCGCAGGTTTTACAATCTATTCAATTTTCAGTAAAAGTAAGAAAAACGAGTTGAATGGTATCCGTGTCCCTCAGTCCAGCCTTTCTGTCGGCGTTAGTAGACAGAACAATTGTAAAACCTACGGCCCGGGCATCAAAGAAATATCTTTGAAAAGATTCCCGAGGTGGTGGAGAAGTAAATTGACAGCCACATTCAGAGAGGAGTTCTCCGCGGGACGAATACAAGCGTCGAGGGAACTCGGAAAAGTGACTGCAATTAACCGGAGCTAGCTAGCCAGGTGTGCTGTCTGAGGCGTGTCTGTGCAGAGCCTACTGGACATGAGACAGTGTCGGCAGCGCGAGACAGCGAGAGAGGACAGCAAGACCAGGAAAGCGGTCGGGTAAGCAACAGCACTGACCAACGAACTAATTCAAGCTGGATGTTTATAGAGACTTGCCTTGCTAGCCAGAGTAATTAACGTGGGACTGACTGTGTCTGCTAAAGTGGCTAACCGGCGGAGTGATATATCCAAACTGTGAAAGGAGGAGGAGCCCTAGTGCGTCGCAGCAACCAGGAAGTAAATATACGCAGAAGATCCGGAGTTTCAAAATAAGAGTCCCATTTATTCTTGAAGTAACCAGGAAGTTAAAATACACAGAAGATCCGGAGTTTCAAAATAAGAGTCCCATTTATTCTGACAGTAAATAAATGTCAGTTTTGACTGTAAAACATCACAGTTGAATAAAACGAAAATAAAAACACTAAGTGAGCAGTTTGAAGGGACTTTAATCTGTTAAAGAAAATAACAGCAGAGGTTAAATAAATATTTAAACATTGATAGCCTGTGAAAAGAGAAGGAAATGGCTGAAGGGGACCAGTCCGTAGCTCAACTGAAAAAAGAGAGAAATTCAGCTAAATCCAACTTTAGCAAAAAATCTGCCTTCATGCTCCGCGTTATACCCTCCATGGTCGAGAGCGAATTAAAGGTCCAGTGGCAGGCTTTCTCTAATGAAGCTGAGAAGCTCCTGGCAGCCAATAGTAGCTATGAAGAGGGTCTGCTTGCAGAAGCGGAAGAGGACCCCACCAAACTATCGGAACAACAGACGAGAGACATCGAGAAGGTGAGCAAAGACTGCATGACTAAATTGTCGGAGGTTGGCGATCTCGTAAAACTCCATCTGTGGTCAAGATACGGTGAAAGAAGAGTGTTGTTCGCGATCAGGGAGGCTGAGCGAGCTAAAGAAGAGATAGAAGAGGTCCCATTGGGCCAGCTAGACCATGACTGCCACGAGAGACAAGTGCACCATTTAGAGGAGCTCACTACAGGAGCAGAGAAAGAGCTCTCTGTCTGGAGAGACTGGGCCCCTGTCGCTGCTATAGAAGACGTGGAGGGACGGCTGCATCATTTAATGTCCTCAAAGAACAAGCTCAGGCGAGATAGAGACGCAGAGATAGGAAAAGCTCAAAAGGCAACTGAGGAAGAAGACCGCGCCCGCCGCACAATAGCTGAAGGAAAGCGCCAGAGGGCTGAAGAGGAAGAACGCGCCAGACGCGCCCAGCTTATCCTGGCTCAACAGGCGGAGACTGAAGCACGGGCAGAGCTTGTTAAAGCCCAGCAAAAAGCGTTGGAGGAGACTGAGGGAGCAGGCGCACGGGGTGGAAATGCAGCTACGAGAGGCATTCCAAAAGTGAGGCTGAAGCCTAAAAGTCTCCCGACGTTTAGAGGTAGCATTCGGGAATACTACCGCTGGAGGAAGGATTGGGAAAGCCTACAGGAACAAGGCGATCCCTCTGGGTCTCCGGAAGTTAGGAAGTTTCAACTTCTGGAAAGTATAGAAGAGACCATAGTGAAGGATCTCAGGCTCGCGAGCCACAATACTGCCGAAGATGTCTTCAGGGTGCTAGAGAGTCGTTTCGGAAACAAGAATGCAATCACCAACCTGATCGTAGCAGAGCTGCAGAAGATTTCTCCAGTCAAAGAGCACCAATTCAGGAAGGTGATTGATCTGATCCGAATCACAGAGAAAGCTCTAGCAGACCTTAAAGATCTTGACAATGAAGTAGCCATCAAAAACCCTCTGGTGACTGGAGCCATTGAAAACAAACTGCCACTCACTTTGAAAAAAGAGTGGCTTACTTTCAAAAAAGACCCCCGAAATGGTTTCCAGCCGGAGAGATACTTTGACACCTTCCTGGACTTCCTACAAAAGCAGGAAAGCATCCTCGAACAGTTGGAGCAGATGGAGATCACGGAGATCCCAGAGAAGAATACTGGGAAGAAGTTTGCTTTCACTAGAGCCACTGAGAGAGGCAGCGCTGATGACAATTGTGTTCTGTGCGAAGATAAACACAGAAGTAGGCTGTTCACCTGTAAGAAGTTCAGAGGCCTCGACTTGGCAGCAAGAAAGGCCGCGGTGAAGAAGTCTAGAGCCTGCCGGCTGTGCCTTTCATCACATGGCGCTGACGAAGAGTGTAACCTTAAATTCCTCTGCACCAAGAGAGGCTGCAAAGAAGGAGAGTCGTCAGACCACCATTACCTTCTCTGCCCCAGTAGAGACAGTAAGAGGGATGGTGGGGAAAAGAGAGAAACTCCAAGTAGCGGCGTTGAACGTGCAAGGAGGTTAACCGTTGAACAGGAAGAGGTCTTGTCCCAACTCGCTCCAGAGATTGCGCAAAAAGTCAGGAAAGCCTTCACAAACAAGACAGCAGTTACGAGCTGCACTGAAGCAAAAGCCGGGAAGCTCCTGGAAGATAATGGAGTAAACGAGTGTCCGGTAATAAAGATGACCCTGGCGGAAGAAAAGGAGCTGGAGAGGATAAAGGAGGGTCTGTCCTATGTCGCCAGCGATCACCACAGCGATGCTCCACATTGGGATGCTAGTTACCCTTGGACAGAGGATCCATCCAGTCTACCGAACAACAGAGGAGCTGTGATGGCAACATTCCTAAGAACGGAGAAACGCCTCCTGAAACAGCCGGAGTGGCGAACTGCCTACGGAGAGCAGGTTCACGAGATGGTAAGGAGGGGCGCAGCAGTGAGGCTCACACCAGAGAAGATTCAAGAGTGGAAAGGTCCGGTTTGGTGCGAGAGCCACCTGGTTGCACCCAATCCCCATTCTGTGACAACACCGGTCCGGTTAGTGTGGAACAGTAGCCAATCATACAAAGGTGTCAGCATGAACGACCTTCTGTTAAAGGGGCCAGACGTGTTGAACCCCATCAGGGCTGTGCTCCTGCGGTTTCGGACTGGGGAGCATGCGGCCCTGGGCGACATCACCAAAATGTACAACTCTATGTGGCTGAAGAACCGAGAGATACACCTGCACAGGGTCCTTTGGAGAGACGATCCTGAAGAGGACATCGGGGAGTACGCCATCACGAGGGAGAACATTGGAGACCGTCCTGCTGGTTGCATTGCTCAACTAGCAATGAGGGAGACAGCAGGGCTACCTCAGTTCATTGAAAGGGAGGAAGAGCATCGTGTCTCGGAGAAAGACAGCTACGTCGACGACATCTTGACTTCCCATGATGATCTGAAGATGCTCGACACCATCACAAGTGGAGTGGAGGAGATCTTGAGCGCTGGAGGGTTCTTTCTAAAGCCGTGGGTCCGGTCTGGCCAAGGTGGGAGGAGAAAGGACGACGCCAGAACCTGTGGAGGGGAGAGGCCAGGAGCGACATCCAAAACCCTGGTGCTACCAAATCAGCTGAAACAAGAGGCAGGAGGCGGGAGCTCAGCCAAGGAAACGTGGGACCCTGGGAAGACAGGGTCTTCAACCGAGTGGTCGTGGATCCCCGGTGAGTGCAATGTGGCCGACATCAGCACAAGAGGAGCAGTTCCTGAAAAACTGAGCGAAGATTCTCTGTGGCAGAATGGACCTGGATTCCTGGAGAAGCCTTTTGAGGAGTGGCCCGTGAAATCAGCGGCAGAAGTGGCAGCTGATGCTCGAGAAAGTGTGAACAAGCTCAAACGGAAGGCCTTCTCAGGAGCGCTCACCAGGGCCCTGCCTCTCCAGGAGGAGCCAAAACAAGAGAAAAGAAAGGCTCTGGCAAGCTGCCCGGGGTCGTCCTCCACCGGGATGTCAGGAGGATGGTTGTTCTCCTCCCCATTGAGGAACAAGGGACATTGGTAGCCTCCCTAGACTAGTAGCTAGATCGGCTAGGTGGGAGGTGTACTGTCCAGTTAGGATGGGGTGTGTTCAGTGTGCATATTTTAGTCTATAAAATGGGACAAATGTGACATTTTATTTGAAATGTTATTTGAATAATTATTAGTTATTATTAATTATTAATTATTAGTTATTAGTAACATTATTTTGGGTTATGCCTCATAACTGCGTGGGAATTGTTTGAGTATAGAGACCAGTTGTGCGTAGGGATATTGGGGGCTGTGATTAGGTGCTTAAATAGTGGGAGACCGTGCGTAGGGGTTCATTGTGTGATGCCAGGACTCGAGGGATGCCACGGTTAGTGTTTGATGCGTGCTTTGTGTAACATTTATATGCTTTGTTTTAGTCTTTGAATGTGTCAGAGCTGTGTATTCATGTATGTTTTGTTGTCTGCATTCGCAGGTTTTACAATCTATTCAATTTTCAGTAAAAGTAAGAAAAACGAGTTGAATGGTATCCGTGTCCCTCAGTCCAGCCTTTCTGTCGGCGTTAGTAGACAGAACAGTGTCCCTCAAGGTTCGGTGCTGGGCCCTGTACTTTTTACCATCTATATTAATGAACTGGTATCTTCGCTAACCGGTTGCCACGTCCATTTATATGCCGATGATACCATTCTTTATAGTACAGCAGATTCCCCACATGCTGCTACTATCAACTTGCAGCTAGCCTTTAACTCACTGCAAGACGCCCTCTCGAGGCATAAGCTAGTCCTCAACTCGAAGAAAACGAAATTCATGTTGTTTACTAGGGCTAGAAATGTGGACCTTACAAAGCTTCTTATATCCACAGTTGACGGCTCCTCCATTGAGAGAGTTACCGACTACAAATATCTTGGGCTGTGGTTGGATGAGAAGCTATCATTCAAAACGCATGTCGACGGCCTGGCCTCCAAACTCCGGCAAAAGGTGGGCTTTCTTTACCGTAATCGGTCTAGCTTCCCCTTGCTTTGTCGGAAGAGAGTTGTCGAGGCGGTATTCCTGTCCGTATTAGATTACGGTGATGTTATCTATAGGCATGCAGCTTCATCTACATTGAAACAATTGGACTCAGTTTATCACTCAGCTCTAAGGTTTATTACCGGGGACAGTTATGACACTCACCACTGCATACTTTATGACAAGATTGGCTGGCCCTCTCTTTCTCTGAGGCGCAGTTACCACTGGAACTTGTTCGTTTTTAAGGCCATCTGTGGCAAGCTTCCTCCTTATATCTCATCATTATTAGACTGGCGTTCAGACCTGGGTAAAACAGCCTTTTTTATTGATGCCCCTAATACATGGAACACTCTGCAGCAAACTCTCCGGTTGGTGGTCCTCCCCTCTGCCTCTACCTTTAAACTCCTGATGCAAAAACTGTATTCCAATAATTGCAATTGTTTTTAGTTTTTTCTTTTTTTCCCTTTAATCCTGTCTTGCTAACTGTTTGTTTGCCCATCTATATTAATGATCACTATTCTATTGTACACTCGACATCACTGTAAATGAGGGTGACCTCAGTGCCTATCGAGTTTTTAAATAAAGGTTTGAAATGAAATATATTATAATATATATTATAAGTATAAATAACGTTACTTGCTCAAAGATTTACGATAGCCTTTTATTACCCTTCACCGTACCCTTCACAGTACAAAATACAAATAACAATGATAATACTTTTTTAGTAATATTTTATTCACATGTAAATATATGCCATCATGTTAAATAACTTAATACCCTCCCTAAAGCACGTATTTCATCAAAAACAAAACCAATTCATAAGATTGCAGGTATGCAAAGTTATAGATAAGTTCACTGAAAAAGCTTAATATCAAGCCCTGACAACACTATATTTGTACTTTGAAATTGCATGCATGTATTATGTATGTTACACTAATGTTTTTCAAACTACTGTTACAATTAATTTGGTTCCGTTTGTATTGGAACCTGTTATTAAACAGTTTATAAGAGTACAGTAACGTAATAGACTAGTGTTTTGATGCTAGCTCCGAAATGTTAGCTAGCCAGCTAGCCACCTCTTTGTTTGTGAGCCAGGGCCAGCCAGGTAGAAACAAACAACTGTTACAATTAATTTGGTTCCGTTTGTATTGGAAGCTGTTATTAAACAGTTTATAACAGTACAGTACCGTAATAGACTAGTGTTTTGATGCCAGCTCCGAAATGTCTCCGCCTACGACTCTCGTTTTTTGGCACTACAATACCCTCCTTAAAGCACATATTTTATACTCTCGCAATGTAGTTGGCATCTTGGTGACGACGGCTCCAATCTCTCCCAGATCCACGTCAAACTCCTGTCTGTTCAACCTGAAGTAAGTTGTCTGGAGCGGTCCTCCTGTACACTACAGCCTCAACTGTTGACCAAGTTCAGGGCTTGACGCTTACCTTTTCCCCAGGTAGCACTGTGCTACCATGTTGAAAAATGTAGTAGCACACCAAGAATTTCATTTTTGCGCAATTTTCGTCAACAACGACAACAAATTATCATAATCATAACATATCAAAATGATCATAACCGGCTCTTGGCCGTAATAAAAATGGAGACTCACACAATGTAAAGGGGAAGTAAGAATATTAATTTCAGTTGGCCCACGGTTCGGTATGAACCTCGGTTTTTGGGTCACGGTTCGTGTTTTTTTATTTTTTTTAATGCTACTATTTATTTACAAACTGTTACTTTATTTTGCTTATACTTATGGAACTTTAACATTTAGACACATTCCAGAATATGACTGGTAAATTGTATAATATAAAATATATATAAACAAAAAACACTTTCAAATGTAAAAAAATTACATAAACACTTTCAAATGTGACGTGTTGTGGATTGGAACTACGGATCATAAGCTTTCAAATGATGTGTCATACATTGAAATCCGAAAAAAGATGAAGTTAGTCATTTGAATGTTGTTAGACGTCAGGCACATATAGGGTTAACCTCTTTGTAATGAAACCGGAAGCAAACGCTGCTAGCAGGTAGCAGCTAACAAAACACAGCGCTACGAACTATGAGAGCTGTATCCCATATACCCATTATGCGCATTTTAAGCGCATATAGGACTCGCGTGAAGCATTTCTGCGACACGCGTTTCTGTTCAGTTTTCATTCCCTCATCGCTTATACACATAAGTTTGACTGCGCATGACAGTTCAGCAGTCTTTTAGTCGCACTGGTGCGATTGAATGTATTTCCAAGTCGCACAGACATATATTCACTCGCAAATGCGACCAAAACAGTCGCACTGTCGAGCCCTGAAGTTGAACTCTCATTTCATTGTGAGATTATCTCGTAGACTCACAACCAACCGCCTCCTTTTAACGTTATGGAAAATCAGTTGATGCTCAGCAAGCTAGCTGTCTATGAATTAATTAATGAATGGACTTTATTGTCATTGCTACAGTACAGGTACCAAACAACGAAATTTAGGACCGAAAGACGTGTGTAAAATGTATGCTCCAGTCTCTCTCCCCGTTATATGAGTGACTCAATTAATTTAGATAGACCAGTTGAAGTTTCCCAATTGTCCCATTGTGACGCAATAATTGTCGCACCACAAAATTTGACAAAATTCGAATTTTGTGGTGCGACAAAATCGCACGCCGTGTGCATTGGGCTTAACAGGCGAACTAAACACAGGAAAATGTCTTAAGTTACATTTTGAATGTGATTTAAATAAAATAGTTTTAGAACTAACTGCACCTTCCCCGACTGGTGTGTTGCAGTGGGGTAACCATGACAACGGACCAGTGACAGGGCTGAGTAAAGACTTAAAAGTTGAATGGCGATAGCCAACTGAGGCTTGGACTACTTATGGATATTTTTCTAAACAGTGTGGTTATGTTAAACGGAGCTGGTGTTGATGCAATGACGTCAAGCGTCAAGCCGTTCACACATGCGCATTGGAGCAAAACGGTTGTCAACAGCAACAATGCTTTCTTCTTGGTCAACATAACTTGCTTTTCTGTCTGTTTTGTACTTTTCTTTTCTGTCTGTTTCAAAGAGTTTGGTCTGTTTACGTTTTGAGTCACTGCCGCCGTTTGATTACAACTGACTGCGCATGCCCATAACGTTCTTCTATGGTATTTGACATTTTGCTTATCGCCACCTACTGGCCTGGCATTGCAGGCTTTTGGGCCGATCGTGTTCAGTTTTGGCTTTTCGTATGGACAGAGATATTTTTGTGGTGTGGACAGAGTTTTTTTTTTTAACGAGGATGAAAATATCCACTTAGTTCCATATAGTCCAGGCCTGAGATGTATTTGGAGAAATGATTCATAACACACGGAATGTTAGTGACAAATTCTGTAATCAAATGAAAACAAATCCCCAGATGTAATTTAATCTGTATGCAGATTAAATGCATGCATTTAAATGTCTATGCATTTAAATGTCTATGCATTTCATCTGATTTAATCTGATTAAATTTAATCTGATTAATCTGATTAAATGCATAGACAGTTCTAACTCTAAAGTGTTGTATTGAAATTATTGGATGCCACAAAGTGTGCTTTTATTTATACCTTTGGAAAGATTGTCACTGCGTTCGTTTTCATTCACATGTCGTGACATTTGTTTGCGAATTGAGCATTTATTCACACATCTTTAGCCATGTTTGAAAACGATTTAGCCTTTACTAAAATAATTGTTTACAAATACAAATCAAAAGGTGCTTGTGTGTGGATAGGAAATAATATTTGTGTTTTTTTGTTCCCAGATCATGTCAGCACAGTAGTTTACTTACTAAGCAGTGTTGAATCTGTGTCGTATCAAAGACAGGCATGTTTTTCAGACAACCTGGTCATGTTTTAGCTATATTCTTGTAGTGATTTGTACATATCATAAGGAGTCATGAATACGTCAATTGTGACTATTAACACACTATCAAATGTCTATGAAAATCGAAGACATTTCCTCCTGCTCCAATGGTTTAATAATATGCTTATGAAATAATCCTTAAACTTAACGTTTATTGACTGTGACCAGAACTCCCATTTTGAACACAAAAAGAGAAGGAGAAACACAGTAAGACAGTGTCAGTTCTGTAATAAAATCATATGTCTAAATCATATGTCTAAATCTAATTCAAGCCTGTACAGAGCTGATGGTGTTCACCCGAATAGAAAGGGAACAAAGCAGATCATTGACAATTTTATCCGGTTTATAGCTTTTGGCCTAGAGCTATGATGTGCACTATGGCAAGACCCGATCCAGAACTTTGTGTCTCCCAGTACTGTATCCAACTCTTACAGTGTGGGTCCTGCGACTGTGTACCCTGTCTCTGCTATGTTTCTCACCCCCCCCTGTTGGCCACATCGGCCATTACACTATCCTACCTCGGTCTCTACTGTGAATGATTGCCATATCCAGACTGTATTATCTGTAAGGACCCCCAGGTTGCACTGTAGAATAAGGGGTGTCAACAGTGATGTCCTTGTACCTTTGAAATCTCACTGTAGCCAGCGTTACCTCCAACTAATCACAGTTGCTCCCCAATCTATGAGTCTCACGAGGCCTATTAAGTTAGCTCGTACAAACACAAGATCCTTATTGAGTAAAACCTTTGTTTTGAACAATTTCATGCTGTGGCTTTTAAAAATAATTTGCACTGCAGCCTTATCCCAGTGGAGAAACCTTCTAGCTTTGAAGTACTGATGTTCAAAGTCAAGTGTGATACCCCTGTTTGCTGTATTGTTATATATCGCCCTCCTAAACCAAACAGTAATTTGTTAACTGACTTCTCTGATCTTATTTCTTTTATCATTCTTAACTATGACAAAATCATATTGGTTGGTGATTTTAATATGCACATGGATGACTACTAACAGTCCTGCCACTGAATCTTTAAGCATTTGTGATTCCTTTAACCTAACGCAGCATGTATCTCTGCCTACACATGAACATGGCCACACTCTTGACTTAGTTTTTACAATGGGTTTATCTGTTAACTCCCTCACCCTAAAAGATTCCGTTTCTGATCACAAAACTGTGCTATTTGATATTTCGCTTCGCGTAGCTGTTCCTTCCCCAAAATGTACAGTTCACTCCCGCATTTTTAAGAGATCTGCTGTAAATTGTTCCTCTCTCTTCTCTGCTCAGTGCAACAGCTTAACACAGTTTAATGATGTAAATTATTTGGTTGATCAGTTTAATACTCTGTTTATCAGTTTTAGATCACATTGCTCCCATTACGGCAAGGTCAAGGCGTCAGTCAAATCCATCACCTTGGATAAATGACGATACTCGCCAACTAAAAAGAGAATGTAGAAGAGCAGAAAGAAAGTGGAAGAAAAGTAACCTACAGGTCCACCTCCTTATTATGAGAGAGATGTTGTCTGCTTACAATTTATTAATAAAAAAAGAGAGACTTAAGTATTTTACAAGCCTTGTAGCAGCACAAAGGTATAACGCCAGAGTTCTCTTCAGCACCATTGATAAACTTGTAAACCCTGCTCCTTCAGCTGTCTCTGCCTCCTGTGTTGAAGATTGCAACAAGTTTTTAGCTTATTTTGTTGAGAAGGTTAAGGGTATCAAAGCCTCTAACGCCCCCTACCTCATGCATGGTTACTACAGACGCCTCCCCCACAGTGTGTGAATTCACACCTATTTCCATGGATAATTTGCTTGACATTGTGTCACATATGCACCTATCCTCTTGTGGCCTTGACACTATACCCCCCAGATAATACCCCAGAAGAGGTAGGCTATTAAAAGTAATTGCCCCTTGTCTTCTCTCCATTGTTGATGAGTCTCTGTCATCCGGTTTGTTCCCAGATTATTAAACAAGCTTGTATTCAGCCCCTTCTGAAGAAACCTAGTCTTGATCCAACACTCCCCCAAAATTATAGGCCAATCCCAAAACTACCCTTTGTCTCAAAATTAATTGAAAAGGCCGTTGCTAAACAACTTCTGGAAATAGTGGAAACAAATGACATTCTCGACCCATTTCAATCTGGGTTTCGTAGGCTGCATAGCACTGAAACTGCTTTGTTGAAAGTCACTAACGACATACTTATGAATACAGACTCTGGTCATCACTCCATTTTAATATTGTTGGATTTGTCTGCCGCAGTTGATCATACCATCCTGCTGGATAGACTAAAGCATTGGGTCGGCATTAGGGTTGGGTACCGAAAACCGGTACCGGTATGGTACCGGTTACTTTACATTCGGTAGCCTACCTACCGAACCGTATTGCAACGGAGATTTCGGTTCCTCGTTTCGGTTCTTCTCTCGTCCCCTGGTGTCCGAAATGGACGTTACATGCAACAGTCAACCGCACGTGACATCGCCTGTTAAAGTTCCACTCAGTTCATGTAATCGAGACTGAATCGCTCTCAACATGCGCGAGGCGACGCGCTTGCAAAACAGTTTTGTGATTGGTCTGAATTTAGCGGGAAATTTTGATTTAACAACGACACAATATTGGCAGGGGAAAATAATTGGAGTCGAATTTTTCAACGGATTTACATGCTGGAAAAACATGCAGCTAAAATTCAGGGAACATTTGGACAATACGAGACACAAGGGAGCTGTGGTCGCATGCTCTTATTACGGGGCAATATGCGCGGTGCAAAAATAATCTAAAATCATCACAAACAGAACGGCGGAGGTACAGGTAAACAGGGCTCATGTCGATGTCATCAAAGTTAAACGTTGGTTTTCTCAGCTGATAATATGCATTACCTTGCTGTTGGTTGTTTACCTAATGCTCCATCTGACTGTCACACTGTGATTTGACTTGTGTAAACAGTTAATGAGTAACGTTAGCCCGTTTTGTGCGTGTACTCTCATGTAGGCCTACTTAGTATTGATGAGCTGATAATCTTTCAGTGTGTTGTGTGTGTATGTATGTGACTGTCAGTCACAAGTTTATATTCTACGAATGTTGTTCAGTGCTGTATGCGCGTTCCCGGTACTGTGTGTACTCTTGTGTACTTTATATTCAATGAGCTGATTATCTTTGTGTGTGTGTGTGTGTGTGTGTGTGTGTGTGCGTGTGTGTGTGTGTGTGTGTCTTGGGCGTATCTGTCAGTCACATTCAGTGCTGTATGCGGGTTCCCCATGTTCTGCTGCTCAGGATATGTTGGTATTTGATCACCTTCTATATAAAACATCGCCGCTCTGCATTAATGGCGTGCACGCGGAAAATCGCGTTAGTGACCACCCTGCCCATCAAAATCTGTTTCGGTACCGGTACCGTTTTTAAAGTATCGATTTGGCACCGGTATCGAATAATACCCAAACGGTACCCAACCCTAGTCGGCATAGATGGAACTGCCCTCAGATGGCTTTCCTCATATCTTACAGAGAGATCGTTTAGGGTGACTATTGATCATCAACTCATATGCTGTGTGGGGTCCCACAAGGTTCAATCCTCGGTCCCATCTTGTTCAATCTGTATATGCTCCCCCTTGGTCATATTATCTGTCAATATAAGACTGTATCCTACCATTGCTATGCAGATGACACCCAGCTTTATGTTTCTTTTAAATCCGACGAGCTTAAACATTTGGATACTCTACAGTGTTGTCTCACTGCTATTAAAGATTGGATGTCACAGAACTTATTACAGCTGAAACTGAAATGTTGGTTTTTGGGCCAGACCAAACTGCAAAGATTATCAGTCCATATCTCGGGAACATAGCAAAAAATGTAAAACCTTCTGCTAGAAATGTTGGTGTTGTGTTTGACCAAAATCTGAACTTCGACCATCACATCAAGAAATTGGTTCAGTCTTGTTTTTTCCAACTCAGAAACATTGCCAAAATCAGATCAGCACTGCCAAAGAATATTATAGAGCAAATCATCCATGCTTTTATCTCTTCCCGTTTGGATCACTGTAACTAAATTTATTCCTGCTTAAGTGATTCCGCAATTGCTCGACTCCAAATAGTTCAGAACGCAGCTGTGAGGCTTTTGACACCAAACGAGGAGAGCATATTACCCCCATTCTAGCCCACTTACATTGGCTTCCCGTACGTTTTAGAATACAATTCAAGATCCTCCTGATCACCTTTAAGGCCCTCCATGGCATGGCACCCTCCTATATTTCCGATCTTTTAATGCAATACATTGCGCCTAGATCTCTTAGATCGTCTGACCAACGGCTTATAATTGTCCCACGTCCCACGGCCTTGTCCCCAGGCTCAACACAAAGGGTGGCTGTGCGTTTACTGTTGTAGCTCCAACATTATGGAATCGCCTCCCCCTCACTGTCAGGTTAGCTGGGTCTGTACCACTTTTTAAAAAACGTTTAAAAACCCACTTATATAGGATGGCATTTTTATAAGTAGTTTTTTTACTTCTGATATTTGTATTGATTTGATCATTTTATCATTCGTTCATTTTATCGTTTTATCATTTGTTTTATTGCTTGTGTCAAGTGCTTGTTTACATTTTTATGAATTATGCTGGCTGTTTATTTGCTGTGTAATGCAATATTCTACCAAATGTACTGTGAAGCACTTTGTGACTGCTGTCTTAATAAGTGCTATACAAATAAATAAAAGTAAAAATAAAAGTAAATATGTCTCAGTCCTCTCAACGCGTACGCATCTTTGACGTGTTTCTCTATGCCTTCTATGTAACCCCACACATCTAAAAGACAAGTTTGACAGACTTACAAAACCTGGAGACCTTAGCGACGGCAAGGGCGGTCATTATAAGCGTTATCAGATTCTCTATGTTACCTGCTTTTAGCCAAACCCAATGAAGTCCTTTAAAAATCTCCTAGCTAAGCTCTTTTCTCTTTTCTTCTTAGTAATAATCCCCCTGGATGGCTTGTCTGCGCTGCGTACAACTGGAGGGAAGGAGAGAGAGAGGAGGTAGAACGGAGGGAAGGAGAGAGTGAGGAGGTAGAAGGAGAGAGTGAGGAGGTAGAACGGAGGGAAGGAGAGAGTGACGGGGTAGAACGGAGGGAAGGAGAGAGTGAGGAGGTAGAAGTAGAGAGTGAGGAGGTAGAACAGGGGGAAGGAGAGAGTGAGGAGGTGGAAGGAGAGAGTGAGGAGGCAGAACGGAGGGAAGGAGAGAGTGAGGAGGTAGGAGAGAAGGAGAGAGTGAGGAGGTAGGAGAGAAGGAGAGAGTGAGGAGGTAGGAGAGAAGGAGAGAGTGAGGAGGTAGAAGGAGGTAGAACGGAGGGAAGGAGAGAGTGAGGAGGTAGAAGGAGAGAGTGAGGAGGTAGAAGGAGAGAGTGAGGAGGTAGAAGGAGAGAGTGAGGAGGTAGAAGGAGAGAGAGGAAGTAGAAGGAGAGAGTGAGGAGGTAGAAGGAGAGAGTGAGGAGGTAGAAGGAGAGAGAGAGGAGGTAGAAGGAGAGAGAGAGGAGGTAGAAGGAGAGAGAGAGGAGGTAGAAGGAGAGAGAGAGGAGGTAGAAGGAGAGAGTGAGGAGGTAGAAGGAGAGAGAGAGGAGGTAGAAGGAGAGAGAGAGGAGGTAGAAGGAGAGAGTGAGGAGGTAGAAGGAGAGAGTGAGGAGGTAGAACGGAGGGAAGGAGAGAGTGAGGAGGTAGAACGGGGGTCCTTGATGAGATTAGATGCAGCCAGACTGTCTCCTCCCGCCTTGTTACACACACACACACACGCACACACACACACAGCACACACACACACACACACACACACACACACACACACACACACACACACACAGCACACACACACCACCACATATGCAGATGCATACTTTGATGCTCAAACACACACACACACACACACACACACACACACACACACCCATCCAGCCGGATGCACAAGGCCACCCCCTTCCTCATTGTTTAGGTATTACTCGCTTTTAGGGTCTTAAGTTACAAGAGCAATTGATCCTGGTGACCCCCTGCAAACCCTTGAGGTTGCAGTGGGAATCTGAGCCCATATGTTTACACACAGGAGACGCTTCAACCCCCAAAGCAGCAGGCTTGACATATTTCCCTTCTCTCTTCCCTGTGAGTCTGTTGACTCAGTCCTGTGGGTCTAGTGCTGCCTGGTGGAGGACAAGGTGTGTTGCAAAGCAGGGAAGAGATGATGAGTCGGCATTTTTATTTTTTAGCTTTCTCAAATAACACTTTGATGATCTTATAGTCTTAGTACTTAATTGTAGGGGATTTTGCCAAGACGGACGATCTAAATATCCGCTTACTTGCAAAAAACGACTGATGAGTAATGGTCAAATTAAACGTCAAGACTCATCATGAAATTGTTTGTAATTTCTTAACCATATCTCATATTGTAAAAACCTATTGAGCTTCAAAACACTGTATAGTGGGTTCTCTAATCATCCATGTTCATGTTGTCACTAGCTAGTAGAAAGCATTCTACTGGTTCCGGTGTGATACCTGTCTACTGTTGTGACATATCATGTTACTGTGTAGCCACTTCTTGATAGCCCCCTTGTAGGTCTGAAAGAATAAGATGAGTTTAGGCCAATGGCAACAACCTCCCATGTAGTCCAACCAATGTTTTCACATGTCACTGGGCATCAAGAAACACTAGCACAACTTGTGGCCCGGAGTGGATGTCAGATTAGGTTGTTAGTCTTGAATCCAGAGAGACGTCAGATGACACAGGCAATCTTTTTCCTGCCTTTTAAACCACCAGAATGTTCTCTCAATCCCCTCACAAGCGCAAGTGCTCAGAAACGACGATTAATGTCTGACCTCTGATAATTGTATTATTACAAGGTGCTGACTTTCCACCACGGTCGCTCACTTAGCGAGCTGACGCTCCGGAGCGCAGCCGTACCTCAGGACGTCTAGGCTGTTTGTTTTCTTGGAGAGGTGATGAGGTTAGGTTTCATGCTAATTGTAGGGCCATATTTATTTATTTATTTATTCATTTGACTTTTCATCCATGAAAAAAATCGGATCTTATTTCACATAATTCTGTCTCGTACACCCAGCAAAGTTATTAGAACTTCCTCTTGACTTGAGACAATATTTTTCAAGCCGCTTATAAGAGACTTTGAGACCAGGTCGTACATAACAACTGCAGCAATTTTGGTAATTACAGTTGAAGAAAAAGACCGGACCGAAGACGTGCCGTTTAACTTAGCAACATAATTCCGGTTGCCCAGGGTCTCTGTCACAGTCAAACTCATTGTGTCATTTTTCAATCCATTGCCTGTCTGGATCCAGTCAGGGTTTTTCTCCTAAACAGAACCTGCTGTGTGTGTACTCACACACTCTTCTATCCTTCTCACACCGCTCTGTGGATAGGGAAGCAATTTCAAACTTTTTCAATGTTTGACCAAATTACAGGAGCAAATATTGAATTGCATGTAGTTTCCTCTGGTTTCCCCTGTGCACACATATTCTTGAACATTTTATCTGTTAGAAATGACTTTCTTTGGAGATTTCTCTGTCAGAGGGCTATAGAAAACCTATGATTTGTATTTGCCAGAGCTATTTGACTCGGAAATTGCCAGTTTGATTATGGTATGTCCTGTTAGCAAATTAACTATAATAGGTCAACATTCAAAATTAATAGAAATAGATGGACACGGTGGCATGTCACGTCAATGAATATAAAGTTTATTCTGGCTTTTCAAATTGTTTCCTGGTGCAATTTGTTTTGAATGAAAACATATTTCAGACTTTCTTAAACTGCTTTGGCAGGGTGAAAATCTTGAGAAGAAACTGAGATGTAGCTTACAAAAGAGAGACATGAACGCACTGGAAAAGAGAGAGACCTTTCCCATAATGCATTTTTCTTTTTCTTTCTTTTTGACAGATCTCAAACATCACCAAGCTGAAAGACTTTCTTCTGCAGCACAGGAAAGATTATGTGAACGCCGGAAGGTAAGCCTTTCAGAATACCAAACTTAGAGGTGACATGGCTAAGACAGATTTAATACTTTTAATACACTGAATATATGACAAGAGGCAAGAGGCCCTGGGATAGAGGCTACTCAAAAATCAGTTCTTGCCTCATGTGCCTTATTGATAGAAAGTCTCATTATTCTCTATAACTTCATCAATTATCTCATGAATCCAAGGGATTTCATCTTCATTCCGAGACCTCATGTTACTGATGTGAGCAGGATGCACATGTCGGCAAAATGCCACTCTAAGGGGTGCCCAAAAGATAGTGGCTAGACTGGGGCTATGGCTAGTGGATAGACTGGGAGTATGGCTAGTGGATAGACTGGGGCTATGGCTATTGTCTAGACTGGGACTATAGCTAGTGGACTAGGTGGCTAGGCTGGGACTATGGCTAGTGTCTAGACTGGGACTATAGCTAGTGGATAGACTGGGACTATGGCTAGTGTCTAGACTGGGACTATGGCTAGTGTCTAGGCTGGGACTATAGCTAGTGGCTAGGCTAGGTGGCTAGGCTGGGACTATGGCTAGTGGCTAGGCTAGGTGGCTAGGCTGGGACTCTGGCTAGTGGATAGACTGGGGCTATGGCTCAGACACATCAGTCTGTTAGATCTCATTAAGGTCATGGGAGGCCAGCATCGACGCATGATTTGAAGTGAGTCAGTGGGAAGTGTGACTGTAAGCTGTAATTGAGGTGGGTGGTTGTAGGCGAGGGTGGGCCCGACAGGCGGCTGGCAGCAGGTCAACAGTGAGTGGGGTGGTCTCTGTGAGGCTCAGTCTAATTGTGTGGAATAATCGAGCTGCAACCAAGTGAAATGCAAATCACGCCCTGGGACTAATCCTAGTGTTCCCCCCAGGCTACGCGTGCGTGTGTCTGTGAGCGCGCAGCGCGGAGCGAAAAATAGATCAACAATTTTTGCAGTGTTTTTGACTTGAGGCTGTGCCAATAACCGCAAATGAAATTCAAACGAAATGTCCCAGTTTAACAGCGTAACCAGAGACAGTGATTGTGTATCTAGTACAATTGATGAAGAGACGAACGAGAAATGTAAACGTTTAGGACGATTCATTAGTTTAAATGGCAGCATGTGAGGCATAGGACCTTCCTCTAGACTCCTTCTATCTCTGGACCCTTTCTCAACGGTCAGAAACCGTGTCTCCTCTGTCCTCCACTCACTGTGTCTCCTCTGTCCTAAAAATCTCAAAAGTATTCGCGGCCCACACAGGCATTTTACGCATGCGTAAAAATGTTTTTGGGGTCTCATCATTATTCTCTTATTCTTATTGGATATTTCATACGCATCATCATACATACAGTGCAGTAGGCCTAGTAGTAAAATGGTCCTACCATAAGTTCCTATCTATCAGTATCACACTGATGATGCATTTTTGAAGGTTTTAAAGAAAAAAATACAGTACCATAACTTAAAAAAAATTACTTTAAAAAAGAATGTGCCCATGATTTGGCGGCCCACTTGCAGTACCCTCGCGGCCCACCAGAGGGCCGCGCCCCATAGGTTGGGAATCGCTACTCTAGACTCCTTATATCTCTGGACCCTTTCTCAACGGTCAGAAACTGTGTCTCCTCTGTCCTCCGCTCACTTCCTACTCGAAAACGTGACGACATCATCCAACGGGAGTTTTGAATACTGCAACTAGCATTAGCATTTTCAAAAACACTGGTTGGATATAGTCACCGCCGGTATCTGTAAAAACACTGTCAAAGACAAGGCGCAATGAAAGTTGGTTAGATATTTCGTGAGCTTAGAATGATATGGTTCTATCTCCGTTTAGGGTAGTTCAGAGATATTGAGCGTCAAAGTTTTTACATTCCATTATGTTTTGTGAATTACTAACCCAAAAAAATCAACATTTTAAAAATAGCAACACACAGGCATTAATATACACCTAATGGATCAGATTATGTAAAAATTTTGCCACAAATGGAGATGGAACCTTATAATTCTAACGTCACGATTTGTTTTGCTCTGCTCAGCACTGTTGGCCCTGTGTGTTAATTGTTAATTGTATTTATAATGCGCCCCCCATCCAACTTTTACATCGGCCCGGGGCGCAGCCCGGGTAAAGGAACAGATAAAGACAAAGACAAGGAACACAGAAAGCAATCAGACACAGACGACTTAAACGTAAATCTCAGGCATACAATTCACAACAAATAGGGAGTAGACTTAGGGAATATCATTTAGGAAGAGGTGGGTTTTTAACTTGGCTCTAAAGGAGTCCAGAGTGGGGGCAAACTTGATGGCAGAAGGGAGCGCGTTCCACAGGGTCGGTGCTATCACCGCAAAGGCACGGTCACCCTTCCTCTTGAGGTTGGTACGTGGGACCCTCAGGCTGAGTTGGGCGTCGGACCTGAGCCTGGGTCTAGGCCTTGAGGAGGTAGACTGGTCCAGGAGGTCCTTGATGTAGGGTGGGGCGAGACTGTTGAGAGCTTTAAAAACAAAGGTGCAGATTTTGAACTTCACTCTCTTCTTCACTGGGAGCCAGTGAAGGGAGATGAGGACAGGGGAGCTGTGGTCCCTCATTTTGGTGCCTGACACCAGCCTGGTAGCGGCATTTTGGACTAGCTGCAGGCGGTAGATGGTCTTATCAGGAAGTCCAGCATAGAGTGAGTTGCAGTAGTCGAGCCTAGATGAGATTAGCATGAGGACGACCCTCCTCAGGTCGCTGGGGGTGAGTAAGGACTTGATCTTGGCTATGATGCGTAGTTGGTAGAAACATGCCTTCACGACGGAGTTCACTTGTCGGTCAAGGTTACGTAAGCTCGGAGTCAAAGATGACACCGAGGTTCTTGACATGTGGTCTGACAAGGGTGGACAGGCTTCCCATGTTGGTGCTGAGCTGAGTGATGGCGGTGGTGTTGCCGATGAGGAGGATTTCCCCCTTGCTCTCATTCAGCTGTAGGAAGCTCTGGGCCATCCACTCCCTCACATCGCGGAGGCAGTCCATCAGGCGCTTCAGATCGGCGGGGTCGTCAGTGTTGATTGACAGGTAGAGCTGGGTGTCGTCCGCATAGCAGTGGAATGAGATCTTGTAGCGTTGAGGGATTAGACATAGGGGGAGCATGTAGAGGGAGAACAAGATGGGACCGAGGATGGAGCCCTGAGGGACCCCACAGGTGAGGTTGGCTTGTCTGGAGGAGCTGTCTGCTATGTGGACGGCGTGGTGTGTTTAGACTGTTGATGGATGTAGAACATGGTGTGCTTCTTCCTCTCTGTGTGCAGCCTCATTTCCTCAGATCTGACCCACATGACGGACAGCGAACGAGACCAGATCGACCAGGACGCCCAGGTGTTCATGCGCACCTGCTCTGAAGCCATCAGGCAGCTCCGTACCGAAGGTGTGTGTGTGTGCGTGTGTGTGCGTGTGTGTGTGTCTGTGTGCGTGTCTGTGTGTGTGTCTGTGTCTGTGTGCGTGTCTGTGTGCGTGTCTGTGTGTGTGTCTGTGTGTGTGTCTGTGTGCGTGTGTGTGTGACTTAGGGGTGGGCATCGATGATCGATTAATTGATCGATAAGGTCTTGGTCGATCACTTATTTGTTTTTTTTTGTTTTTTGTTTTTTTCGGGAAAAAAAAATAGGGCAGAAATAACAAGCATGTTTTCCTTGGGGAAAAAACTTTATTTGTGTTGCTATTGCACACATTCATTCATTCACATCCAAACTAGACACTACAGTCAGATAACAAGCCACAAGGCAGTGAGTAGCCTAAATTGTTTAACTTAAAAACACATTTTACGTTATAAATAAAAATATAGAAAATAAGTAACTCACCATAGGAGCAGTAAAAAAACAGTTACTCACAAATAGGAGGATGACTGAAAACGTTAGTGTCCTTAAGAGCGTCCAGCTTAACTTAAATTTAAACTCCAGCGAGAGACTGTAGGCGGCAGGCCTACTGGTTCTTGTTCAGAAATATGATCATGTTAACATGTTCAGGGGTGAGAGACGAACGCAATCTGGTGACACGTGGACAAACTAATTTCCATTATTATTATTAAAAAAAAAATAAAAAAAATAAAAAGTGATCGACCAAGACCTTATCGATCAATTAATCGATCATCGATGCCCACCCCTGTGTGTGTGTGTGTGTGTGTGTGTGTTTGTCAATGTTATTGCCTCACCACACTGAAGTCTCATTGCCAATGCGCAGTCTTCCCTCGTCATTTGTTATGGGTACAGCAACAGCATGGTGTTCATATAGTCCACTGTGTCTTCTGTGTACCGGTCATACTATGACAATGCAATAATGTTGTATGATGTTGTCCTCCTGCAGCAGAGAAGCAGGTGATATCGGCTCAACTGAAGGAGCACAGGGGGGCCGTTCTGGACCTCGTTGAGATGTATCTGAGAGGTGAGATGTCCAGAGTCAGGAGTTCCTCTATATGTTACATGTAGGGTCAGGAGTTCCTCTATATGTTACATGTAGGGTCAGGAGTTCCTCTATATGTTACATGTAGAGTCAGGAGTTCTTCTGATGTTCTTCAGTGTCGTATCGACACCATTCAAATGGTTTCAGATTCCCAGTCCTCTCCCCTATCCGGACACGTTTGAATTTTTACCCTAACCCACGGGAAACCACAGTTATTAACCCGCAAAGGGTGCCTCCGGGCACCGTGTTTGCCCGTGAATAACACCGGCTATGAAGGGGGTAGAAACACAAGACTGCTGGCTAACTCCACCATCGGTATACGGTCATTTTGAGCCCTGAACCACCGCGGTGCCACCCCGAGAAGTGAACCGGGAGTAAACTCAATGAACCGGGAGTTGCGTCAAGTGCTTAAATTCACCCCGAGCAGTGTCGACATCGATGGGGGTCTCCAATCGACTCCATTCAAACACCGGAGCACTCGTATCTATAACAAACGCGGAGATTGTATGAGCCCCGCGTCAGTCAGCCTTTCCGTAGAAATACGTCGCACCGTTATATATCTAACGTTACATGTTTTAAGGCTGATCTGTGCATGATAATGCTGCATTTTGACATAAGTCTTATCGCATTTCCCTCCGTTGAGCTGTATAGCGGCACTTATTACAGTGAAGCGCTCTTATGACACGTAACTCCTCCTAAAGTCCCGGGTCGCTCCGTATAATGGAGAAGCGTTTCTGAAAGTACGGCACGGCTCGGCACGGCTCGGATACAAATGCGGCCGCGTCAGCCCGGTAGTGGAAAAGCGCCATATGTTACATGTAGGGTCAGGAGTTCCTCTATATGTTACATGTAGAGTCAGGAGTTCTATATGCAAGAAGGCACAACAGTGGCTCTACTTCCCGAGAGTCCTCAGGAAGGACCACAACAAGCAGGAGATACTGGTGGCCTTCTACCGCTGCGCAGTGGAGAGCATCCTCACCTACTGCATCTGCAACTGGTTCTCCAGCTGCACAGCCGCAGAGAGAAATACGCTACAGAGAGTCGTGAGAACAGCCCAGAACAGCCCCTCCCCTCTCTGGAAGAGCTGTACAACACACGCTGCCTCAGGAAGGCCTCCAAGATCTCCAGGGACCCAACCCACCCTGGGTACGAACACTTTGCCCGGCTGCCCTCGAAAAGGCGGTACAGGACCATGGCCGCAAGGACAAACAGACTGAAGCTCAGCTTCTACCCCAGGGCCATCCAGGCCCTGAACACAGCAAAGACCTAGATTCTGGGCCCTGGACAATCTGGACGGATTGATGGCAGCTGCTGGATTGAAAAAATCAGGTGTAGTGCTGAGGCACAAATGTGTACATTTCAAGCCTGCAAACTGCAACACTTTAAATGAATGTGCAATAACACTGTGCAATATGACAACCCTAGTCGTTTTATCTGTACAGTATAGTATAGTGGATAGTGTACATAGCCTTTATTTATGTACACCAGCTCCTTTCCCTTCTTTTTTTTTCTTTTTTTTTTTCTTTCCTAGCACCAGGGGAGCCACCCCTCCTAAATTTCGTTGTTTGGTACCTGTACTATAGCAATGACAATAAAGACCATTCATTCATTCATTCATTCATTCATTCATACATGTAGAGTCAGGAGTTCTATATGTTACATGTAGAGTCAGGAGTTCTTCTTATGTTCCTGACCATGTGACCTGTGACGTTAGAATTACACGGTTCTATCTCCATTTTTGTCAAAATTGATTTTTTTTCCATAATCTGATCCATTAGATGTTTATTAATGCCTGTGTGGTGTTATTTTTTAAATGTTGACATTTTTGAGTTAGTAATTAATCAAATACAAAGGTTCCATCTCACAAAACATAATAGAATGTAAAAACGTTGACGCTCAATATCTCTGAACTACCCTAAACGGAGATAGAACCTTATCATTCTAAGCTCACGCATTGTTGGCTTGTGTGAGCGTACATTGTTTTTACTTCACATGTGACCTGAAGAGGTGAAAAAAAAGAAGGAAAAAAAAGAAGCCATCAGTTGATTGGAGCATGAAAGGGTGGTAGTTTTGACACCCACATATACCCGGAAAGACATGCTGTATTCTGACTAGATGTAATCATATGTAATGTAGGTCTAAGTCTTGATCGTGTGTGTGTTTACAGGAGTGTGTAAGTCTTGATCGTGTGTGTGTTTACAGGAGTGTGTAAGTCTTGGTCATGTGTGTGTTTACAGGAGTGTGTAAGCTGTATCATGTGTGTGTTTACAGGAGTGTGTAAGCTGTATCATGTGTGTGTTTACAGGAGTGTGTAAGTCTTGATCATGTGTGTGTTTACAGGAGTGTGTAAGCTGTATCATGTGTGTGTTTACAGGAGTGTGTAAGTCTTGATCATGTGTGTGTTTACAGGAGTGTGTAAGTCTTGATCATGTGTGTGTTTACAGGAGTGTGTAAGTCTTGATCATGTGTGTGTTTACAGGAGTGTGTAAGCTGTATCATGTGTGTGTTTACAGGAGTGTGTAAGCTGTATCATGTGTGTGTTTACAGGAGTGTGTAAGCTGTATCATATTTGTGTTTACAGGAGTGTGTAAGCTGTACTCGGAGCAGCGGGCCATACGAGTGAAACGAGTGGTGGACAAGAAAAGGCTGTGAGTTTTTTTTGGGTCTTTGCTAAAGCACTTGTTGTTCTCACATGCCAATATTCATGTAAGCTTTTTAAGATTCTTAAGTTGAAATCGTGTAGAAGGTCATTTACTGAGGTTGATGTAGAGGTTTTTGGGGGGGGGAGCTAGGGAAAAAGGCTTGTGTGAACAGTGCATTGGTGTTTTCATTGATAGTTTTAGACATAGTTTGAATAACCGGGAAGATAGATACGTCGAAGAATATGCAACAATGGTCAGATAGGGCAATGTCAGTTACAATGACATTTGAACTATCTAGACCAGCGGTGATGATGAGGTCCAGAGTGTGACCTCTGCATGTATTAAGCCCAATTTATACTTCTGCGTCGAATTTACGCACGGCGTAGCCTACGCAAGAGCTCTCCCAATTTATAGTTCTGCGTTGGTCGGTCTGCGTCGCGTTGGTCGGTGTACTCATAGCGGCATAATAGCGATTTTTTGTTATGCTTTTTGTAAAGAAATGTTTTATGATGCATTGAAATGACATTAAACTAAGATAATAAGATGGTTATCATAATCTTTCAAATCTTTATTAATAAATAATTACAGAAAAAGTCAATAACATTTCTGTCATGGCTTCCGCATTTTGGCCTACGAGAGAGTCGGAATCATGTCGGAATCATGTGCTACCAAGCGGACCAATCACAGTTCTTACGGTCTGCGTAGGTGTGCTGCGTAGTTACATTTTTGGAGAGGTGCGCGTGAGCCTACGGTGTAGGCTCCGTAGGCTCACAGCGCTTTGACTGTAGAACAAGTACAGTTTTATTTGGTATGCTCTCTGAGGCTGAGCGTGTTGTCGTTGACTGTGATGTGACTGCAGGTCCAGACTAGAGCCGGAGCACCACAGCAAGGTGGAGAGGAGCCTGCAGCTGGAACACACTGAGGAGAAGGCCGCCAAGGACGACAGCGCCGGTACGTCTGGAACACAGACAGGCCGCTCCACAGAGGCACCCTGGGAAACAGGCAGACAGGCCGTCCCACAGAGGCACCCTGGGAAACAACATCTAAGTTGAATAGCTGCTGCGGTGTTGGGATGCATTTGAATGCTATTTATCTTGATAACAACCACAGAACACCTAGAAAAACACCTGGTCTAGCATTAAGATGGGTCTATGTCCACCTGTTAGCATTAAGATGGGTCTATGTCCACCTGTTAGCATTAAGATGGGTCTATGTCCACCTGTTAGCATTAAGATGGCTCTATGTCCACCTGTTAGCATTAAGATGGGTCTATGTCCATCTGTTAGCATTAAGATGGGTCTCTGTCCATCTGTTAGCATTACGATGGGTCTATGTCCATCTGTTAGCATTAAGATGGGTCTATGTCCACCTGTTAGCATTAAGATGGGTCTCTGTCCACCTGTTAGCATTAAGATGGGTCTATGTCCATCTGTTAGCATTAAGATGGGTCTCTGTCCATCTGTTAGCATTAAGATGGGTCTCTGTCCACCTGTTAGCATTAAGATGGGTCTCTGTCCACCTGTTGGCATTACGATGTGTCTGTCCATCTGTTAGCATTAAGATGGGTCTCTGTCCACCTGTTAGCATTAAGATGGGTCTCTGTCCACCTGTTAGCATTAAGATGGGTCTCTGTCCACCTGTTAGCATTAAGATGGGTCACTGTCCATCTGTTAGCAACTACCACGTCTGTTGCTTCGATTGCGTATGTTACTTCGTTTACATGAAGGGCTGTGAGAACGCAAATCAGAGAAATAATTTATGCAACAATGTTGCGAACTCATCCCCTTGCTCCGGGTCTCGATTCGGACTTTCATGTGAGAACATGTTCTCTTGTCTGTCCGTCCAGAGAGGAGTGTGGCGGAGGTCCCAGGCAACAGTGTCAACCTGTGGGAGGAGGGAAGGGCAGAGGACGAGCTCTCGCCTGAGGAGATCCAAATGGTATACACACACACACACACACACACCATCACTAGACTATCCCTGATTATGGTTGGGTTCTAGAATGTTGTTATTGAGCAGACACGACTGTTTGGGAGTTATTGTCTAGTTGTTCCTCTCTCTCTCTTCTCCCTAGTTTGAACAGGAGAACCAGAGGTTGGTCAGTGAGATGAGCAGCCTGGTGGATGAAGTCAGGTGAGCCTCCACTCATTAATGGAACTTATTTGATCTCTACATGAAAGCCTCATTAGTTGGACCCGAAGCATTAAGACAGCATAGAAGCATAGAAAATACAAATGTGACGCTACCAAGCGGACCAATCACAGTTCTTATAGATAACTTAACATTAAATATGTCTATCATAAATATAATTTAAACCCAACGAACAGCCATGGGGCTCCCTGTAACTAATCATTTATTTCTAAATAAACAGGATTGTACATCTCGTAAATGTGAATCGCGCTCCTTATAGGAAGGCTGTGCCTGACGCTTCCATAGGGTGCTCTACTCAAAGCGGCATAATAGCGATTTTTTTTGTTATGCTTGTTGTAAATAAAAGTTCTATGATGCATTGAAATGACATTAAACTAAGATAATACGATGGTTATCATACTTTTTCAAATCTTTATTAATAAGTAATTACAGAAAAAGTAAATGACATTTCTGTCATGGCTTCCGCATTTTGGCCGATGAGAGAGTCGGAATCTTGTCGGAATCATGTGCTACCAAGCGGACCAATCACAGAGCTTACGGTTGCGTAGAAACTGACGCGTACTTACATTTTTGGAGAGGAGCGCGTTAATCTACGCCGTAGGCTACGCAAGGCTACGTAGGCTACGCAAGGCTACGCCGTAGCCTACGCCGTCGATTTTACTCAGGAGCGTAAACTGGGCTTTAGCCTGTTCAAAAATAGACTGCAGGGATGAGTGGCCTTTCACCCCTATGATCTTCCATGCATCTGCATCAGCCGGACCAGTTTGGACTTTACTTTACTTTACTTACTTTTATTTACTTGTTTAGCACTTATTAAGACAGCAGTCACAAAGTGCTTCGCAGTACATTTGGTAGAATATTGCATAAAACAGCAAATAAACAGCCAGAGTAATTCATAAAAAAAAGTCAACAAGCACTTCACACAACCAATAAAACAAATGATAAAATGATCAAATTAACGAATGATAAAATGATCAAATCTATACAAATATCAGAAGTAAAAAAAACAACATATAAAAATGCCATCCTATATAAGTGGGTTTTTAAACGTTTTTTAAAAAGTGGTACAGACCCAGCTAACCTGTCAGTGAGGGGGAGGCGATTCCATAATGTTGGAGCTACAACAGTAAACGCACGGCCACCCTTTGTGTTGAGCCTGGGGACAAGGCCGTGGGACCGTGGGACAATTAAAAGCCGTTGGTCAGACGATCTAAGAGATCTAGGCGCAATGTATTGTATTAAAAGATCGGAAATATAGGAGGGTGCCATGCCATGGAGGGCCTTAAAGGTGATCAGGAGGATCTTGAATTGTATTATTGCATAACACAGCAAATAATAACCTATCTAGTTGTACAAATAGGTTACGGCTGATGCAGACTGCATGGAAGATCATTGGGGTGAAAGCTAGATTCTACAATTTTAGTAAGATATTTGTACATTGTACATACCATACTTTTTTGATATAGCTTATTTTTATACATCTGCACATGACATACTGTACATAAGCTACCTTAACTGTACGTAGCTCATAACTGTATGCCTCTAATCTACCGTACATGCTTTACTGTACCTATCACTTTCATTGTCATGTTTTATATCATGTTTTTCTATCACTATTTGCACTTCTGGTTAGATGCTAAACTGCATTTCGTTGTCTGGTACTTGTACTCTGCAATGACAATAAAGTAGAATCTAATCTAATATTATATTCATACATACCTAATGGAGGGCAAGAAATGAAGAAAGTGGTTTGTCACAAGTTGTTTCCCGTTGATATTAGCCTCACTTCATGCTCATTGAAGAGGCCTGAATATCTTTCAAGACTCTTGAGGCGTACTTGCCCTACAAACACAATAAAGTTGACGTACTAGCTGTGATATCTTGGTATATATTCACTCATCTGTGTAAAATGTAATTAGGCAACTAGGCAATCACTATTCACTCATGGTAGTATCATATAAAAAAGAAAATATGATTTGTAAATGATTTGTTCATTTGGCACTGATCAAAATGTATCATACAGTCTACCCATATTTATTCACAGAAAACACTGAAGGTTCCGTGTCCATAACCATGTCCACCCTGTTGCCTTAATCTGTGTCCATAACCATGTCCCCCCTGTTACCTTTATCTGTGTCCATAACCATGTCCATCCTGTTACCTTTATCTGTGTCCATAACCATGTCCACCCTGTTGCCTTAATCTGTGTCCATAACCATGTCCACCCTGTTGCCTTTATCTGTGCCCATAACCATGTCTGTTGCCTTTATCTGTGTCCATAACCATGTCCTCCCTGTTACCTTTATCTGTGTCCATAACCATGTCTGTTGCCTTTATCTGTGTCCATAACCATGTCCTCCCTGTTACCTTTATCTGTGTCCATAACCATGTCCCCCCTGTTACCTTTATCTGTGCCCATAACCATGTCTGTTGCCTTTATCTGTGTCCATAACCATGTCCTCCCTGTTACCTTTATCTGTGTCCATAACCATGTCCCCCCTGTTACCTTTATCTGTGCCCATAACCATGTCTGTTGCCTTTATCTGTCCATAACCATGTCTGTTGTCTTTATCTGTGCCCATAACCATGTCCCCATGGTTAACTTTATCTGTGTCCATGTCCACCCTGTTGCCTTCAGGCAGATCGAAGGGAAGGTGGTGGAGATCTCACGTCTCCAGGAGATCTTTGCAGAGAAGGTTCTACAACAAGTGAGTGAATTGCTCCCGTCCACTGAACGACTTCTGATGAAAATATGACTTGTCCATCTCGCTGAACAGTGTGTTACACTAGGTGCGTTTCCATGAAAACATTGTGATTCGCATTTCGAGACGATTCGCATCAGTTTGAGATGATTCGCATGAGGAATTTGATGGAAACGGCTTGACTCACATAAACTCGATGTGAATCACCTCTAATTCACAAAGTCGATACGCAAGGTGGTTTTTGCCTTATGCGAATCACCTCTGACTCGCATCAAGTTTTATGGAAACAGGTAATTTGAATGAACTCTGACGTAGCGAATTTCAACTCACGTGCCTCTGCTGTTTCTGCTGTCTGCGTCTTCCTGGTTATACGCGTGATGAAAACATGTCTGCTAAACATGTCTTAAGCCCTGTCCGGACGGCATATAAATTACCTGAGGACCTCGGTAATATATGTTTTACCTGGGGTAATTCGGTAATTTTTATCCCGTCCGGACCGCCCATGTCAGTGATTTACTCCGGGGACCCCAGTAATTATTCCGGCTGGAATTACCTACTGTTTTTCAGCAAACCCTGAGGTCCTCTGATAATTATATTACCGTCCGGATTGACATGTCAGTATTTGGTACGCATTGCATGATTTTGCACGCGATATTAATACTAGAATTTACCGTTTTGACCGGGGTGTGAGATATAAGGTATTAGGTGAGCTCTGTGCAAACAATGGATGTGGATGACATTATTGACTCCCTTGAATCTCCACTATCGGATAACCAAACCACCTAAAAGGTTAATCGACGACGACGATGTAAGTGACGATGGACTGATTTCTTATTCTGAACCAGTTCTAGCGAATTTACCTAACATTAGCTTGTAAACTGTGCAGTTTGTATGGTCTGGATCTAGCACTCTATAAATCACGGTGTCTGACAACACGCAGGGATGAATAACGATAATCAATAATAATCAATGAATAACGATAAACGATAATCTATACATTGTAAGAGACAATTCATCAACGATACATCACAATATCTGTTAACTGGTATTTCATAACGTGGTTCCGGTGTCAGCAGCATTCGGCAGAAACCTTCGTTTTCCACAACACTGTACAGGCGAAGGTCCTTGCAAATAAACCCAGATAGACTTGGTAGTAGTCGGAGCCCTCAGGGAGTTAAAGGGAAGCCTTGTTTTGAAATATAATCGTTCCTTCCAGACTTTAGATGTTGTATCTGTTTTTCCCCGCTTTGCGCCATTTCAGCCATTCATCTTCTTAATTTTGATAACATCACAACATTCTGATAGAACATCGACATGCTAAAAACACATAACTACCGTATTTTCCGCACTATAAGGCGCACCGGATTATAAGGCGCACCTTCAATGAATGGCCTATTTTAGAACTGTTTTCATATACAGGGCGCACCGGATTATAAGGCGCACCGGATTATAAGGCGCATAGAATAGATACTGCAGTCAAACGTTTGACTGGGGTTGCGTTACGCCCAAGCTCCACCTACTGCGTTGCGTCACCTCTCCATCGGTGTTGTGTCAACTTCCCGTTGTCCAAGCTCCACCTGAGCGTTGTCACCATCAACGTTCTACCTGCTCCACTGTCAAAAATATATATTTTTCCACCTCAAGTATCAGCCGTTCGTCATCCATTTTCGCAACAAGCGTCAAGGACCTGCGGTGATTCACAGCTGACTCGCGTGAATAGCAATTCGCAATAGCTGCAACCACGAGATATAGAGTAGTTAGCTACAAGCATTTTCAATCTGCTATTATCTCTATTAGTGGATTAACCGCTGTGGTGATTTAACAGCTGATAAAAATACATCAAGTAGACTACAAACAGTGCAAAACAACACCAGAAAACAACCAATAGGCTATACAATTATAACCAACAACCAATATGTGACAGCTCCTGGTGAAATGTGCAACGTACTTTTTCAGTTTTTACACATGCTTAAACTACAGATTGTAAGCTTTCAAATGATGTGTCATACATTCAAATCAGAGAAAGATTGAACACGACAGGCGTATTTGAATGTTGGTTCATCTCAAACACTGAATGGGAGAAAAGTGACTCTGACCAAACCACAACAAACGCTGCTAGCGGCTAACAGCTAACAAAACACATCGCTACGAAGGTCTAAACTGTATTTTAATAACATGACAACATACTGGGAGAACATCGACATGCTAAAAACACATAACTACACATAACTAGATGAACACACAGTTCTTGCTTTTGAACACGAGCTAAAACGAAAGTATGTTTACAAATCAACCCTCCCTTACCGGTAGCCTCCGGCAAACGAGAATAATGAATCCAATACACAAATGATAAGTGTTTAGTGATCGTTAAACTGTTGTTTATTATATCGAGTGGGTACTTTAAAACTTCAAGTTGAAAGCACCAAGAATCTCACTTTGTTCCCTCGGAAACTCTGTTTAGTCTTCTTTACTTGGGGTCTTGTGGTGTGGGACTGTGAGTAAGCACAACACCGGTGTTTACTGATTACCGTAATGCTGCAAGCGGTGCGGCTTTGTAGTTTACCAGTCGTACTGAAACATTTTATTATTATTAAATTGTTTTTATTGGTCATGTAATTTTTACATTTTGATCCATATATAAGGCGCTCCGGATTATAAGGCGCACTGTCGTTTTTTTTTTTTTTTTGACTTTTAAGTGCGCCTTATAGTGCGGAAAATACGGTACACATAATTAGATGATCATACCCCAAAACGAACGTATTTACAAAAGTCTCCCTTACCAGTAGCCTATGGCAAAAGAGAATAGTAAATCCAATCCACAAATTATGAGTATTTTGTGATCGTTAAACTGCTGTTTATTATATCGAGTGGGTACTTTAAAACGTAAAGTTTCGTTTTATGAAAAAAACGAGTCTGCCAGTGGTTTCGGCTGCGTTCGTAAATTCGCTCTGGAAATCTGATCAGCAGTCATGGAATGCCTCTTGTCCAATCAAATTACTTGTTGTTGCTACACGTGCGTTGTGTTGTGGATCTGACAAAACATCCGGCGGGAACAGATTCTTCTTCTGTGATGTTAAATGGCAGCTTGCACCCGAAACGCAAACATGCATGGATATTTTTTATTCCATCCGGATCAGTCACTGGGGTCCTAGGGTAAAAAAAATATTACAGAGGTCCTCAGGTAATTTATATGCCATCCGGACAGGGCTTTAGATGGCAAACAGCGAAGAAATGCCACAATATACCAGGACTTAAGAAACGAGATGCCTAACAAAGGATTTGACAACCGCTGGCCCATTTTGTGGAAGAGTCTGAAGCAACGGAGACAGGATTGCCAGATGGGCTGTTTTTTGGTGGATTTAGCGGTTTTTAGACTGGTTAGGCTCAAAATTGAGCGGAGAGTCTACACAGATAGTATGTTTACAGATATCGCACTGCTGGAGATGCACACCACACTTTGTTAAAAGAAGTAAAGCTTTATTGTACTTTTAAAAAGATTTGGTATGTGTTTTTTGCATTGCAGTTGAGAGAGTTCTTTACATCAAACTACATACATGCAAATACTGACGAGATGACGTTTTACGTAGCCTAGCTTATTCCCTCCAACCAAGTTAATGGAAATGCTCCACATTTCATGATTCACATTTCGAAATTCGCTTAACTTTTATGGAAACACAACTACTATGTAGTTGGCTATTATGTGTTGGGATTTGATCTCTCTCTCTTTCCCTTTCACGCAGGAAACTGAGATAGACAATATTCACCAAATGGTTGTGGGCGCCACAGAAAACGTCAAAGAAGGAAATGAAGACATCAGAGAGGTAAGGCCTCCCACTTCACTAAGTTATGCAAAAAAAAATATATAACATTAGTGTTTCTGTTTTTCCACTTACTGTAGAACCGACAGGGAGTATTGAATATGAACACATGTTGAATATGAACACATGTCTCATGTTGAATATGAACACGTCTCATGTTGAATATGAACACATGTCTCATGTTGAATATGAACACATGTCTCATGTTGAATATGAACACATGTCTCATGTTGAATATGAACACATGTCTCATGCTCGCCTCTCTCTACAGGGCCTGTGTTCTCTATTTGGGTTTTTGAATAAAGTACCAGAGACATTGTGCTTGATACAGATTCTTCAACCCTGTTTCTAGGCTATCAAGAACAACGCCGGGTTCAGAGTCTGGATCCTCTTCTTCCTCGTCATGTGTTCCTTCTCTCTGCTGTTCCTGGATTGGTACGACAGCTAACTCTAAACCCGCATCACAGGACGTGACAGCCTGCCCTAACTAAGCAGTTATGACATTGAACCATTTGGTTGATCAGGTGGTTAGATCTTTGCTATTGCTTTCCAAAGGAGAGACTTCCCTTATGTGTGGTTCTAGGATCAGCTTTCCCTTCCCCTTACGCTAACCATAACCATTTGGAGTGGAGAAACAAAACTGGCCTTGGACCTGAGCTTTAAGAGCAACCTCTGTCTACGTGTGTCAACTGCACGGCCATGTGAAACCCATGCATATTAGTCCTGAACACTAGAGGGCGCACTCCCCTAATGAACTGTGATTCAATGGGGGGGAGCGTCATGTCATCAACTCTCTTCATCTTCTGGGGTTTTGAAATCACATGTTGGTAATTCACCTGTCTAGTCACCTGCTGTGCTAGAGGGTTGGCTGGCATCGTATCAACTCTGCTCTAGTTACTCAGGTCCGTTATTTATTGGAACCAATAGAATGGCATCATGCACCTGAAAGCCATTTTACAATCTAACCTCATTCCCTGGCTAGAGCACATATCGCATATAAGCCTGGAATAACAATGACTCAAACCTGAGCCATGGTGGGACGGAAGTCACTCACTGAGTCAACATGGCGGCCCCTCATCACAAATGTAATTCATTCTCTAGGGTTCTAACTCCGTACTAGAAAACACTTCCTGACCAGCAAAGGACGCCGTCGGCTGACCAGAAAGATCTCTGTCCACTTGTACTGTGTTTACAGGATATGGATGACCAGTAAACATGTGTTTTGTCCACAAAAATGCTTGTAATTGCATCATCAGAAACTGTTCTCTTACTGTCTCTCTCAAAGGATTTCCAAGCTATCAATGTCAATAGAGCTTAACTGAACTGGTTGACCTCTATTGTGGCCTTCAATACGCCAGAGGATACTATGTAGACTTGAGCTGTGTTGCTTTACAAAAGGAGTTTTTTTTTTTAAACCCTTGTTTTCTCTTGTATGTATTTATTTAATTGGACTGTATGTTGAGATAATAATAAGATGAGATAATCACTTATGTGACTGGAACTGTAGTTCTAACAAGGTAGGGACTGATCGTTATTTCTGATGATGTGTACATGGAGGGCTTTGTGGAGGGTCATGTGGTTCCAGTTCTAGTCAAGGGGAGGGTCATGCAATTTATGAAACATCGATATCTGTGTATGTTCCCGTTACGCGCCCTTTGCTCTCCGCCAAAGCCCGGCGTTTCCCAGCTCACTGTTGGTCGACTCCTCAGTCCTACAGGCCTTCCAGACGGTGGGCTTGTCTGTGTTTCCAGGAACTGTCATGGTACGACAAGTTATTATAATTGTTTGCAATGTCGTAGTCACAAATAATGGTTCGGATCCTGTGTAGCCAAAGCTAAATAATCAAAAGGTAGGCTACCATGGGAAACAACACTTAACAGTGCCTATGTGCTTAAGGCTCAATGGCATATTGCACATTGTTATCATCCTAGGAGTGAGACTGTATGTGCTCTACTATCTACTTAATGTTTTAATCAGTATTTACTGTAAGGGGAGGGTTATGAGAACAAATATTTTTGCTTAGGGGAGGGTCATCAATTTTAGATTTTTCCCATGTACTCCCCATCATAAATAACTTAGTCCTGTATGCATTTTTACTTCATCTTATGTGTCTTGTATGCTCGAAGAAAGTGTTGAGTTACAGAGCATGAAAGCTATAACTTGTATGATGGTATCAATTGGATTTATGTTTTGACAGCTCCAATTACATTGTAATTGTGTACACACTGGTCACACGGTATCTGGTCCTAACACCAATAAAATGAAGCACGGCTCAAGGATTAAACTAACTTGTCTTTATTTTACTCATATTACAGCATGAAACCCACACATTCACTATCTGATATATTAGATGAACTTGAGTCATTCTCTATGACGTGAAGCCCACAGGGTCTGGGTTACAGAGATCTGTGGACATCTGGGGCCTGGTCTGAACACGGGTGTGAGGGAATGACCTTTAGAGATTTCATTCATAGATAAATGAGTATCTGTATGTACTATATGTAGTATGTTATCTGTATATACTATATGTAGTATGTCCCTGCACATCTCTTCATCTGGATTAACCCACATGTGACAAAGGACTACAGCACGTCTCTGTCTGGCTTTGATCAGGCCCCCCAGGGAAAAGGCTCATTACAGCCGTGATTTCATGTTTCTTGAAAGTGAAACGACTAGAGCATTACTGACGCACCAAAACATGAATCAACTTTCTGTATCTTTTCATTTTCAACTTGTGTTCAACTCAACTCAAAACCGAAATGTGCTGAAATGTGGGCATTTCATGTTCATGTTTCATGTTCATGTTAATAGACATCTGGTTCCAGTTCCAGTTCACATGTCAGTCAAATCTTTTTTCTGCACAATGTGTAATACTACCAAATTGATTTCCATTGATTTCATTCTGTCAGTTTAAAAAAGAAAATGACTCAATCTTGACAACAGAAGGCATTACTTCTAAATGTTAAATATTTTAAAAGAAAAGCAATGGGGCAGCCACAATGTTTTGTGATTCTGTTTGTCTTTTCGAGATAGAGAGTTCCTCTACAGTACATGCCTCACTCAGTCTGGTCTGTCTGTGTGACATGATGTTACCTTCTACTGGCGACACCTACAGAAGCACACTCATAAGCATTGAACAACAGCTTTGTTAGCGATGCGAAACAAAATATATAGATATCAACGACAACATAATGGTTAAGTTTATGCTGTGACAATAAGCATTCGGTGATGCTGCAAAGCCGTTTGAGTCCTGTCGTGTTCACAATGACGTCTCCCTAAACTAGACAGGTAGAAACGCTTTGCTGCCTCAACTGCTGAGGGAATCCTCAAGGCTGAGAAACAGCTCACTGTAGAGTGGTAGCAGTGTTACATCCTCTAAATAGCGTTGTTATGAAGTTGTAGGATGTACGTTGTATGATGCACAAACACAGAGCCAATTTATTGCCAATAACAAAACAATAGGACATGGTGCATGACTCACATTTAACTGATCAACATGTATCTTCACAAGTCAGATTCTATTCATCTACAACTTTCTGGAAGTGAAAGAAATCAAAGCAACTGGTCCAAAATGAGGCACACTATTAGTATGGGTTTACTTCTGAAGACACGGGTCACTAGGTGGATCTCTAGGGCATGCTCTGACAGTACGTCTGCTCTGACTGGACATGACGTATTTGTAAAGTAATAAAGACAGTGGGACATGTTGCATGTTGCAGCAGCCTGATGAAGTCATGCTTGCATGTGCATTTAAACAAGCTCCGCAGACACAATGGTTCACAGTCATCAATTTGAGTAATAAAGTGAGATGTGTTCTCAGTTACAAAACACATTTTGTCAACTAGTGTCTGTGTGTGTTTGTGTGCGTGTCGTGAGTATTGTCTGTGTATTGTGTATTGTTCACCCCTTGAAAAATGTAAATAAATAACTACAGATGCTATTCAAACAAACCAGAAACCCCAACCGCTGTTCCAGCACTGCCACAAATGTATTTAGAAAATAATTGAATTAATTAATTAACTCCATACTCTGCCTGACAAAGTGCATTTGACTAATATCAATTGAACAGAAACTCAATTAAAACAGGACCACGGGTTATCCCCCCCCCCCCCCCCCCCGCCGCCGCGAATGAATTCAGGGTTACCGGATTTGAGGTTTGCTTGAATTGCACCACATATACAAGCTTTCAAATGGCCGTGGTTCCGCCCCCCACCCTCCCCCTGGTTAGGCCAACTTCTGGGCAGTCTCGGTCTCCTGCTGGGTGACCTTCTCCTCGGACATGACGGTCATCCAGGGGGACACGGACCTGGTGATGGTCTGCTTGGCCATGTTGTAGTGGTTGATGATGGTGAAGAGGCGGCCACGCCCGCCGGGACCCTGAGGGGGGTAGTAGCTGTACATCCCTGCCGGCATGCAACGACCCTGCTGCTGAGGAGAGAGAGAGAGAGAGAGAGAGAGAGAGAGAGAGAGAGAGAGAGAGAGAGAGAGAGAGAGAGAGAGAGAGAGAGAGAGAGAGAGAGAGAGAGAGAGAGAGAGAGAGAGAGAGAGAGAGAGAGAGAGAGAGAGAGAGAGAGAGAGAGAGAGAGAGAGAGAGAGAGAGAGAGAGAGAGAGAGAGAGAGAGAGAGAGAGAGAGAGAGAGAGAGAGAGAGAGAGAGGAGAGAGAGAGAGAGAGAGAGAGAGAGAGAGAGAGAGAGAGAGAGAGAGAGAGAGAGAGAGAGAGGAGAGAGAGAGAGAGAGAAGGTGGGGTGGAGAGAACAATTATTCAAATCAGGAACAAGGGACAGAAATGGCGAATCAGTATTCAGTGAACTAGAAATGGGTCAGAAGACATTTGCCATAGGAACTAAGGAAAGACTAAAAAAGGAATATGAGTACAAGATGAAATCAGAAATAACAGGGCACCTGTTACAAGGAAACCTTGGGATGAAGGAATTGTTGTTGAAATGTGGTGAATGAAAGCTCTTGGTACCGATGAAACTTATTGGCTTATCACGCTAAATGAAATAATATTAAGGCACCATAAGAGAAGGAAAGGAGGGAAAATGTATTCACCATAGCAACCAATAAAGGTTTTATCAGTCTTGCAGGTGGTCTGCCAAAAGGTTATTACAGAATGTGGGATGATATTTATTGCACACTGAATGCTGCCAATGATCTACCTAATGAAATGTGGAGTAGGCCTGCTAATAGTACTCAGGAAGCCTGTTAGTACACCCCTCTCTTCTGTTAGTACACCCCTCAATTCTGTTAGTACACCCCTCACTTCTGTTAGTACACCCCTCACTTCTGTTAGTACATCCCTCTCTTCTGTTAGTCCATCCCTCTCTTCTGTTAGTCCATCCCTCTCTTCTGTTAGTCCATCCCTCTCTTCTGTTAGTACATCCTCCATCCCGGCTCCCTGCTCAAGATGGCGGCCCGCTCAGACGTGCGGCTCGGAGTGGCTCCAACGCTGGTGTTTTTTAGTGTTTTTAAGTACATTTGTATGTACATTTTTATTTTAGTACTTATAGGGAACGGTTGTGTAAATAGTACCTACAGCAGACTAGACTTACTAAAAGTTGGTGCGCAAAATGAGAGGACTGTAACAACGGAATTCTTGAAACAACAAGGAATCCCATTCGAAATCGCTAGGTCGCTGGGTGAACAATGGTACGCTATCCCAACACTCAAGCGCAAACGTCGGCGTCGTGATCTTGCTTACAAGGCTAGACCGCTAGCTCATCTAGGCATGTCTGACCATGTGTCAATCCTCCTGATCCCAGCCTACACTCCCATGAGGAAAAGTGCTCCCATCACCACTAAGACTGTCAGAACCTGGCCAGCAGGGTCCGCTCCACTGCAGATCTGCCTGAATGACACCTCATGGCAGGAATATGAGCATGAGGACCTGGAACAGTTCACGTCGTCGGTTCTGAACCACATAGTGAACTGCACCAACTCAGTCACCGTGGACAAACGGGTCCGGGTCTACCCCAACACGAAGCCATGGATGACTGGGAAGGTCCAAAAACTGATCAATGAGAGGGACAACGCCTTCGCAGGGAAGGGCACACTGCTGTACAGCACCACCAGGGCTAACCTAAAGCGCGGCATCCGGGAGGCCAAGGCAGACCACAGAGAGAAGATTGTGGAATGCTTCCTGAGCAACGACTCCAGGCGGGTGTGGCAGGGGGTTCAGCACATGACAAACTTCAGAGCCAACAGGCTCACAGCCGCAGAGGACGACCCCCTGCTGGCGGAAAAGCTGAACTCCTTCTACGCCCGGTTCGACGAGGGGCGAACGGAGGTAACCACAACACAAACACCACTCTCTCCAGCTCTCAGCAGCCTCACCCTCACAGAGCATGAAGTGAGACGCGTGCTGAAGGCGGTGGACCCCAGGAAAGCCTCAGGGCCGGATGGCGTCCTGGGACGGGTGCTGAGGGACTGCGCCGACCAGCTGGCCGGGGTTTTCACCAACATCTTCAACCAGTCCCTGTCCCAGGCCACCATCCCACCCTGCCTGAAAACCTCAACTATCATCCCAGTCCCGAAGAAAAGCACGGTGAGCTGCCTAAACGACTACCGCCCAGTGGCACTCACACCAATCATCATGAAGTGCTTCGAGAAACTAGTCCGGGCCCACATAGTCACACGCCTCCCGCCCAACCTGGATCCATACCAGTTCGCCTACAGAGCCCACAGGTCCACAGAGGACGCCATCGCGACGACTCTCCACTCCACTCTATCCCACCTGGAGAGGGGAAACAGCTACGCGAGACTGCTCTTTGTGGACTTCAGCTCTGCCTTCAACACCATCCTTCCAGACAGGCTAGTGACCAAACTACTAGACCTGGGACTATCACACTCTATATGTGCATGGATCAAGGACTTCCTGTCCGACCGCCCCCAGAGGGTGCGGGTGGGCTCCCACACCTCCACAGCCCTCAGACTCAGCACTGGGTCCCCCCAGGGCTGCGTGCTAAGCCCCATCCTCTACAACCTCTACACCTACGACTTCACCCCCGTCCACCCCAGCAACTCCATCGTAAAGTTTGCAGACGACACCACCGTGGTGGGCTGCATCTCGGGGGGGGACGAGGCGGCGTACAGGGATGAGGTAGAGCAGCTGAGCAAGCTGTGCAAGGTTAACAACCTGCTGCTAAACCAGTCAAAGACCCAGGAAATCATCGTGGACTTCAGGAGGAAAAAATCTGAGGTCCAGCCCCTGCTCAACCCTCCGATTCCTGGGGGTGCACATACAGGATGACCTGTCCTGGAAGAACAACACAGCAGCCATCATCAAGAAGGCACAACAGCGGCTCTTCTTCCTGAGAGTCCTCAGGAAAGACCACATCGGACAGGAGATGCTGGTGGCCTTCTACCGCTGCGCAGTGGAGAGCATCCTCACCTACTGCATCTGCAACAGGTTCTCCAGCTGCACAGCCGCAGAGAGGAATGCGCTACAGAGAGTCGTGAGAACGGCCCAGAAGATCACCGGCGCCCCCCTCCCCTCTCTGGAAGAGCTGTACAACACACGCTGCCTCAGGAAGGCCTCCAAGATCTCCAGAGACCCATCCCACCCTGGGATGCTCGGCTGCCCTCGAACAGGCGGTACAGGACCATGTTCGCAAGGACAAACAGACTGAAGCTCAGCTTCTACCCCAGGGCCATCCAGGCCCTGAACACAGCAAAGACCTAGGTTCTGGGCCCTGGACAGTCTGGACGGATTGATGGCAGCTGCTGGATTGAAAATCAGGTGTAGTGCTGAGGCACAAATGGTTACATTTCAAGCCTGCAAACTGCGACACTTTAAATGAATGTGCAATAACACTATGTGCAATATGACAACCCTAGGGTACATAAGGTTGCAGAGAATAGGAAATGTTAGAATAGGTATAGCATAGCATAGAGTACAGCAATAGGTTAGAATAGGTATAGCATAGCATAGAGTACAGCACAGTGTTTTATGTGTACAGTATAGTATAGTGGATAGTGTACATAGCCTTTATTTATGTAAACCAGCTTCTTTCCCTTCTTGTTTTAGTTTTTTTTAGTTTTTTTTAGTTTTTTTTCATTCCTAGCACCAGGGGAGCCCCCCCTCCCAAATTTCGTTGTTTGGTACCTGTACTATATCAATGACAATAAAGACCATTCATTCATTCATTCATCCCTCTCTTCTGTTAGTCCATCCCTCTCTTCTGTTAGTACATCCCTCACTTCTTCGGCCCTTCAGAAATATCACTGCCCTGATTACATACTGTAGTAGGTCATGATTACATACTGTAGTAGGTCATGATTACATAGTGTAGGAGGTCATGATTACATAGTGTAGGAGGTCATGATTACATAGTGTAGGAGGTCATGATTACATACTGTAGTAGGTCATGATTACATACTGTAGTAGTCATGATTACATACTGTAGTAGGTCATGGATCACCAATAGGCCCGCGGTGGGTTCTGGAGAAATGGCAGAAGGAAAATATATATAATTTGATAGCGAAAATATAATTTTAAGTGTTCTTCTTCCGTGTGGCATTTCTTTGCACACTATTCCATAACATAATTAATAATTTCAGCAATCAAAGAAGAAAGAAATGAAAATGTTCCCTCTTAATTCCACCCTGCATTTCCTGTATAGTAGTCTACTTGCCAGCAATGTGAACTCAGAAATGTTGAGTACCCAAAAGTTTTAAGTTACAAATGTACAGTATTATGGAGGACCAAGTCTGTCAAAATTAACAATAAATATATAGATAAATGAATGAATGTATGAATACATAAATGAATGAATACACACAGTATAAGGAAATACATTTCTATATTTATTTATTCTTTTACGCATTCATTCTTTGTTTTCCACATTGTTTTCCACATTCATTCTTTGTTTTCCACATTGTTTTCCACATTCATTCTTTCTTTTCCACATTCTTTTCCACATTCATTCTTTCTTTTCCACATTCTTTTCCACATTCATTCTTTCTTTTCCACATTCATTCTTTCATTCTTTCCCCGATTATCAGATCTGTATGCAAATATAGGGGCGTGTCTTGCATGTTGTCCTCGCCCCCACGCATTTTCATTGGTTGATGCCCCACGCATTTTCATTGGTTGATACCGCGCGTGACGTGGTAAAAGCGACAAAATCGAGGTAGTCCTTGGGCCAAACCATTTTTCATTACTATCTGGGTGGGCAAATTCTAGATGTGATTTTTTTATTCCTATACATCCCTGGATTATGTTTTGATATGATAGACCTTTTGGTTTGGCAGCAAAAGTCCCCTGCCATATCTTGCTCCCCTTCGTATGATTCGCTCGTAGGTCGGGCTGTGGTTGTGATAGAGACTTGAGACCAGAGGGTTTTTTACGCACCTGAGTCTCCTGAACAGTAGATATCGACCCCTAGTCGATCAGACCTTCTTAGGCTGAGCTATGGTCACGTTTCCGCACCTACCCCCCTACCAGTGAATGAAAGTTACCATAGCTCATCGTAGGAAGCTCTGATCGACTCGGGGTTGGTCTCTACGTGTTTAGGAGACTCAGAAAGGGCTCAACAACATGAAAGGGCTCATGTCTCTATCACAACCACAGCACAGCTACGCGCGATTCATGCAAAGGGAAGCAAGATATGGCAAGGGACCTAACCCTAACCACTAACCATTAATAAGCTGCCAAACCAAAAGGTCTATCATATCAAAACATAATCTAGGGATGCATAGGAATAAAAAAATCACATCTCGAATTTGCCCAACCAAATGGTAATGAAATGTTCAATTTTGGGGTTTGGCCCAAGGACTATTACTCTTGGCTGAGGGCTTCACCACGTCACGCACAGTATCAACCAATGAAAATGCGTAGAGTGCGCCCAAGATACGCCCCTATATTTGCATACACATCTGACAATGACAAAGACAAACGATTCTATGGCTGTGTTCGGAATAGCGTACTAGCATACTACTCATACTAGATATGACGTAGATTTTGAGTATGTAGTACGTTCGAACTGTACAGTATGCGAGATTTGAGTATGCGAGAAATTTAGTAGGCGAGCAGTTATTTCCGGTAAAATTTAAGTCGGTTTTGATGGACCCTAGCTCGGCTCCTATTTCCCAAAATGCATTTCGCGTCCAGAGTTGCGTCCAGGGTTGCCAGATGGGACGGGTTACCGCCGAATGGGCTACTTGATTTTGAGGTTATAGAAAGTTCAGGCTGTAAATTGTCAATCCCATCTGGCAACCCTGTGCGCTTTCAGCCTCGTCAAACTGCGTCATACAAACTTGTCATACAGCTTTTGTTTACATTGTCCGATAGCCTGGGGACCGAAAGCTTGCAATAAACATCGTTTTTTGCACATATTTGAGTGTGCAGATGCTGCTTTTTTGCACTCTATTTGATACTCTTCAGCTGCAGCACCCCAGCTAAGTCTGTTTACGGATGAGCGGTGGTATTTTCACTATACTGGGAATTAACATGTATTAACAATAATTAACATTAACATGGTGAAATGCATTCTTAGACATGACTACATCGTCATGATTACAAATATGCCACTTGAAATGCATGAAATCCAAGTTTATTTGTGTCTTACACACATGTTCACCTAGTATTTGACTGTTTGTAGCCCAATCACGAATGATCCCAGTATTGTAGCTTCAGACGGACAAGTTGGTTGTAGTGCTTGCCCACGATATGTTATTGCTCATATATATTTATTTGAACCACCGTGGTGCCACCCCGAGAAGTGAACCGGGAGTAAACTCAATGAACAGGGAGTTCAACATGCGTAAAATGCTTAAATTCACTCCGAGCAGTGTCGACATCGTTGGGGGTCTCCAATCGACTCCATTCAAAGTGATTTACGATCCCGCCCCTCTCCCCTGTCCGGACACATTTGAATTTTCACCGTAAGCCCCGGTAAAGCGACGTTATTAACCCGCAAAGAGTGTGCCCCGGGCACCGTATTTGTCCGTGAATAACACCGTCTAGGAAGGTGGTAAAAACACAATACTACTTTGCTAACTCCACCATCGCTATACGGTCATTTTGAGCCATCAACCAACCCACTGGCACCCCGGGAAGTTATGTTTCGAACCCCGAGAGCATGCATAAATGACTATCCGGAAAGAGTGCACTCTCCTCGGCCGCTGCACGCGCCTCTCCTCGGTAACGCGGAGGAACGAAAAGCTTATTCCCAGGCGGTCTCTCATCCAGGTACAAACACGGCCCAACCCTGCTTAGCTTCCGAGGTCGGACGAGATCGGGCGTATTCAGGCTAGTATGGCCGTGAGCAAGAGGACCATGACCCTAAGCATCCATATGCCTGTGCCTGGAGCACTCTTGTTCATGGAACTTTATTATATAAGCACTCTATTTGTGGGTAGACTATGCACAAGGTGTCCTGGATGAAGGGAGAAGTTAAAATCGCTCTGAGAGCGCCGGAGCGCACACTGGGTGCAACGTCATAAAGGGACCAGGTAATTTGATTGGACAAGAGGCATTCCATGAGTGCTGATCATATTTCCAGGGCGAATTTACGAACGCAGCTAGCGAACAGAAGATGCAAAAAAATCGTCAGATCAGATATATACAGTAAATGGGTTATTTTGGTAAACTGGACACATTTTGGGAATATATGTGGTTACTTTCTCGCCTGAAAACATATTAAAACTTCATAAAATGACATGTTAACACTTGTAAAGCCAAAATTACATATTTTAGCTAATGGAGGTTTAAAATGGAGGTTTAAATTCGCCGCTCCCGGCGAAATGCATTCTGGGAGGCATTCTGGGAGGCAGTATGGAGTATGCATAATGGTCGGCTGGTTTTCGGATACTACTATACTATTATTGTGAATTTAGTAGGTAGTATGCAGTATATACTCATTGAGTATGCTAGTATGCAGTATGCTAGTACGCTATTCCGAACACAGCCTATGTGAATACAACATTGTCTTTCTCTTTATCAGATGTGTATGCAAATATAGGGGCGTATCTTGCATGTTGTCCACGCCCCTGCGCATTTTCATTGGTTGATACTGCGCGTGACGTGGTGAAGCCCTCAACCAAGAGCAGACACTACTTAATTTCCAATCATAGCATATTTAAAAAAAAGTACAACCAGAATAGAAATCCAAGTAGTACAATACTCATTATTGTACTTTAAACAGTTTTTCAGTGCATGAGGTCAGCTCACTGCCTGGGCTAGAGAGGTACTTCATTTGGTTAGGCTGGACATTTTTTTCTGGTGCCATCCTAACAGTGGCGGCTGGCCGATAGAGGGCGCTGGGGCGCCGCCCCCACCTTCACTTCCTAGTTGCGATTTGTAAAAGTTTTTTTTTTAAATAAACATTGTTTATTCACAAAATGCGGCTGATATTCTGTCGGCGCCTATCAGCATTCATTAAAAATCCTCCAATACAATAAACATTTTATCTCTGTGTGTGTGTAAAATTCACTGTTAAAATACATAGGGGGAGGAGTCGGGGCGCCGGTCGAATGCAAGTCTATAGCAGGCCAAATACTTTTCGCTTACACGTGAGCTGTAGCAGCGCTCCAATTGGCTGTCTCCTATTTCTCGGCCGGGGCGCAAAAATTGCGCCCTGAATATCCGGTTGTATAGCAGAAAATGCATATGCTGAGGACTTCCGACTTCCGGGGCAGCATGGATTGAACGCACGCACGACTGCTCTCCTAACAAATTAAGTTGTTTACAATGTAAGGAGGATTTATTTCTGTAAACAAATTGAACAAATGGATTAGAAGGAGGCATATTTTGTTCCTAACTTGAGGATATTGCAACTGGACCTATTACCGAAGTCAAACTTATCTCGTTTGTGGTCGCAATCTCCGCACCGGCTGTTTGTTGATTGTTTGATATAGGTTACTCAAGTTGTATGGCCAACGCTGCTGGCAGCAGAGAGTTAAGAAATCTAAGAAGCGATCTAAAACAAAAAGTTACGGTGATGGACCGCGGAGAATTTGCATCAATTATGAGAGAAGTCATACGTGAAGAGCTTGACTCCGCATTTGATCTGAAACTTAAACCAATTAAAGAATGTCTGGATTCACTCCGCAAGGATATGATTTCCAATACGACCAAAGTAAAGGACCTGGGAACAGCCGCTAACGAGACGGAAGGCCGTCTAACTGATATCGAACAAAAACTTTCTCAATCACAGTCGGATAATATGTCACTGAAACAGAAAATTGAACAGATTGAAGCACGTAGCCGCAGTTTTAATATTCGAGTGTTGGGACTGCCTGAAGACAGTGAGAAAGGCAATCCCACTGCTTTTATGAATTCCCTGTTATGCGACGTGTTTGGTGCCGACAAGCTGGGACCTCAACCCCGCGGGAGGCTAACGTGAGGTATGGGCTGTTATTTCCACGCAAGCTGATTGTCACATTTGCTAACAACACTGCCTCCTTCACGGACCACAGAGAGGCCATGGCACACTACATCCAGGTAATTAAACCAACTCTATAATCCTGACTACATCAATGGCTAACATCAATACCTGAACAACAGCCCACTATATGGGCAATGTGACAGTAGACAATGTAATGAATCCTGGATTGATGGAGATGCCTATAGGCTACGTGACATTTAATTGGAGTCCCTGACTATGACGAATATATGATATGTATGTATATATAAATAACAATTGATATGGATCAATTTATACCTCTTATTAGATTATAAATACTCTGGTTGTTATGTTTGCCTTTTGGTTGACAGCAAAAGGGAGAGAGGAGGATAGGGAGGGAGAGAAGGAGAGAGAGCAGGATGGTGTCGGCACACCAGAGAGAGAGAGAGCAAGAACCAGGTGAGAAAGTGGACAGGTAGTCAAGACCACATAAGTAAGTAGCCTTGAGAACCGATGGTTCTCGAGCCTAATGGCCCATAGGGATCTCCTGTTTCCGTAGCGTGAGGCGGCTTAATGTACAAGTTAGTACACCCCCTGGACATGACGCTGGTATGTCGCAGGGTCTTACCCCCTGGGGGGGGGGGGGTCCATGCCACGGTCCATGCCACCCCCCCAAGGCAGAAACACTGTTATTCTCATGCTAAAATCGACTGTAAATCCAGATTTTAAAGTTGATATTCTTCCCCGTGGAGCATGCCCCCATAACCTGTGCCCCACCCAAAATGTTTAGCACCAGCCGCCACTGCATCCTAAGTCAAACTCTGCATATGAATCATAGTGGAGGTATGATATATGGCATATATATGGCATATATATACAGTTCTTTGGTGGAAAGGCATTTTTTAAAGCAATTTTTAGTCACCACAAGTCTGTTCAAACCCAGGCAGCGAGACCAGCAGGAAAACACAACTAGATCTTCTATAATTCTAACTGGATAGTACTTCGTTTCCAGTCATAGTCAGCTAGATTACTTACTTAGCTAGCTTACTTTTACTTATCAAATGTACATTTTGTGATATAAACGCAGTGGAGACGGTCTCAGCTGTCTTGCATCGCGCATATGCGCTCTGGGCTATGTCTAATTGAGTCAACTGGTATTGTGGTTATCACCAAGTTCTCCCATACAGTGCTGATGGACTAGTATAGACCATTGCCGACATGTGTGAAAGAGGACAACACGGGAATAGCTTGGGATGTCGACATAGTTTGGGATTCCATGGAAATTATAGGGTGAAAGAGGCTGTGTGAGAACGGGGCTATAGACGCTCTACCCGTCTGTGGTGATAACTGCGTCGCTGCTTTCACACGTCACGCGCGGTATCAACCAATGAAAATGCGTAAGGGCGTGGACAACATGCAAGATACGCCCCCATATATTTGCATACAGATCTGATAAAGTGGAAAAGAAAGAATACATGTGGAAAAGAAAGAATGAAAGAATGAATGTGGAAAAGAAAGAATGAATGTGGAAAAGAAAGAATGAATGTGGAAAACAAAGAATGAATGTGGGAAAGAATGTGGAAAACAAAGAATGAATGTGGAAAACAATGAATGAATGCGTAAAAGAATAAATAAATATAGAAATGTATTTCATTATTACTGTGTGTATTCATTCATTTATTTGTTCATACATTCATTTATGTATCTATATATTTATTGTTAATGTTGACAGACTTGGTCCTGCATACAGTATGGGTCCCCAGCACAGAAACTGCCAGATGCTAACTTGCATATGCTGGGCAATTGCATAATTGGCAAAATTAGCATTAATTATCACATTCGACGATTTGGACAATATTGGAGTGGTTTTGGTGGTTATTGAGGATGTTAAATCTATTTCAGATATTTAAAAAATTCATAATGGCCATTTAAACCAGAAGTGACCATATTTCAACGCCCAGTGGGCTGATTTTAATGAAGTTTCAGTCAATTTAGATGTTTTAGAGGACGCTTAATTGATTGGATTGGACAGATAACTTATGTATTTGAAATAATTGAGATAACTTCAACTCTATCCAAACATTTTAATTCACAGGTATTAGACATAACAACGGCAAGTACCATACCAAACTAGAATAATATGACTATGGGTAAATAATATCCTCAAGTACTGGGGCTGTCATGCCAAAACCTGGCACTGCCAAATCCTGGCAGGGCCATCAACGATTCAGGAGCGAATTACGTGTGAAATTAGCATGCTAGCAGGTGTTTTCATATAAAATGTTATATATTATAGCTGACTAGTGAGCCTGCATCAACCTTAATGCTATTCAAGTGCAAGAAGATTACAATTGTCTTCGCAGTTAAAGATACACACATTAATATGACGGTGTGACGTCATACTACCGCAGCAGATTAATGTGTGTATCTTAAACTGCGAAGACACATTTGTCTAAAGCGCTCGTTTAAAATTGTGTACGTACTAAAGTCTATAAATACCTAATATACTTGAGAATGAGCTTTGTATTTACGCCCTGTGATAGCGGCTCAATTATAGCGGCTCAATTAAGCCAAGTGAGCGGGAGAGGGCAGAGAAGGGTGGCTTCTTGGTAAGTTGCATTTGTAACGTTTGATCATGACAACCAGTACTCAAGTTGTAAAAGAAAATCAGGGGGGATGGTGGATTTTATCATGAGGACAATTTTAGCATCCCCACAGCGTCAGTGACTTCAGTGTCAGTGACTTGGTAAAAATGTCATTGCATGTGTGCGTGCCCCCTCGCCCACAGTATTTTACTCAATATGCGCAAAACTAAATGTTGAAATATCAGTAATACCACGTTCATTGATAAAATGACATAAGGGATGGAAAGGGGGGATGGCAGTTTTAGAAGGGGGATGATTTTGACCGTTTTTATTTCAGGGGGGATGCCATCCCCCCTCATCCCCCCTCAACTCGAGTGCTGATGACAATTAACCAGCAAATGCTCATACTGTAATAATATAAAGGTCTTATTCTTATCAGGTGACATTGAAAATATGGCCGCTCACTCCCAGACACGGGAGACACCGGAGAAAAAACCAGTATAATTTAGCGCATTAGGCATGTTGAAGGGGAGATGGCGTTGCCTTGACAGCTCCGGAGGAATATAAAGGAAGACTGAAATACAATCATAAACATCAGTTCCCTTTAAATCTTGAATTAAACTCATTTTCTCGTCTGATAACAACATCGTTAATTTTATTACGAGTCACGTTCACTTCGCATGAATTACAGTGCGACTCACATGACTGTAAACTCTGCATAACCAGTAGGTAATGTGCGTACGCAAGGTCAATACCCGACATAGAGCTGGGTCATTTTTTTTATAAGGTGCCTTTTCCGTCCCCAGTACAAATCATGTTGTATTTTGTCTAAATTTGGACAAATACTAATTCCATTAGGTTTTTCATGTAGTATAGTCAATTGTTATTTATTATGAATACAATGATATGGGCTTAAGTTGTTGTTTTCTACATTTTAAAAGCTTTGGTTAAAGATGTAAATGGGATTTGGCATGGGATTTGGGATGTCCCCAGTGTTGTTCATTCAACTTCAATCCAAAAAAGAACTATTAAAAACATATACATTTCCAAATATGTTATTATTATTTCATTTTCCTGATCAATATCTATTGAAATCAAATACAGTTTTTATCCTTTTTTTTATTTTGTACAAAAAAGTAAGGTTGTATGCTTGTCCCTGCGATCACTGTCCACCCTGTTATGCTGTGTTAATGTCCCTTTTAAAAGAAAACCATATTTCTCAATCACATCACTCTCATGAGGTGACATCACATCAGTGGAGGGGATTTCAAATGTTGTAAGCTGTGTGATTTTCTACCTCTTTTACCATCTGATTTTTATGTTTTTATCCAGTGAGTTTAATGTAGTTGACCATAACATGTCCACCCTGTTATGTCTAAATATTGAGGAGATCAATCAAATTGAATAATTTCTAAAAATAAGTATTTAGTGCAAATTAGATTCCTCATCAAGTATTCATGGTCATTCGAGGCATTATGCTAACACAGGCAGGCTAAAGGCTAACTTTAACTCAAAATGTCCACCCTGTTAGTGTCCACCCTGTTATGTGTCCACTCTGTTCTGGAGACACTCGCCCTATTCAACTACAGAGGGTATTCTAAATAAAATACAATTTAGGTGCCTGAGCTCGACCACTATGTTTTTCAGCAAGCTAGATATGTCCTTTATATAATAGAACATTAAAATATAGATAAATCAACAATTTATTTTTCACAAGTTATGAAGTGAAAATAGCACCGCATCGTCTTCATCTTCTTCTACTCTACATTCTTGTCGTATTGCTGTTCTTGCTGTGTGTGTGTGTGTGTACGTGAGTTGCAAATGTACTATCATAGCCTTTGCAGAAGCAGTAGCCTGCAGCTACGCAGCTGCACTTAGCTGTTAAACAGGGCTTTAATCCAGCTTTGCAGCTACAGATGATAATGTCCAACAGGGCAGGAGGAGCAGCGGGGCTTACATCCAGGACGGGCATGATGACTTCCTCTCCCTCCTTCTCGCCTTCCTTCTTGTCCCGTCCAAACTGTGTGATGTCCACAGCTGGTGGGTCTGGGCGGTCTGCTGTTTTCCATAGCAGCACCTGTAGATGGGCACGTCGTCCATGGAGGAGTGTGTTGCGCTCTATAAGGAGGCAGTGTCTTCAGTGCTGTGGGGGTTTCGCGCTTTCGGTAGATGTCATATCTGGCAACGTTCAAAGATGCCGACTTCCTCTGGTTGTACAGGGCCAGGAAGAAACCCCTCACTAATCTGCAATCCTCCGTAATCTGTAAATCAGTAGCTCCCTCCTCTCCGATGAAGTGAAGCAGGTCACCAGGTACCTCATGGCCTTAAGCCTTCAGCGTGGCCGCACCTATCCTCTGGAACTCCCTCCCCACAGTGATCCGCAACGCCCCCACCCTGGACTCCTTCAACGCCCCCACCCTGGACTCCTTCAAACTAGCCCTCAAAACTCATCTGTTCTCCAAGGCCTTTGGCCCCTAGTCATTGTTTCAGTTTTGCTTTGTTTGTTTTCTCTTTTGTCTGTCCGATCATTCCCCTGTAAAGCGTCCTTGGGCTTTTTGAAAGGCGCTATATAAATTAAAGTTATTATTATTATTACTATTACTATTATATGCCGACACCTTCTCTTTCCGGGCCGTGTGTGTAGGAGGTGGTGTAACACCCGGAGAGAGCGTCCTGCATTGCCAGGATAGAGCGACTCACTGCTCACTGAGATTCTCTACTATCAAATTGTTGAGAACAGTCAGCCATCCCATCTGTCCATCTACAGGTGACATGTGATGCCCACCTCCTTCCAGCACCAACAGACCACGAGCACAAAACCATCAGTGTCGTCGCTGAGAATGCGGACGGTTGTAGCGCCGCGACTGGCTGCTTCCAACATGTCGTGAGCTTAGAATGATACGGTTCTCCGTTTAGGGTAGTTCAGAGATATTGAGCGTCAAAGTTTTTACATTCCATTATGTTTTGTGAGATGGAACCTTTGTATTTTATTAATTACTAACTCAAAAATGTCAACATTTTTAAAATAACACCACACAGACATTAATAAACACCTAATGGATCAGATTATGTGAAAAACTCAATTTTGACAAAAATGGAGATAGAACCTTATAATTCGAACGTCACGATGTATGAGATGAGGGAGACGTTAGCCTCGTCCTGAGTGACATTAGTACTCTCTGCTCTGCTGACCCTCTCCATGTGATCTCCTAGGCTGTGTGTGCACAGGAGCTCGCCCAGCCTCCGTTTGTTTGTCTTGTTCTTCATCACTTTGTCGCGGCTAGGTAGAGGGGTTGTCATTGACAGTCGGTACTCTGTTGAGCTCTGCCTGGCTCTTCTCTGCCTCTCACGGTCTTTGGCAGAGACTTGCTCATACCGGTCAAAGATGACAAAACGTCTTGGATGATGTAGCGATTAAGCCGGTGCCCCATCCCTGCGAGGTCAACCAATCACAGTGCCTGACGATGGCCACACACACACACCACAGGGATCGGGGACAACGATTCCAAGACACTGGACGTCAATCACAGACTTGGTACCCTTCCTGAGGCATCCTTACTCATCGATGATGGATGCAGGGACCAGGCCGAGCTCGTAGTCAAAGAGGGCGGAGAGCTCCATTTCTCTCTTGGTCCCCACCACCAGCAGCCCAGCAAACAATGCCTCAAGGTCGCATATGATCTTCCCATTGACCGTCACTCTTTTTGTGTTGAATTTCATTGACCACCTTATTTGAGATGGACGCATGTAAACCCTCAGGACGGGTTTCTGACGGAGTATGAGCCCAGCTTCAGGGCCGTGGTCGCTTCCCCACGCTGTAATTTCTCCCACTGAGCGGTGAGTCGATGTGAATGAATTCATTAGTAAAAAAGTAAGACTACGGTAGTAGCCCAATATACCGAAAAAATAGATGGAAAATATCTGCTTTCTAATCAGAGGAAAATATTAAAATAGCACACTTCTCTCCATGCAATTGAAAACATTTCTTTATTATATATTCACCAACATGTTTAGTGTGCAGCAAATGATGATACCTGCAACATATCTACACAGAAACAATTCAATTAACCTACATGAGTAGGTGTTAGGGGCTGGAGGTTTGTGTGGCCCACTTTTTCCCAGTGCATTTTAAAACTGACCCGCTATAAAGCTGCATGCCTTGTGTTATTGTGATGGTGAGGATTATATTATTTTGCTACAGCTACTGTTTCCTTGCAGAAGAGGCGTACAGGTTTACTGAAAGTTGGCAAGATTAATGCGTACTTGTCAGTCCATTCTTCATTAAAGCTGTGGTTTTCCATGTTAATTTTACGCTTCAGGTTCTTTGAGAGTGACATTTATATATATTTTAAAGTCTGGCCCCCACAGTCTATCTATGCTTAGAACAATTCTGTCCCTTGGTGAACCCTGCTGTAGGTGGAAGCAAGTGACAAGACAGGTGAGAGGACAGACAACTTTCACAAGTCTGTGGAGTTGGATGGGCTTCCACAGAGTCTTCATAGTTCCAGTGGTCCTGTCTGGGTTCTGTGGGGGTTTCAATCAGCTCTGGGGTTCTTGCTGTGTATGTTTAATATTGTCCTTGTCGTTGTATTGTTTTGTTTGTGCCCTCTTTATAAAATTGAAAACCCCAAATAAAAACAGTAAAAAAAAAATAAAAAAAGGCTGTGACCAGTGGTCACACTTCTATGAAGAAGAGAGGGAAGGACACTTTTCAGATGTACTCAAAACAGCTCTTAGTGATCAACTCTGATGAAAATTCCCACAGTTCCAAAATGAAAACAATAGCATGTAATGTTTACTGACTGAGTCTCCACTGTCATTCTATCCAACATGAATTGCCATGAATGACTAAAAGGTCAGGAGACAGGCTTACCGTGTAAACAAAGCCCTCGGGACAGGGTTGCTCGTACTGGTAGACTTTGTAGACCACCAGAAAGACCACACACACCAAAAACGCCAATGCACAAATCACCAGCAGAGTGACCTGGGAAGAAAAAAGGAGAAAGAATGGGTGGCTGATTGACTTTTAACACATTGGCCAATCCCTAAACAACTCCTAGCCCATGTCCTTGTTGGCCTTGTTTCTCCAGGCCTAGGTCCATAAGCTCCTCAAAGCCTGATCAGACCCCTTCATATCAAAGCCTGGTCAGACCTCTTCATATCAAAGCCTGGTCAGACCTTCATATCAAAGCCTGGTCAGACCCCTTCATATCAAAGCCTGGTCAGACCCCTTCATATCAAAGCCTGGTCAGACCCCTTCATATCAAAGCCTGGTCAGACCCCTTCATATCAAAGCCTGGTCAGACCTTCATATCAAAGCCTGGTCACACCTTCATGTCAATAGAATTTGAAGACATTTACATTTACATTTTTGGCATTTAGCAGACGCCTTATTCCAAAGCGACTTACAATCAATACATTTGAATACTAAGCATGTGAATCAGCAGTCCACCATTCGTTGCAGGAAGAGTACTCTAGCTCGGGCCCGGGGCCACTGATAGAAGGAAAAACCTTCTCCCTATTATCGCCTTCTACTAAAACTGCTGTGTAGAGGAGGTGGGGCCAGTCGGCCAGCCGAGGTGGAGGAGCGGAGTGAGCGGGCAGGGGTTTGGGGGGTTACCATTTCCTTCAGGTAGGCAGGGGCTGTCCCTTTAGCTGCCTGGTATGCAAGCACCAGGGTCTTGAATCTGATGCGAGCTGCTATCGGGAGCCAGTGCAGGGTGCGAAGGAGAGGGGTGACATGCGAGTATTTGGGGAGGTTGAATACCAGCCCAAGAGAAAATAGAAGAATCATCCGGGGAGATACTTTCGTCTTTGGAAGAAGCGCAGTGTTGCGGAGGACGTGGGTCGACAATGGGAAACAGGGTGGAAATATTCCTTGGCTATTCTGATGAAATCAGTTCAAGTTAAATGTTGTTTTCATAAAATGTCTTTCATGGTTACGTTAAGTGCGCTGAAGAAGCAGAAGTTTGAAGAAGAACGGATGTGGAGAGGCTACGCTATCTTGAACAGAGGACATGTCCTAGAGATCTCTTGATGGCCCCTTGTAGATTTTTAAGAGCAAAAACTCATACCACACACTTTAGGAAAAATGTTCTAAATGTTGTTGAATATCAATAATATGTTGAATATTTCATTTGCTAGATGGACTGATAACCACACTACTCTGATCCTCTCCCATCTACAGACTATGGAGGAATGTCTAGGGGTGGGGGGCCAACGGTTCATCTGGGATTGGACAGAGGATCAAACTAAAACATTGCATCTTTAACCATCTGCACAGCACTGACATCTCTGAGGTATTATGTCATGGCCACTGGTACTGTAGGAACCAAGGAGTGAAAGGGAGGTGTTGAGAAAATCAGATTAGCCTCAGTGACGATCAGACTGGAGCTTTGTCACAGCCATGGGCCCAAAGACATACGCTGCTTTACAAACACAGTCATCATCATTAGTGTCCTACTGAGTTCTATCATTTGCATGTTAAATGATGTTAAAGTGTAGCTTGTTGATTCATAACCTTGTATTTTCTTCTTTCTTTTCTCTCTCTTCATGTCTCTTTGAAAATATCCCAACATTACTTCTATTTTCAGTCATGATTTCTCTCATAGAGGTACAAACATCTGACAGAAATCATGAAAAGAATGATATCAAGGGCTGCCATGCAAAACAAGCATTCATGGAAGAGAAGACAGCATAAAGAGGTTCCTTTCATCTAAAGTGCATTATGCTAACAGCAAGTACTGTTTTTGGATAATAGAGATAATGCCATAGGACTTCAGATGTAAATATATTTTACTCTATACTTTTCTGCTATATGCTGCTCAGCACAAAAAGCTTGCAAAAGAATATGAAAACCACAATAATTAAATAAATAAAAATGTAATATATTTCAAGGCATTAAATTACAATGAAAATGTTTTTTCCCCTATATACCACATAATATGCCAATATTTGTTCCACAAAATACATTTCTTACAACACAGTCTACACTATCTGCACATTACTACAGTATACCTCCACCAAACACCAAGCTAGCAATGCAGCTACAGCATTGACTTGAGTAAACTGTCAGGGGAAGAAATTAGCAAACTATTATGTCGAAATAAACACATAAGCAGTACTTTGACTTATGTGGATTAGACAGTATTAGACAGTATTAGTATTAACTTTGACTTGTGTGGATTAGACAGTATTAGACAGTGTTAGTATTAACTTTGACTTGTGTGGAGATTAGACAGTATTAGACAGTGTTAGTATTAACTTTGACTTGTGTGGAGATTAGACAGTATTAGACAGTATTAGTATTACCTTTGAGTGGTTACAGTAAAGGTAAGTTGTCAGGGTTAGGGTTAGCCATTAGTAGACCTAAATTGCCCCTCTTGGTCTTGTTTGTTGACAAGCACATTGCAGGTGATGTCCTGCCCTAACTACAATTAGGTACTACTTTCCTTTCTAGCATTGCAAAACATAATTGACTGTCAGTCTTTATTGAATAAAACTGTACTTTATGTGGTCTTAAAAACGATATTAAAGAATGCCTTGGTAATGACAATTCTGACATTAACCCCACCAGATGCTGGGTATCTGGTGATGCTCTGCCAGGCCTGTATACTGCAGGGTCGTAAACACACCATTGTTGAATTTCAATTCTCAAAGCTTCCTGACAAAAACTCTCTCTGCCCCCCTACATATATCAACTAATCTATTTCTTCATCTATCCATCCATTCACGTCTCTCCCCCACGTGGACTAAAGGTTATTGACTAGAACGATGGAAACAAGGATATCATTTTGATCCTTCTTACTTTTAGTCATTACGTTTTATTCATCGACCAAAACAACACTAAAATGTTTTTGTTTTTCAACTAAAACTAGGGAGGATCAAAATGACTAAATGTGACTAACATTAATGTGCATCTTCGCTTAAGACTACATGTAAAATAGTCTGCCAAAATGAACACTGCGTCCAACACCCAACTGCTCTCAGAGACCTTCGTAGGTAGTGAGTGAAACACAACCAGTACAGGGCCATCCATCGCCATGGCAGCAGCAGAATTAATCAAGGAGTTTGGGGCGGGGCTAAATGCATCACTGTGCATTAGGTCCCCAAGCATAGCATTATGAACGGCATGAGAATGCCAAGTGGAGGGTGGCCGAAATCACAATGTGTGAATGAAATGTTCCCTGTTGGCACTGCAGTTAACCTAAAAGATGTGGATAGGTGGGAAATATTATGACAGCAATGATAAATGCACTTGGGCTGAAGGCAAACTCGAGGGAATAGCTCCTGGATTGTGTGTGTGTGTGTGTGTGTGTGTGTGTGTGTGTGTGTGTGTGTGTGTGTGTGTGTGTGCGCGTGTGTTCCCTACACCAAAATACACATTTAACCCTAATTCACACTACAGGGCTGACCTTGGTGCAGGCTCAAATATTTTCTCAGACATGTTGTTTCCAGCACGGTTTCAGCAAATATGGTGGTTGCGTAACCACGACAACCCAGTACGGCTCAGCTTAGCTCAGCTCAGACTGGCTCTGTGTGGTCAGTTACGCTCTATCCGTCTATAAATATCTACACATGTATATAACATGGATCTCAGAATTGACCAGTGCTGTTGTTGCTACCTCACAATACACCATTTCAATCATTCATTTGTATCAACTGATACACTTTCCATGCTCACTCCCGTGACATAATGTACATTGATTTCTGTTTTGTTTGTTGGCCACATGACTACATTTACTCTAATAAAGTTGTTAGATGCTGTACTGATGTACTGATGAAGTGAATGTATGCAGTACAGACGCTGAGCAGGAGGTACTATCTACCATGCAGTAATTTTGTCATGTTCTTGTTCTTCTTCTTCAGAACCCAGAATCTCATCTCTCCATTGGCATTCTGGGAGTCATCACTGGGAACAGGAAGTTGTCAGTGAGTTTCCACCCCTCTAAAGTTTTCCTGTAGCTCCACCTGAGCCAATGGTGATGTCTTTTCCCGCTCTCTGTTTACAAGCCCAGTTAGCTGAAGATGTTGTCAATGCCATCCTTTTGCAGGTGAGCAGTGTGCATTCAATTCCCTGTTTGAAAGATAATTCCGGTTGGAATCCCCGCCTCCATTTCGAGCACCTCCTCAACTCCTCTCGATTTGTCGATAGAATCCGTGGAGCTGGTCAAATTCACTGGAGGCATAACCACCCCCCAGACCTACTAGCATTATGGTTCTCCATCAGACTCATAGTCTGACTTAGGGAGACTTTCAGTGAACAAAACTGCGTTGCAAATTTATCAATTTAGCCCAAAATACCTAAAAGTGTCTGATGAGTGATGACATTCACAGCAAATATATATATATATATATACTTACAGCATATATTACAGACAGTCACAGCATATATATATAACTAACAAAAACGCAATTCTTACTTTGAGTCGTTCAGATACCCCTTCAATGATGCTTATTGAGAACTCTGCTATTTTAGGGGAACGCAGTTTGCCCTTCTTGTGCTCCCCATCATAGTCTGTCTTTGTCTTTACCACCACCTAGACAGGGGGACAGTTGAAGCATGAGAGATTCAAGCCAAATAGAGTACTTCAGTTTGCACATGGTATCAGACAAGATCATGACTCCAGTCTTAAAACAATAGAGCTGAAAATATGTTAAATATTGCAGTCAATAGAAATTAATGTGTTGTGAAGATGTTTGATGTCAATATATGAGTGACAATTATGTTTTCTCTATGTGAAATGAACACAGTCGTTTATTTGAGGTGTTGAAGGTGAGCCTTTGTGCCACAAAAAACATTGATAACATATTTAAAACACGTTATTTTCTTTAGGTCGTTTGATATAGCCTATTTGGCTAATGTTTATTTTTTCCTCTAGGCCTACGGCGTATCATAAGCTGCATGGTTTTACAGAAGAGGTAGGCTATAGTTTATTTGCGTATATCTTACCTTGTCGGGTGGAGGGAACTGCAGTTGACTGGCATCTAATGGTGTTATGAGTGGAATGGTGTCAAATCCATCCTCGGAAACGGCTTTGGCATTATTTTTGTCACTGAAATTATTCCCTAATTTAACCATTTTCCCAGGCGATAATGTGTAAATTCGTTACCTGTTCAAAGAAAGACTAAACATGTTAGTGACCGTCTGACGTATTGTGTCACAATGAATGGCATTATAATCTCCCCCTTTTTAAAAGCGTGCTATCGTGCAGAAAAGGGTATTGAAACATAAGCAATTATCCTACACCTGCGTTAAAAACAAATCGATATGGAATCTATATCAAGAGATGTGCTTTTCGATGGGGGATTAATAATAGACGTTATTCACACACAAAGCGGTTTAGAGAACAACGCATCTGTTTGACGAAGAGCCTATTGCATTGTTCCGCGCAGTTCACATGATTAAGAAAAGATGAACCTGTTTATTCCAGTGACTATTTACTTCAGCCCTTACCTGCTAACGTTAATATTTATTCCTTGTCAATTTGATGTTGATGTTTTCTTTTTATAGCTGAGAAAGCCGGTGTAGGTGTGACGCAGCCGATTTACGAGGTGCACAATATGGCCAAGCCGCCGAGGATGCTGAAAGGCTCAGAGGCGGTCCCTCCAGCGATGGATGCTGTCGGCACTGCAAGAGATGCAACCTCACATCCCACACATACCCCCTTCATGAGGATGTGCGAATAGTTGGGCCCAAATTCTGCTTTAATTTGATTGTTAATTACGTTATTGTTTACTTTATCTCCTTGTCATGTGTGTAGTATGTTATTCTGAACTATGAGCTGAGCATTTCCACAGGAAACTTCAAGGTGTTACCTATCAAATGACATCCTCCTTTTGCATCTTACCATCATATTTCTAATGTTATAAGCAGTTTAGTTTAGGTCTGGTTATTAGGTAGACATTTGTCAAATCTGGCATTCAGTTTAAGAGGCACAGATGACAGTACGTTCCAGGTCCATTTGCTGGTCGTAGCCTATGCAGTACTGAAATAATGGTATTGCTCAATATTGTTCACAAATATATCATGAAATGTAGTTGTACTATCTGGGCATGGGCTGACAACTGTGATTTACTTTGCTGTATATGCAATGCATCTGTACCTCGGTCCTCGCTCTATGCTGGCATAAATACTTTCTTTGTATTGCGTCTTATTTGTGATTGTTCCTGTCATGCATAAGTACTTTATTTACTTAACATTTATGTTTAGACTTGTATAACCATCATATGTGATCTGATGATATGGCTGATGATATGTTTCTCCTGTGTCGTTAAAAAAATGTTTTCCTGCTATTTCCTACTAGTGGATAGATGATTCACTTACATATTTGTATGTTCTATTAATGTATTTAGCTGACCGGGACTACCTGATTAAGTGAGATGTTACTTACATGATCTCTCTGCTGTATCTGAATGGTGTGTCTTAATCAAAAGATAGATGGTATTTCCAACTGATTCTAGAGTATATACAATGGGGGGAATAAGTATTGATATATTATATTCATATTCTGTCCAGTAAATGTATTTCCAATGAGCCTATTCAAGTGAAATTTGCACCAGACTTTGGTCAAACCAATCCAGACAAAAAATCTAAACATTAAAGTCCAAGGAGGCAACTCTACCTCCAATCTGTGATAATTAATGTCAGCTGGGTTAGAATATATTGATGGGCTATAAAAGGTTTTTTTGTTACCAAGGTGCCACACAACAAACATCTAATGATGGGTAAAAGCAAAGAGCTGTCTCAAGACCTTCGCAACCAGATTGTTGCAAAACATGAAAATGGAATTGGCTACAGACGTATTTCACAACTTCTGAATCTTCCAGTAAGCACCATTGGGGGCATTATCCGTAAGTGGAAGCAACATCACTCCACCATCAACCGGCCACGCACAGGAGCTCCTCGCAAGATTTCTGATCAGGGAGTCAGAAGGATACTTAGAAGAGTAGCCAAAGAGCCAAGGACCACTAGGAAAGAGCTCCAGAAAGACTTGGAGGCAGCAGGTACAACTGTGACAGAAAGGACAGTAGGCAATGCACTCCACCACCATAGCCTCTGTGCACGCTCAGCCCGCAAGACTCCACTACTGAAAAAAAGACATGTTGAAGCTTGTTTACGTCTGCCAAACAACATTTGGACAAACCAGTGAACTACTGGGAGCATGTACTCTGGTCAGATGAGACCAAAATGTAACTTTTTGGCTGTCACACAACACACCATGTTTGGAGGAGAAATGGCACTGCACATCACCCGAATAACACTATACCAACAGTGAAGTTTGGAGGTGGAAGTATCATGGTGTGGGTCTGTTTCTCCTCTTGTGGTACTGGCAGACTTTTTATCATTGAAGGAACAATGAATGGAGCCATGTACAGAGAGATTCTTGAGATGAACCTGCTGCCATCCACCAGGATGCTGAGGATGAGACGTGGGTGGACCTTCCAGCAGCACAACGATCCAACGCAGACAGCAAAGGAAACTCGCAATTGGTTTCAGAGAAAGAAAATCAACTTGTTGGAATGGCCCAGTCAATCACCTGACTTAAACCCAATTGAACATTTGTGGAAGCATCTGAAGATCCAGATTCACAAGAGGGCCCCCCGCAATCTTCCAGATTTAAAGACAATCTGTGTAGAGGAATGGGCCAAAATCACACCTGAAAACCTGGGGGCGATTAGTTACTTCATACAGAAAGCACCTTGAAGCTGTCATTACAAACAAAGGCTTCTCCACTAAGTATTGAATTAATTTCAGTTAGTGTGTTCAATACTTTGTTCATGTTTCATTACACATAACTGTATTTACATATGGACATAAATGTTTAGATTTTTGACTGGATTGTTTGAGTTAATACCAAAGTCTGGTGCAAATTCACTTGAATAGGCTCATTGGAAATACATTTACTGGACAAAATGATGATGTGTTCAATACTAAAATGTGTCTATTGGAGGATGGACAATTCTCTGCTTTGATGCTGGATATTGTTCCTGTTTTGTTGCAGCCTGATTGTAATAAACTATTGTCTGCTGTTGCTCATTGCTCATTGTTGCTCATTGCTGTTGCTACACCTGAGATTCACGGTAACAATCACATACAGTACCATACATACATACAGTACCATATATACATACAGTACCATATATAGTTCAGGGAGGCACAGAAACAGAAGACATCCAAAGAGGCAATGCAGTGGTTTCTTGTGTCACTCCTCAGTGCGTGTGATAACTCTCATTACTTCAAGTCCACATGCATAATATTATGTTCAGCTTGTTGCCAAGCTACAGTGTCATGGGTAAGTGCCATGGGGAGGAGGGAGGGAACTCAAGTGCGTAGAGTAGATGGAGGATAGAAAGACCAACTCCCTGTTCTGTAGAGATAACACAGCAGGAACATACAGAGGGAGATTGAAGCCATGATGAGCTCGTAATAAATCCCTCAGTAGTCTTAGTGGGTGTTTTAATGTAAGCTTTCTTTTCCTCATAATCTCATACAAGCAATGCTCAGACAGACAATTGGAGCCTCGTGGTTGAAGTGAACATATAAATATCACACAGATATGATTTCTTTCTCAGTTTCATTATTTGTATTATGAGACTACTGTTTTATGTGACTACTCTTTGAAGTGAAAAATTCACTCTTCATTGTTATTTAAAAGATGTTGGTACCATCAATGAAAAAAAGAATAAAACATTTCTCAGATAAAAAATAAATATAAAATAAGAACTGAATAATTTTTGCACAATTTATTTCATAACAGTGCTTAACAGATTATCCCAAAAGAAAATACATGGAAATAATTTAGCATTTTATCCATCTTTCTAACAAAGTGCTGTTTTCAAAAGCAGTCAATGTTATGCAAATGAAAATACCTGAGAGCTGGGTAGATACACTTCTATTAATTCAAGTTAGAAAATCTTTTGGATAGTGCTAAGCAGTCTTCCTTCATAAAGGATTTTAGGACTCAAGGGTCATGTTCAATAGGCAGGAGACAGAAGGGAACGTTCCGGAATGGAGAATGTGCTGCATGCACTTTGCTCAAAACACACCCCATCTTTTAGTTTTCAGTTTCAAAACCTTTTTACCGTGTCGCGGCCGGCTGAACGTGACCAGATCTCACTGCTCCATGTCCTAAACGTGACCCAGATCTCACTGCTCCATGTCGTTTTCATTCTGCAGTGTTTTCATCGCCAGTCCCCACAGTGTCACGCTGGAAAAGAAGGGTCCCTCGTTGGCCCTGTAGGGGGCGACACTGGGTGCAGCATCCTCAGAGTACGGCCCGTATACGGGCTCCTGAGGTAGGTGAGGTTTGGCCAGTTTCAGGGTGTCCGCTGGAGGAGGAGGAGGAGGAGGGCACTTCTCCTGCTGGGAGGAGGAGAGGAGGTGGGGGGGGGCGAGCGGCCGCAGCTCTGGGAAGGGGTTGGAGGTAGAGGCTGACCTGAGGTGGACGCTGGTGGCAGGGTGGACCTCCACGTGTGCTGACGGAGAAGGCTTCTCCGCCCCGGTACGGGTTAGGGTTGGGGAGGTACGGGTTTGCATCACAGGAGGGGGGAAGGGCTGCTCGTGCTCGGGGGGGGCCTGTGTCGGGGCTTTACCCTGGCAGACGGGGAACGGGGCTCCTTCGTCTGTGCTGCCAAGCTGCTCTGAGCCCTCCATGTCTGGGCTGGTGTCTCCCCCGCCGGGGGCGGGCCTGCAGTGGACACTCCCGTGTCTCCTCAGGACGGCAGAGCGGGTGAAGGTCTTGCCGCAGGTGCCGCAGCTGTAGGGTCTCTCTCCGGTGTGTGTCCGTACGTGCCGGCGCAGGTCGCCTGAGCCAGCGAAGCTCTTTCCTGAGGTACAGAACGACTTCTATTACAATCTCACCACACACACACACACACACACACACAGCACCAACAGCTTAGAGACGACGAGGATGCAGAAAGCCACCGAAACAAAGACAATACTAACTGAAATATACCACATAATGATAACACTTTAGATCAGTGAACACTTATTAGACACAAATCACATCTAACTGGACAGCTACTGCACGACTAATAACATGAGAATCAGAAACCACTGAATAAATACATGGCTAGTAATACCTAATAACGGCCCAATTAGCTACTTATGAAAAATAAGCCCATAAATGTTTCTATATAGACATATATGCATACAGGCATTTATTACACATCTATATGTTGAATAGGACAGTACCACAGGTCTCGCAGCTGTGTGGTTTCTCTCCCGTGTGTCGGACCTTGTGCTTCAGCAGCTTCCTGTGCATGTTGAAGGATTTCCCACACTGGTCACAGGTGAACTCTTTGTCTGTGGTGTGAGTCTTCTTGTGCTCCTTCAAGTTGCTAAAGTTGCTGAACCCTGAGCAAGAACATAATGTAGGCTACATTCAATATAGGGCACTATTAAATACAAAGTCTTACCATTAAAAGTTGTGGCTGTTCACGTAGGTTATGGCCACCATGTCCGAAAGTTCATACTGTGACCTATTTAGTAGCCATTTTCTGTTCAGGAAGTCAGACTTTTCTTTCGAAAAATGTGAATACATTTCCGCATTGTTGAAAATCAACGACACATCGCTAGTCAACTAACACAGGTTGTTTTGTTGTGCAATGTAAAGTAGTGTTATAGTTAACTATGTAGCAGTGGGCATTGCAGTATTTGCAGTATTTTGGCTTGACTAGCGAGTTTGTGTTGTGATTCTCAACAACGTTGTTTCAAAAGAAAAGTCAAACATTTTGATTGGTTTCCGATATGCGGACCAAAAGACTAGAACGTGGCAGGGCAAGGCAAGTTCATTTGTATAGCACATTTCATTCAAAAGGGACAATTCAAAGTGCTTTACATATAGCATAAAAGAAATACAGAAAAAGAAGGATAGTAATAAAAAATGTAAATAGAAATAAAAATGGCAAGAATGGATACAGGCCAAAAGTTTGGACACACCTTCTCATTCAATGCGTTTCCTTTATTTTCATGACTATTTGGTACATTGTAGATTCTCACTAAAGGCATCAAAACTATGAATGAACACATAGGAATTATGTATTTAACAATAAAGTGTGAAATAACTGTAAATATGTCTTATATTTTAGATTCCTCAAAGTAGCCACCCTTTGCTTTTTTGTTGTTAATACAATATATAATAATCATATTAAATATAATATGTGTTAATAATAATATGTTATTATATATATATATATATATTTTATATTATTATAATATATTTTATTAACAACAACAATGTTTTATTTTATTAACAACAAAAAAGCAAAGGGTGGCTACTTTGAGGAATCTAAAATCTAAGACATATTTAGAGTTATTTCACACTTTTTTGTTAAGTACATCATTCCACATGTGTTCATTCATAGTTTTGATGCCTTCAGTGAGAATCTACAATGTAAATAGTCATGAAAATAAAGGAAACACATTGAATGAGAAGGTGTGTCCAAACTTTTGGCCTGTACTGTATATAGAAAATAAATAGATCAATATTTAACAACATAATAAGACAATGAATAAAACAAGATAGATATGGTGTGTGAGATTGCAGGTACTGGTCTGTATTTACCGCTATCTTGCGTGACGCTCTGACAGACACTCTGACAGACACTCTGACAGACGCTCTGACAGACAGACGCTCTGACAGACACTCTGACAGACGCTCTGAAAGACAGACACTCTGACAGACACTCTGACAGACGCTCTGACAGACAGACGCTCTGACAGACAGACACTCTGACAGACGCTCTGACAGACACTCTGACAGACACTCTGACAGACGCTCTGACAGACACTCTGACAGACGCTCTGACAGACGCTCTGACAGACGCTCTGACAGACACTCTGACAGACGCTCTGACAGACACTCTGACAGACACTCTGACAGACACTCTGACAGACACTCTGACAGACACTCTGACAGACACTCTGACAGACGCTCTGACAGACACTCTGACAGACGCTCTGACAGACACTCTGACAGACACTCTGACAGACACTCTGACAGACACTCTGACAGACGCTCTGACAGACACTCTGACAGACGCTCTGAAAGACAGACACTCTGACAGACACTCTGACAGACGCTCTGACAGACAGACACTCTGACAGACGCTCTGACAGACACTGACAGACGCTCTGACAGACACTCTGACAGACGCTCTGACAGACGCTCTGACAGACGCTCTGACAGACGCTCTGACAGACGCTCTGACAGACGCTCTGACAGACGCTCTGACAGACACTCTGACAGACGCTCTGACAGACACTCTGACAGACACTCTGACAGACACTCTGACAGACAGACACTCTGACAGACAGACACTCTGACAGACAGATGCTCTGACAGACAGACACTCTGACAGACGCTCTGACAGACACTCTGGCAGACACTCTGACAGACAGACACTCTGTCAGACAGACGCTCTGACAGACGCTCTGACAGACGCTCTGACAGACAGGCGCTCTGACAGACAGACGCTCTGACAGACGCTCTAACAGACGCTCTGACAGACGCTCTGAAAGACACTCTGACAGACACTCTGACAGACGCTCTGACAGACAGACGCTCTGACAGACACTCTGACAGACGCTCTGAAAGACAGACACTCTGACAGACACTCTGACAGACGCTCTGACAGACGCTCTGACAGACAGACACTCTGACAGACGCTCTGACAGACGCTCTGACAGACAGACGCTCTAACAGACACTCTGACAGACGCTCTGACAGACGCTCTGACAGACACTCTGACAGACACTCTGACAGACGCTCTGACAGACGCTCTGACAGACGCTCTGACAGACACTCTGACAGACGCTCTGACAGACACTCTGACAGACACTCTGACAGACGCTCTGACAGACACTCTGACAGACACTCTGACAGACACTCTGACAGACAGACACTCTGACAGACAGACACTCTGACAGACAGACGCTCTGACAGACGCTCTGACAGACACTCTGACAGACACTCTGGCAGACACTCTGACAGACAAACACTCTGACAGACAGATGCTCTGACAGACGCTCTGACAGACGCTCTGACAGACGCTCTGACTAGGGGTGTAACGGATCACGGATAATCCGTGATCCGTTCGGATCGCCCTCCACGGTTCGGAACGCATGTGTACCGCGGATCAATAGCAAAAAAAAAAAAAAAAAAAAAAACTTTTTTTTTTTTTCTTTCCTAACACCAGGGGAGCCACCCCTCCTAAATTTCGTTGTTTGGTACCTGTACTGTAGCAATGACAATAAAGACCATTCATTCATTCAAATGTAACCGGTAGAAAAACAATCATGTGCGCTTTATTCTCACTCTCTGCATGTGTACTGAGTTGACAACAACATTCATTCACTCATCTCTGTCCCAATTATATCACGTCATATCACCCGCTAAGCAGCCTGGGTGATTGTGTAAACACACAAAAAAAGTACTCTGTTACTTTGCAGCAGTGATGTTATATATATGTTGTTATATATATATGTTGTTATATATAGATGTTATATATATGTGATATATATATCAGTTTTGACATCTTGAATTTTGTTTTTTTGTTTCACACATTAAAAGTGGTGTTTTTACAGAATTCAAGGAAAATTTTGTTTTTATTAAAAAATATATATGTTTTGTGTTGATCCGAAAAATGATCCGATCCGTGACTCAAAATCCGTGACACGATCCGATCCGTGAGTTAGGTGATCCGTTACACCCCTAGCTCTGACAGACGCTCTGACAGGCAGGCGCTCTGACAGACAGACGCTCTGACAGACACTCTGACAGACGCTCTAACAGACGCTCTGACAGACGCTCTGAAAGACAGACGCTCAGACAGACACTCTGACAGACACTCTGACAGACACTCTGACAGACAGACGCTCTGACAGACACTCTGACAGACGCTCTGACAGACAGATGCTCTGACAGACACTCTGACAGACACTCTGACAGACAGACACTCTGACAGACACTCTGACAGACAGACACTCTGACAGACACTCTGACAGACACTCTGACAGACACTCTGACAGACACTCTGACAGACACTCTGACAGACACTCTGACAGACGCTCTGACAGACACTCTGACAGACACTCTGACAGACGCTCTAACAGACACTCTGACAGACACTCTGACAGACAGACACTCTGACAGACAGACACTCTGACAGACAGACACTCTGACAGACACTCTGACAGACAGATGCTCTGACAGACACTCTGACAGATGCTCTGACAGACACTCTGACAGACAGACGCTCTGACAGACAGATGCTCTGACAGACGCTCTGACAGACGCTCTGACAGACGCTCTGACAGACAGGCGCTCTGACAGACAGACGCTCTGACAGACACTCTGACAGACGCTCTGACAGACGCTCTGAAAGACACTCTGACAGACACTCTGACAGACACTCTGACAGACGCTCTGACAGACAGACGCTCTGACAGACACTCTGACAGACGCTCTGAAAGACAGACACTCTGACAGACGCTCTGACAGACAGACGCTCTGACAGACAGACGCTCTGACAGACAGACACTCTGACAGACGCTCTGACAGACAGACGCTCTGACAGACACTCTGACAGACGCTCTGACAGACACTCTGACAGACGCTCTGACAGACGCTCTGACAGACGCTCTGACAGACACTCTGACAGACACTCTGACAGACACTCTGACAGACACTCTGACAGACAGACACTCTGACAGACAGACACTCTGACAGACACTCTGACAGACAGACGCTCTGACAGACGCTCTGACAGACACTCTGACAGACAGACGCTCTGACAGACACTCTGACAGACGCTCTGACAGACGCTCTGACAGACGCTCTGACAGACGCTCTGACAGACGCTCTGACAGACGCTCTGACAGACGCTCTGACAGACACTCTGACAGACACTCTGACAGACACTCTGACAGACACTCTGACAAATCCGGTTTCAGACGGTTTTGATAAAAAAAAAAATATAAACCCCGGTTTTCGGTTTAACCGAAAAACCGTCCATCCCTAACTCTGACAGACGCTCTAACAGACACTCTGACAGACGCTCTGACAGACGCTCTGACAGACGCTCTGACAGACGCTCTGACAGACGCTCTGACAGACGCTCTGACAGACACTCTGACAGACGCTCTGACGCTCTGACACTCTGACAGACACTCTAACAGAAACTCTGACAGACACTCTGACAGACACTCTGACAGACACTCTAACAGACATTCTAACAACCTATTCTAACAACCTATATTTGCAGCGAATTTATAGCGCTTGGATTATGGATAATAAAACTCATAACTGCTGCAGGTATAAGAAGTAAAAAGATAAAAAGATAATAGTTAATGGATAGAAGGCATAGATAGAGTGTTAGTGTTTAACCATAACTGCTGCAGAACATAACGATTTTTAGCTTAGTTTGGGCCTGTTTGATTTCTTCAGGGAGTATGTTCCAGGAGCATGCAGCAGAGTGACTGAATGCTGCTTTACGGTGTTTGGTTTTCACTCTTGGAATGATTAGCTGATTAGTCTCAGCTGACCTTAGGGGCCTTAGTGGGTGGGAGAAGATCTGATAAGTATTAAGACCATTTTGTGATTTGTATGTAATTAGGAAGACTTTGAATACAATTCTCGGTATTGGTGTAATGTGTTCAAACTTCTTTGTTTTGGTTTCGGCAATTTGGATCAGCTGCAATTTACGAACAGCTCCTTTAGATAGGCCTGTTAGTAGACCGTTACAATAATCAAGTCTACTCCAAACAAATGCATGGATGAGTTTTTCAAGGTCTTTTTAAGGTGATAGTAGGCTGATTTAGTTATCGAGTTTATGTGGCTGTTGAAGTTTAGATTGGAGACTAGAATTACACCAATATTTCTGACCAGTTTTTTTGTTTGAAGAGAGAGAATCAAGTTTTGCACTGACTTTCAATCTTTTGTCAGGTGCACCGAATACAATTATCTCTGTTTTGTTAAACCAGTTTAGGGCAGTGCCCGAACGTCCTACCCAGGTTTTTAGTCTATCTATTAGAATGTTGTGCTCTACAGTGTCAAAGGCAGCGCTAAGATCTAGTAGTAACAAAACTGAGATTTTACCGGAGTCTGTGTTTACATGAAGGCCATTAAGGTAAGGGCTGTTTCAGTGCTATGTAGGGGGCGAAAGCCTGATTGAAAGTCATCAAAGAGATCATTTAGGGTCAAATAATTGCTAAGTTGTTTGTGTCACATTTAGAGTCAAGCACGTCAAGTATGTACATTCAGACATTGCCTAGTTTCATCTCTCAAGCATTTGATACGTGAGTGAATGTTGTGTTGTTGCCTTGTGTTTCTGTCCTTTTGTATTGTGATGTCTGTCTTAAAAATCATTCTTTATTATCTGACTCAATTGCCACTTGCCGTGTCAAGCTATCATTGTATGTATATCAAGAATTTGTTCTTAACTGACTCAACTGGTTAGATAAAATCAAACAGAGATGCACAGATTGTGTGCGATCAGAGGTAAGAAGTTACGTCCAATGTTGTTTATTGGTTGGCACTCACCTCGTCCACATATATCACACAGGTGTGGCCGCTGTCCTGTGTGGATCACAATGTGGCGCTGGACATCCCCCGAAGCAGCAAAGCTGGAGATGACAGTGAGCGAGTGACAAGTTGAAATGAAGGCTTCAAATGCCACAGACAGTTGAATCTCATTCTGTCATCACATTCTGACTGAAACCCTTTTATTGTGGCATGTTTGTTGACTGACTGATTGTTTACGAAAGTCTAATGAATTATGTCTCTCTCTCTCTCTCTCGTCTCAAAACAGCCTCAATTCTACATGGCATTGATTCCACAAGATGTTGGAAACATTCTTTTGACATTCTGGTCCATGATGACATGATTGCATCATGCAATTGCTACAGATTCTACCACATCCCAAAAGGTCTTCTATTGGGTTGAACAAGATGAAAGACTAAATCTGTTTACCTTTTCCCACAGAGCTCACAGATATATGGTTTCTCCCCCGAATGTCGCCGTAAATGTGTCTGCAAATTACCCGCCTGTTAGAACGAATAAAAAAAAGGCCAAGTCAGCATGAAAATCTCCCCATTACCTGAAGACATTAAATTACTTCAATTAATGATGAATTCCGTCATTGATATATTTACACCAAAGGAGAACTAAACGTCCTTACCTGTGAAAAGTTTTTCCCACAAACATTACACTGGAAAGGTTTCTCACCTGTAAGATAAGACAAATCAGAAACGTCCATTAGCCCTGTGCTATTAGCCTTTTCATCACATCCTTACAACAACCTAGCACATAACCTTTTGGATTTGTCCCCACACATTTATATGACCTACCACAAACAAAATTGCTTTTTTTGTTTTGTCTTGTTATTTGTTATTCATATAGGCTAGTAATAGGAATCATTATTTGAATTCATACTTGTAAATCACTTGGTAGGATAAGGACACGGTCACATCGGCTTGTTCCAATCCACACAGTAACCTGACTAAGAGCAACATTGAGACATTGTTATACTGTATATAGCTCTGTTGTTATCAGCAAATGGAGAGCAGACATTTACTACGAAAGAAGTACTTTACTTCTTTCGTTGTCCAGATTAAACTGGACTGCACTTATATAGCACCTTTATCCAAAGCGCTTTACAACGGCCTCGCATTCACCCATTCACACACACATTCACACACCAATGGCGGCAAGCTACCATGCAAGGTGCCGGCCCGCTCATCTGGGAGCAATTTGGGGTTCAGTGTCTTGCCCAAGGACAATTCGACATGTGGCCAGCCAGGGCTCGAACCGCCGATCTGCCAACCTTGCGATCATTAGACGGTGGCTCTACCTCCTGCGCCACAGCCGCCCCAAACTGCTCATCAACATTTATTGGTAAGGAGATCAATCAAATACCAGTGTGGGAGCGCTTGTGGAGCTCTAGGTTGCTTGGGTGTTTGAAGGTCTTCCCACACATCTCACAGCAATACTGCCTAAGCCCGGTTGGTTCCAGAGAGTCTCTGACAGTTTTCGGGTCAGGTTCGACTTCGTCCACAGGTGAGGGACTGGGGAGCTGAGAATCCATAACTGACTCAGGAACTACTTCTCTGTCTCCAGTGTGGCAGGCCACGGACACTGTATTGAGCTCGTTCTGGGCCGCCACCTCCTCCTCTTTGTGACGCTCCTCAGGGCAGCTGTTGAAGACCGGTTCGCTCCTCGGCTCTGCTGCACACATCTCTTCTAGAGCCTTCTGAGACCGGAGATAGTTGTATTTCTTCAGATAGACTGTCTTCTTCGGGCGCATTGGTTTGTTGACCAGAGAGGCGTTTCCCTCAGAATTAAGCGTAGTTAAAGGAGGCTCTTCGGCGGGCAACGTTGACCTGAACCCCTTATCGACTGACAAAGGGCGACAGGGCAGGTTTGACTGAACAGCATTCCCTGAGCAGACTGGGTTGTCCCCGCTTGGCCGGGCGATCGGCAGCTGAACATTTTGCTGCTCCTCGACCACCACTAAGGGGCTCGGGCCTTGGTTTAAAGCTGCATTACTCGTCTCAGCGGCACTCTGTTTGAAATACTGCTTGCTGTAGAAGTTTCGAAGCTTGTAACCATGGACCATCTGCTTCTCCGGGACCGCCTGGGTGCTGCCGGAGGTCTCACAAGGGGTATTGCAGTGAGGCGCTGGGACTGGCAGCTTCTTAGAGTGGTCAAGGTCCCCAGCACCACTGCCAAAGGCAGGCCTCTGGGCCTCCGGTGGAGGACAATGAAGGTCCACTTCTTGAGGAAGACCGGTCCCGAGGAGGCAGTCCTGTTCTGACGCCAAGACGCCAGACAAAGAGAACGAGGGGGTGTGAGTCTCCACAGCAGGAGGGCACGGTTTCAGGAAAGTGTTGCACAGGTTCTGGACGTTGGGGACCTGCAAGCACTGTGCGATGTCCAATAGGGCTTGAACGTTGTCTTGGTTGACCTCCAGGTGGGAGGTGTACATGTAGTCCAGTATCTGACCGATCCCCCCCACATCCTGTATGACCAGGTGAAACACGTCATTCTTCTGACTTGGGGAATTCTGGAACAAAGACCTAAAGGGACAAAAGTAGAAACCTTCATCAGGTTATGGTCTACCAAACTGTACTGAGAGAACACTCACATGTCAATACTAATCAGTTGAATCCCTGTTTCAGTACAGCAGTGGAATGGCCTTGTTTGAAGGCCTTAATGAAGGTCTCTTGAGCAAAACATCAGTGTTAAATGGGGTGATTTCTGCAAGTTAGCAATGTGCCATGGAGTCTTTCTTAAGTGTCTGTTTTACAGTAAACAGTGTCTGTTTTAGATTACAAATCAAATGCTCTGCAACCAAATGCTCTGCATAGAAAGATGCAAGGTTTGCACCTAAACACAACTCTAGGTGATTGACTAAACCAACTCAAATGTAAACAAAGTGGAACCTCGCTTTACGTTGACGTGTTAACTGCAGAACAGCAACGAATAAGTCATAAGGACACCCACAGCATGAAGAAATAGGCTTAGTTCTAATTCCTCCTCATCCTCTGGAGGTCATCGTCAATCACACACCTGAAATAGGAGCTGAATGCAGCCAGGACATTTTTGTGGGCTTTGAAGCAGACTCCTTTGACCACCAACATACAGTCACAGAGCAGCCCCTGTATCCTCTGCTCCTGTAACTGCTGAAGAAGGTATGAGCTGTGACTGGTCAACATGTCCATGTTCTTACTGCAGTCTTCGGGCGATCCTACGAATTGTGGCCATCAAAACAACTATAGAACAGAAAAGCAACAACAAAATGTTGTACATATATCATTAACAATGTAGCCTTGTTGTTGTGTGTTCTTTTATGTAACACATGTGCAGCATGCCCTGTGTGACTTAAGGGCTCTGCACACAGCGTGCGATTTCTGTTGCGTGTCAACGTTCCATTTTGAAGTTTGAATGGAAGTCTATGAGAACATCGCATTTACCCACACACGGCCCCGATTTTAATCGCACGGCGAACATTCGATTCCATTCATTTGACAGTGCGACAAAACTCGCACGCCGTGTGCTTTGTCCCATTCAAAATGAATGGAATCGAATGTTCGCCGTGCGATTAAAATCGGGGCCGTGTGTGGGTAAATGCGATGTTCTCATAGACTTCCATTCAAACTTCAAAATGGAACGTTGACGCGCAACAGAAATCGCACGCTGTGTGCAGAGCCCTTTAGTTGTTGCATCTGCCTGCCGTGCCTGGTCCCTCAAAGATACTTGAAAAACTTAGTGCTGCCTAGTGAGAGGAGGAGAATATGACAGATACTGTGTATCATTAAAGACCGAATTGTATGAAGACAGTTTTTATAATAATTGTTAGGGGGGTGTAGCAAATTCAGACCAGCATTATGGATAATGAATAGTATATCAATACACAATTGTAGAGACATAACAACACGAGTTCGGAGTTACCGCACAAACTCATACATATAGTGTGAGCCATACTGTCTGCTTTGAGACCAACAATGACACATTTTGAACAAAAAGGGGCTAATCGGGTTAGCATGCTGCTGTGCTTTGTCTGTACGACACATCAAGTGCAAGTACATTTAACAGATGCAGCAACTGTCTCCATTCAAAAAGATATCATATTAACACCAGATGTCAATGTTATTACGTTTGTACAAAATAACATATATTTTAAAATAATGCTTTTCGCTGGCTTGTGTCTCCACAACTCACCTCTCCTGTTTGGATGATCAGCCACTTTCTACTTACTGCTGCTTCACTTCCTGGCTTGGCTTGCACCAAGCCAACAAGTCAACACATCTATGAGACTCAACGGAACTGCTTTTATGATAGTGCTACATAAGTACACCTCTAGAAACATCTTACATGTTTTGATGATAGAGTTAGTCAACAATACGACGGACTGGGACAGGGAGACACTCGGAACGAGTATTGTTGCTCTCGTCTTCGGAATGTAAACAACGTAACACTTCCTTTCGAAAACAATCACGTGTGTTTTGAAAACTTCGCGGGGAGGTATTCCATCAACGTCGCTAAAACTACCCAGGATTATCTCGCGAGCTAAAAGAGAATCCAGCCTTATTTCGGCAACTGTCGCGAGACTTACCAAAATAAGCCTGGATTTTCATTTCGCAACGTTGATGGAATACCCCCCAAGAAGGAAGAAACTGACGAACGTAGCAACACATGGATAGCTAGTTGAAAGATCTATAATTACGTTATTAACGCCTTACCTATGGGAATGATACTTCTCAGATGGTAGCGTTAGGGTTTTGAATAACGCTGTACAGTTTGCTGCCTTGGCCTGGCCTTATAACTTGGCTACTTTGGCTGATGTTAGCTTTCTACCATTGCCGCATGTGTCTTAGTTTGGAAAGCACATTTAGCAAACCAGCAATTTGTCATCCGCCGGTTTTGAACTCGCAAGTAGCTAAAGCTCGCTAATTTTAAAAGTTAAGTACGGCTACATTTAACGATATCTCCAAATCGTATTTAATGCCACATTTCATTTGGCTGTAGCTAGGTACCATTTAGTCAACTAACTAAGATTTCAACCAAAGCCTCTTTAACTAGCCTCTGATTCAACATGGTGTTTTTCACGTGTAACGCGTGTGGAGAATCCCTGAAGAAAGCACAAGTCGATAAACACGTGAATATGTGCCGTGGGTGTCAAGTTCTCTCATGTATAGACTGCGGGAAAGACTTCTGGTGAGTGGTCAACATCATGGTTGTTTAGTTACTGTATAGAAGATGCTTTAGTCATCACCTTTTTCGTGTGTCCTAATCCCTTATCCTCAAACAGGGGTAACGACTATAAGGAACATGTCAAATGCATCACCGAGGATCAGAAGTACGGGGGCAAAGGATATGAGGCCAAGTCAAATAAAGGCGATGTCAAACAGCAACAGTGGATTCAGGTAAATGAAACGATCTATGATCTGTTTTCCCCCCTATAATGTATGATAACATACAGTGTACAGATGAACTAATGGAAGTTAACTAAACAAAAGATAAACGAACTCATTTGTTCCCCCTCTAGAAAATTCAAGACGCCATCAATAAACCAGGAATCAGTGCCAAGTTGAAGGATGTGCTCAACCAAGTCAGTTCCTATGATAATGTTCCACGAAAGAAGGCAAAGTTCCAGGTAAGCCTGTCGGATATTGTTTGGCATCTGTTCTCTCATCGTTTTATGCTTGAGCAAGACATGCTTGTCTTCTTGTCTATAGCCTGGTCTTGTTGTAAGTAGTGCAGACCATTAGGTGTCATTCTGATGTTGGCTGCTGTCTTTCCTGGACATACTTTACATGGAACAATATATAGCCAGAATACACAGAGCTAAGGAAAGGACAATTCAAACATGGACCTCTGCAATATCAGAGATAAAACAGTTGATGGAGTGACTGTGTTCGTAAACTGTGTTGTATGTGGATGTAACCTGTAAATATTGTACTGTTATGATTTTATGATATACCAAATATAGTGTAGAAGAACTATGGGGGGGGGGGGGGGGGGGGGGGGAAGGGATGTTATCGCCATGGGGGGGGGGGGGGGGGGGGTTACTCATGTGTTTATAGTGGGGGGGGGGGGGGGGGGGTAAGATAAAGGGGAAAAGTCAGGACAGACACTTATTTTGTTTGGTGTTATAATTGTGAGTTTTTCATGTGTACTGTTTTGTAATAAATAATTTATTACAAAGAAAGGTGTCATTCTGATGTTCTCGCATGTTTCCCTACTCAGAACTGGATGAGGAACAGCCTGAAAATCCACCAATCTAATCTGCATGACGAGGTTTGGGACATCTGTTCAGCAGCATCCAGCAGCGTGAGTAGACTGATGTTTTGATGGGGAGGGTCCGTTGATTGGACTGATGTGACGGGTCAAAGCGTAGCTCTGATGCAACACTCCATCTCATTTCATGAGTGTTGTTGTAGTGGCTTGCCGGAGGTCGCGACTTAATTAAACCACGAGTGCCCTTGCCTGTTTCGGCATCACTTATCCCAGTTTTGAAAGTATCCACATACTCTCCCTCATTAGAGAGGCATAATCAATCCCAATTGCTTGCACATTGCATATACCTCCTTTTATATAGCCACTATTTCTACATTTGTACATACCATACTGTAACTGTACATAGCTCATAACTGTATATAGCTCTACCATACTGTACCCATCACTATCACTGTCATGTTTTTATATCACTATTTGCACGTCTGGTTAGATGCTAAATTGCATTTTGTTGTCTGGTACTTGTACTTGTGGATGGACTTGGAGATATCTGGGATGTTATGTTGTTCCACGCTGGGAGGTACCTGGGAGATCGCTGGGAGGTACGCTGGGAGGTACGCTGGGAGATACCTGGGAGATACGCTGGGAGGTACGCTGGGAGGTACCTGGGAGGTACCTGGGAGATACCTGGGAGGTACGCTGGGAGATACCTGGGAGGTACGCTGGGAGATATCTGGGAGGTACCTGGGAGATATCTGGGAGGTACGCTTGGAGGTATGCTGGGAGATACCTGGGAGATATCTGGGAGGTAAGCTGGGAGATATCTGGGAGGTACGCTGGGAGATACCTGGGAGATAACTGGGAGATACCTGGGAGGTACGCTGGGAGATACCTGAGAGGTATGATGGGAGATACCTGGGAGGTACGCTGGGAGATACCTGGGAGGTACGCTGGGAGATACCTGGGAGGTACGCTGGGAGGTACGCTGGGAGATACCTGGGAGGTACGATGGGAGGTACGCTGGGAGATACCTGGGAGATACGCTGGGAGATACCTGGGAGGTACGGTGGGAGGTACCTGGGAGATACCTGGGAGGTACGCTGGGAGATACCTGGGAGATACCTGGGAGATACCTGGGAGGTACCTGGGCGGTACGCTGGGAGATACCTGGGAGGTACCTGGGCGGTACGCTGGGAGATACCTGGGCGGTACGCTGGGAGGTACCTGGGAGATACGCTGGTAGCCTACAGGATGTTTGGGAACTGAGCCACAAGAACTGTGGGGATGCATTGGGAGATACCTGGGAGGGATGCATTGTCGGGTGCATCTTAAATATGATTAATATTATGATTGAGTCTTGTTCAATAAGAATATTTGAATCTAAACATGCACCCGAAACCCCTAACCAGGCAGAGGAGTCCAAGCAGCCAGCAGCTGACAGCAAGGCCGAGACTAACGGGAGCCAACAGCCACATCAGAACGGCGCCTCAGAGGAGCCGGCCCCTGGCAAGAAGAAACTTAACAAGCGGGAACGCAAAGAGGCCAGGCAGATGAAGAGCGGGAAAAAAGTGAAAGGTCCGCAGAACGGTAGCACAGACGACCAGCAGGAAGAGGAGACCGGCACAGAGACACGGAAGGAGAAGAAAAGGAAGAGGAGCTCTGAGCAGGACGGAGAGCAGAATGAGAATGAGGCAGAAGATCAGGCAACCACCAAGAAGGGCAAGAAAAGTAAAAACAACAGTTCAGAGGGTAACAGTAATTGTCACCATGTTTTTCTTATCAAGTGATTGTGTGTTTCTACTGTTGGCAAGTGAGACGACTACAGCAACTCTTGCTACTTACAACTGTGTTCAGCTTCTCCTGTGTATTGTGTTGGATACTGTTTGATAACCCAGGTTGTGGGTGACCCGTCCTCTACAAACGGTGTTACTATTGACCCAGCAACCAGGGACAGATGGCAACTGTGACATGCAACTGTGACAAGTCGTGAGTTTAGAATTATAAGGTTCTATCTCCGTTTAGGGTAGTTCAGAGATATTGAGCGTCAAAGTTTTTACATTCCATTATGTTCTGTGAGATGGAACCTTTGTATTTTATCAATTACTAACTCAAAAATGTCAACATTTAAAAGAATAACACCACACAGACATTAATAAACACCTAATGGATCAGATTATGTAAAAAAACAAAATGTTGACAAAAATGGAGATAGACCCTTATAATTCTAACGTCACGATGTGACATGTTTTAAAGCCGGTTGTTTGCTGTGCTGTTGAAAATGAAAAAAAATACAAATACTTGAGACATTGCGACCCCTTACTTCCCTTTTGCCATTTTTGCCCTACCAGATGACCCAATCAGAGAGGCCGCAGAGGACGAGGCGGGGGAAGCTGAGGAGGGAGCAGGGTCCAAAGGTACCGTAGTTCTGAGGACGTTGGCTGTGTTAGTTTTTGTCTTCATGCACTTTTTACATTAGGGCTTTTTATTGATGTTTTAGTGATTCTGTACCTCAAAGCTAAATCATCTATTTACGATTTGTGGCCAATAGGGGGTAGTATTGCTGCATGTAAATGACAAACGTTGCTGGAAGGTGAACGTGACTTTGGAAATAGTGACTAATTCATATCCAACATGTATCTATTTTATTAAATACATTTTCACAATTCCAGACATTTAATCCTAGTAAAAAAAAATCCCTGTCTAAGGAGTTAAGATCTACTTTATTACTTTATTTTAAGAATGTGAAATGTCAGAATAATAGTAGAGAAAATTATTTATTTCAGCTTTTATTTATTTCATAACATCCCCAATGGGTCAGAAGTTTACATACACTTCAGTCAGTATTTGATAGCATTGCTTTTAAATTGTTTAACTTGGGTCAAATGTTTTCGGTAGCCTTCCACAAGCTTCCCACAATAAGTTGTTGGAATTTTGGCCCATTCCTCCTGACAGAACTGGTGTAACTGAGTCAGGCTTGTAGGCCTCCTTGCTCGCACACGCTTTTTCAGTTCTGCCCACACATTTTCTATAGGACTGAGGTCAGGTTTTTGTGATGGCCACTCCAATACCTTCACTGTGTCCTTAAGCCATTTTGTCCATTTGTGAAGCTTTAACTTCCTGCCCGATGTCTTCAGATTTAGTTTCAATACATCCACATGATTTTCCTCATGATTCCATATATTTAGTGAAGTGCACCAGTCCCTCCTGCAGCAAAGCCCCCCCACAACATGATGCTGCCCCCCCGTGCTTCACGGTGTGGATGGTGTTCTTCGGCTTGCAAGCCTCCCCCTTTTTCCTCCAAACATAACGATGGTCATTATGGCTAAACAGTTCAACATTTTGTTTCATCAGACCAAAGGACATTTCTCCAAAAAGTAAAGTCTTTGTCCCCATGTGTAGTTGCAAACTGCCGTCTGGCTTTTTTATGGCGGTTTTGGAGCAGTGGCTTCTTCCTGGCTGAGCGGCCTTTCAGGTCATGTCTATATAGGACTCGTTTAGCTGTGAAAGTAGATACTTTTGTACCTGTTTCCTCCAGCATCGTCACAAGTTCTTTGCTGTTGTTCTGGGATTGATTTTAACTTTTCGCACCAAAGTAGGTTCATCTCTAGGAGACGGAACGTGTCTCCTTCCTGCACAGTATGACGGCGCTGTTGTCCAGTAGTAGTGACATCACAGTAGCAGCAGACAGTTAATCTCTAGGAGACGGAACGCGTCTCCTTCCTGCACAGTATGACGGCGGCGTTGTCCATTTCTTGTGTCATGCATGCAAAGTAGATGTCCTAACCGACTTGTCATAACTGTAGTTTGTTAACATGAAATCTGTTGTGGCTGTCGAGTTGTTTTAATGACTTCAACCTAAGTGTATGTAAACATCCGACTTCAACTGTACATATAAAAACACAGATATGGTATATACATATTCTGTACATTGAGAAACACTACAGGAATTGAGTGCTCCCAAAAAGAATCCAAGGGAAGTTGTATAACGTATTCAGTGAGATAATTATGTAATGTAGAATGTAATGAAAAACCCAGTCCCTCTCTGTTTTTGAGACTGCAAGGATAGATGGGCAATGTCTGGGCGGGGCACTAGGACTAATCCTGTCACAACAGACAAAGGCAGGCGAACACAACTGAAACTACTTGACTTCATCATCTTTTTCCCATTTGATATAAGTGCAGAAACGGTTACATTCACCACGAACAATTGTAATGGGCACCGTGTTTTAAGAAATGCTGTGAACCAATGGTAATTAGAGAGTATAAAAGTAGGGCAGATTTCTTGCATTACAAAAGTTATTCATGTCCTCGGAGACAGGGTGGTGCTTCATGTCTGTGTTCATTGTCATTGTCTGTGTCCCTCAGAGCTGAGCTGAGATGAATTGTCCTCAGGGTTTGAAAGAACATGGCTCTTTAATTGTTTTTCAGTATCCATTATAAGGCAACAAACACCCAGAAAACCATAAATCTTCTTTACAAAAGAGACCTGTTCCAAAGATGACAGCAAACAGACTTCAGCAGTGATAAGCCCATAAAACATGAAGTTACACAATCACTGTTAACTCCAAGCTCAATGCGTGTTTGCTGATAATGGTCTTGTTTGACACCCAGGTAAATTCAACTGGAAGGGAACAATAAAGGCGGTCTTGAGACAATCTCCTGAAGAGGGGATCCCGGTGAAAAAACTCAGGAAAAAGGTAGGCCAATCACCAACTGATATTGATTATATGTTTTCTTTTTTTATTGAATCCATTTAGCAGAATGCATCACACAAATGGTTAGAGGTCAGTGTTTTTGGACAACCCCCCTTTAATTCCATCTTTGACAGAGATCGTTCTGATAAACCTACAAGAGTAGCTTGTACTGCTGTTTTACTGTATGCCCCTCTGGCTACAGTAGTGGTATTACATGGTGTAATAAAGTAGTTGTTGTCATTTGTCATTCATGGCACAATTCATCATTTGTTCCCTTCAGGTTTTGGCAGCCTACTACTCATTCTCTGGGCAAGGAAATTTCAAATCAGAAGCGGACCTGCTCGCAACCTTCAACAAGAAGATTACAGGCAACCCCAAGTTTAGGGTATTGAAAGAAAAAGTTAGACTTGTAAAGTAGACTTGTAAATTCCACAACTCATCGTCCTCTATGGTCTTGTCAATTTTTTTGTAAAGATTACATAATCTCGAAGATTAAATAATTTCTAATACCAATTATGATGTGAGACTCTGGTCAATGGATGCCTGTGTTTTCTAACTGTTGTAGAAGGCCACAGGTGATGCTGGTGTTTTACTCTAACCACTTAAATGATTAATTACACCTAAGCAGTCAGTTATAATTTTATGATCAAGATATGTTGGCAGATAATGGTCTTCCACCAAGAAAGTTGTGTTTTTCTTTTGATCTATAAAGTAGTATTTAAAAGTATTTTCACACATGATCCCTTTCAGACAATCTTTGAACTCAGGCTGGTTCACAAAAATGGTCATGGGTATGTGAATGTTTTAAATGACCCCCTCTGAAGCCACCTGAGTTGAGACCATCTAGGGAGGTAGTCTGGTTCGGTTCACTTCAGATCCTTGGTGCAGGTTGCTTTTTTGGAGGCAATGAGAGTGCACTCCCATTCTGCTTTTCATTGGAACCGCTCTTTTCAGGTAGTATTGGTTTTTTACCAAAAAAACTGCCCTTTAACTGTATACTGCAGTAGATGCCCAAAGCACCCTTGTGTGAAAATTAAAAGATTATGGAGGAAATAATTCCTTGGTCAGCATAAGACGGTTCCGCTTTTTACTTGGAAGGGATGTTAGAAATGTATCTGCTTAATGGTTGTTTTGTTCATGGTGACATTGTCTGCACCCTGTTAAATACAGTAGGTGGAAGAGCAAGACATAGCTAGTTCTCTTTGTGCCATATGGATGATATATGGCAGTCGTGGAGGATACCAACTCCGCTTCACATTCCATCCTGCAGTAAGGCTGGGAAATGGTACCTTATCTCCGGGATTGGATGTTGAGGGGGGGGAGGAGGGAAGGGGAGAGGTGCACCTAAGGTGAATTTGACTCTCACACGGGACGGGGCTAATGCACATTCCTCGGCACTCTGAACGGGGTTCACTTGGCTGGGTACACAGAAGCTCCATAGAATCAAGGCATTGGTGTCAGCCTCAGGTGAAGTTTTAATGCTCTCTGATTTTCCATTGCTAGAAAGAGCAGCCTGTTACTCCACGTGCACACTTGCTACACACACACTTGCTACACACACACACACACACACACACACACACACACACACACTCTCTCTGGGAGATGCTGGAGGAAATCTCTCCAGCTTTATGAAGCCCTGCTAATCCCACAGAGTTTAACACTGATCCTCATTCATCACCGTGCTTACCTGTAATTGTATATTGCATACTTTGGGTATTAGCAAAGCTGTTACTCAAGTTTGCAAGTATTAAAATTGTGTTTTCTGGCTTGCAGTAAAATGATGATTTTTCAAGTCAGACCACACAGAATACTCAGAGCAGTATGAGATATCTTAGTAATACTCAGAGCAGTATGAGATATCTTAGTAATACTAATTGTTCCTGTTGCTAGACAGAATAACTTTTAGGACGTCAACGAACTAGTATACTAAAGCATTTGGTGTGGCAAGATTAACTGAGCTTCTGGCAGATGGTGCAGCAGAAATTATTAATAATACTGTACTGGTTCTGCTGACTCCACCAAGTATTGTGGGGGTGGTCATCTTTGGATTTCAGTCAATGATGTACTGTATACACCTGTATGTATACATGTTAATTCAACATATTTCTATTGCAGCTATTCACATGACATTTAGACCAAACATCAGTATTAACTCAAATAAAGCTACGCGGCTAAAGGAACTGTAACACTCCAATCCATACAAAAAATTGAAAGAAGGGGGGAATGACACAGGAAAGAGGTATTGAACACGCTAACTGAAAGTAATCTCAGTGATCAAGTCTGATTTTGGCCCATTCTTCAACACAGACAATCTTTCAATTTTGAAGATTGTGGGGGGCTTGCTGGTGAATCTTGATCTTCAATTTCTTCCTCAATTTTTCTATTGAATTTAAGTCTGGCGATTGACTAGGCCAGTCCAACACATTTATTTTCTTCCTCTTAAACCCATTGCAGTACGTTTTGGATCGTTGTCCTGCTGGAAGATCCACCCGCGTCTCATCCTCATCATCCTGGTGGATGGCAACAGATTCTTTTCAAGAATTACATGTCTCCATTCATATTCCCTTCGATAATTTGGAATCCACCAGTACCATGTGATGAGAAACAGCCATACCATGATGATTCCACCTCCAAACTACTGTAGGTGTGGTCTTTTTAGGATCATATGCAGAGCCATTTCTCCTCCAAACAAGGTTAGATTTTTGTCTCATCTGACCAGACTACATCCTCCCAGTAATCTATGGGCTTCTCTAAATGTTCTGTATGCAATTTCAAATGAGCTTCAACATGCCTTTTCTTCAGTAATGGAGTCTTCCAGGGTGACGGCAAATGGAGACCGTGGTGGTGGTGTGCATTGCCTATTGTTTCCTGCTTCCAGGCCTTTCTGGAGCTCTGCTCGAGTGGTCCTTGGCTCTTGAGCTGCTCTTCTGGCTAACTTCCTGACTGCCCATTCAGAAATCTTGGGAGGAGCTCCAGTGCGTGGCCAGTTGATGGTCGAGTGATGTTCCTTCCACTTGCAGATAATGGCCCCAATGGTGCTTACAGGAACATTTAGGAGTTGAGAAATCCATCTGTAACCAGTACCGTTACTGTTAGGGATGTCCCGATCCCATTTTTTCACTACCGATACCGATACCGATACCTGGGCTTCAGGTATCTGCGATACCGATATCAATCCGATATTTGTATTTATTGTTTTACTCCTGAATAATAACAAATACTTCCCCAGTATATAGTCCACAACAGCAGTTGGCTATTAAAGACTGCCAGCCTTTATTCAAGCAACAAAAACAGTACTCTGCAGTACTCAGTGACCAACTGGTTTAAAGTTAAAACAATTTAAACAGCAGCATTCAGCATTGTAGAAAAAAAAAGAGTTACTGTCTGATTTCTAGTTGTAGTGCCTTCATGTTTTTATTCTATTTATCTTCTCTTACAAATGGCAAATCAATTATAGCACCCTTTTTAAAAGTGTAGCCTAGTGACGCTGCTGGTGAGACCAAAAACCAGTCGCAGAATCAAAGGGGTGTCAACAATATCTGGTTTTCGTTTTTTTCATAACAGGCAACATTTTAAAGTACCACTCGATATAATATACAACAGTTTAACGATCACTAAATACTTATAATCTGTGGGTTGGATTCACTGTTGCCAGAGGCTACCGGTAAGTGACACCTGGCTTGTAAACATTCTTTCGTTTTAGAACGAAACGTTAGCCGCTAGCTGTTAGCAGCGTTTTTAGCAGTTTTGTAGCAAAACATTGATACAAACAAACATTCAAATACTCGTGTCGTCTTGACTTTTTTTTCCGATTTCAATGTATGACGCATCATTTGAAAGCTTACCATCTGTAGTTTCAGACTGTGTAAACAACCGAAAAAATACGTAAGCAAATGGTTTATGATTTCACCAATCATGACATTGTCAGACTCATTACACACAGGTAGCTACTAGCCAACTCTCATGCCCGTGACCACTGACTACTACTGTTGTCATCACGTGAGTGACACGCCGGATCGCGAGCCCCAGATCGCTGCCTATTTTTTTTCTGGTGCGATCTGCGATCCAGCATTCAGGACCAATATCGCGGCGATATGCAATATCAATATCGGATCGGGACATCCCTAGTTACTGTGCTGCTCAACATTCTTGTTGCGAAGGTCTTGGGAGAGCTCTTTGCCTCTACCCATCATGAGATGTTTCTTGCAGGAAAGCTTGGTGACAAATGATTTGTTTACTTGCATTGAGAGGTGGGAAACCCTTTTTTCAAAGAGTGAAAGTACTTCCCCACCGACATGCACTAACCCAGCTGATTCTAATTAGCACAGGTAGGAGGACTCATTAGTGGCATAAGCTTCAGTGTTTACTGTCTTCAATACCTTTTTTCCTGTCATTCCACTTTATGGCACATAGCTTTTTTATGGATCGGGACGTTCCAATTTCTTTAGCTGTGTAGTTGTATTGAGTTAATACTAATGTCTGGTCTACATTTGATATGAATAGCTGCAATGGAAATATTTTGAAATGGGGGGAACCCACAGGAACCGGGTTCCGGGGTTCAATACTTTGGACACACCTGTGAATTAATTCAACTTTCACCACTGGTGACAGACATAATAAAAACAAAGGTTATATATATATATATATATATATATATATATATATATATACAAAATATATTTCTGAAAACTTTCACAATAATGACAATATGAATAACAATCCAGAGATTAAAATGATTAGTAACCAGACCACCATAATGTTTTCAAATGTTACAACTTGAAACAACAACAACAACAACAACAACATACAAAATGACCATGGAGTAGCAACACTCATCTTTTAGAAAACAAAAAACACCACTTTGACCCCTCTCACCCTCACAGTCTGGCAAAGGGACAGGACTCAAGTTGCTGTGCAGTGTAGCATTCAAGCCAAGTGTATGTAAATGTATACATATGAGATAAGCTCCAATACCCATGAGAATACAGTGCTGCATTGCCCGATTTGGTAGATTTGCTTTTCAAGGTAGCCTATCTGTGGTTAGATTTAATATTCTAAACATGTCTTCAGCCTCCATGTGTATGTAGCCTACTTCTTAGGCATTACCACCAAAGGAAACATACATAGGCCTACTGCTAAATTAATAATTACCAATCCTAACCCCTAAACTCAAGAGATTCCGTTTGCAGGAGGTGAGATTGTTTCAGTTTTTATCAACTTGTTGGACTCTTAACAACTTTCTTTTTTAAATAAAGGATGCAGGCGACTTGCTGACTTGTCTGTGCACTTCTTGACAGTGGGATTGGCTGCAACTGCGGTGAACTCCAACTGTCGCTTTAAGTGAACGTCATTTTTCTGGGACTTTGTTGAAGCAGGAAGCAAACTGTTAGCTAGCTAAACAGCAGGGACCAGCCTGAATCAATTCAAGATGCTCGCTGACAATGAATTCGTAAATCTACGAAATAGATTCAAGAGGGATGCTGAACTTCTCATGCAAGAAGTTTCAGCTGTTGAGAGCGACGAAAAGAGTAAGTTTACGTTCGATAAAGAGGTGTCCCCGAGTATTAGCTGCCTAGTAACAAACTTGTCTCCTCTACTGTTTAGTTAGCTAGCCAGCTTAGAGGTGTTGCTAGCACACAGACAGAATCCATCTACATTTTGATAACACGTTATCAACATATTAGCTAGTCAGTAACACGTTGGTTGTTAATGTCTGCATCGTTGCCCATCTATCCTTACAACAAAGACAATTCAGCTATCCTGGGACCAAGTTGGCTAAGGGTTTGAGTAGCTAAAAACTGTTTGCAAGTTCAATCCCAGTTCTGTCTACTTTCTATTGCAACTGGCAAAACAATAATATAGCTCCCAATGAGTCATCATAAAGGAGGTTTAGTTGGCAGGTCATCATCTGACAGAGGACGATTGTCTTGTCTAGTGGCTCCGACTGGGCACTGCGCCACTAATTCTAGATTGTTTTGACTAGCCTGTGTGCAAGTGCTGTGTCAGCACTGGTCGCAACATGATAGTTGCGAAACTATACTTTTGCACTGCACCCAAGATTCAGCCCAATGCTCCTGTAAGATGATATGCGTTTGATAAAACAGAGAACCCAACATTGGCTGGATAGACCAGGTTATTGTTTCACACTGATGCCATCAGCGATGGCATGTTGCAGCATCATACATTTCATAGATTTCCCCCTAATGTTGTTATTAAATTCCACCCACCCTTTTAGCGGAATAGAGCTGCACCAGTGGACATCTGACATGCCCAGTATATGACAGTTGCATTCTGGTACTGGAGACCTAATTTCAAATAGAGAAGATTGGAGCTCCCCCAGGCCCCTAAGGGCACGGAGTTCACTGTGAACTCTGCTGAGGACAGGTCTTGCAGCTCGTCCACTACACCAGCCAACCACTGTCTCTGATACTTTTAATCAACTCCTAAATTATAGAGATTAATAGCTTTCCAAAAAGTAAGATTATCGCTCAAAGGGCCATATCTGTTTCATCTTAAAAGCTCTTAAAACCTGAAAAGTGGGGATTGAGACACATTCTATTAGGGTAGATAAATCTCATATTCAGTTGTAAATTCAATATTCGTCTTATAACCCTTTTGTGTGCTCTTGTCTGGCCGCTTCTTTGGTGAACTGAAGTGACATTAAGGATAGCACAGTGAGGACTAGGCTATTACGTTGTATCATCCCAAAGATTACTGTCTGAAATGTAAAAGTCAATAGCAAAAAAAAAAAAAAATGAATTACTATTAACTGATGATGAGAATGTGTTGGAAATACATCTAGGCCAATTCATATTGAATCCTATGTCTGTTATACTTGTTATCCACCTTTTGTCTTTAAATTATTTTTATTCATATTCCTGCAAAGCACATTGAGTTGCATCTACATGAAATATGATATTCTATATATAAAGTTTTTCATTATATAGGCCTAGCGCCTTTCGTGCGACTACATCGTCACTTGACAAGATCTATGCTACTGTTCTGTTTCTACTTGATAGCCTACACTTACATGTGATACAATGCATTACCACTAATGTATCACTGACCAGTACATTACCACTAATGTATTACCACTGACCAGTAGATAATGCATTACCACTAATACATTACCACTGACCAGTAGATAATACATTACCACTGACCAGTAGATAATACATTACCACTGACCAGTAGATAATACATTACCACTGACCAGTAGATAATACATTACCACTGACCAGTAGATAATGCATTACCACTGACCAGTATATAATACATTACCACTGACCAGTAGATAATACATTACCACTGACCAGTAGATAATGCATTACCACTGACCAGTAGATGCATTACCACTGACCAGTAGATAATACATTACCAAATACATTACCACTGACCAGTAGATGCATTACCACTGACCAGTAGATAATACATGACCACTGACCAGTAGATAATACATTACCACTGACTAGTAGATAATGCATTACCACTGACCAGTAGATAATACATTACCACTGATAATACATTACCACTGACCAGTAGATAATGCGTTTAATCAAGGCTTGACAATGCCAGCCGGCTCCTGTGTTCAACCCTTCCGGCCGAGTGAATTCTCCAAATCAGTGGCGTGCGGCCAGTAAAAACATTAAGAAATATGATGAAAATGCTGTTAGACTTAGCCCAGTACCTCCAAATCACATCATTCTCACGCCTCCTTTGGAGGTCTGGAGAATTGTTCTGAATAGCCAATCTGGCTACGAGCAGCTGCAAGCGGTCACGTTTTGATTGGCTTTGAGCCAGTGATGCTTCTACCCGCCCTTCATTGTTGAGAAGGTCAAGTTAAGCCCGGTACACACATAAAGATAATCTGGCCGATTTTGGCCCGATTTTCCCCCTTCCGACCAAGGACAGCAAACGCCCGATTATCGGATGGCTCTAAAGATTATCCTGTGGTGTGAGGTGTGTTAAGAGTCCATTTCTCCCCTCCCGACAATCTGCTCAGAAAATGGTCGGGCCGACGATCATAAATATTAAACGTGTTCAATATTTACGATCAAAAGTCTTCTTCTCTGTGGCCAAAACTGACAACTCCCGAGTCCGATTGTGATGTGGAATGGAATGTAGCCACTAGCCAATCAAGAAGCGAGCTGACTGACGTGTCTTCTTCTTTTCGTTCTTCGGCACTTTATTTCTCCTGTCACACATGGCTGCCTCTACAGGTCAGTCAGGGTACTACTACCCTGATCACGTGAGATTTCTGGCTTGGGGGACGAGACTCCAGACTGTCGGAGGACAGATCTTTATGCTTGTGGTCGTATATCGGAGCACACCACACACGATACCATCAAAGCTGTTCAATCCATAATTTTTTATATTCATGTGTGGGGTCTCTCTCAGATAAAAAAAGTCTGTTAAGATTTAGAAAATCCTTATGTGTACCAGGCTTTAGTCAGTTAGCCAATCAACATAGCTCATGTTTCATGTTAAGCTATGTTTTTGAAAATGGACATTGCTGAAGTGGTTTTATTTATTCTGCCATTATAATTTGATTGTTGTAACACTACCCACATGGGGATCAGTGAAAATGATTGGCTTATTTTGAGCTGCTGATTGACTGGTTAGGTGTGTGGCAAGCACAATACAGGTCTCCATCCCTCTGTTGAGACTTTCTGCCTCGAATGTCCCAAGACTTTGAGAAGAAAGACTCAGAGACAATGTTACTCTTGGCCTCTACAGCCTATATACATGATAATACTACTACTACTACTACTACTACTACTACTAATAATAATAATAATAACAACAACTTTTTGGATCTCTGGGAAGTAGCCAAATTAATCGGACCCGCCCTACCCAGTTTCTTCTCAATATCAAGTCTAATCTTGTGAAAATTCAAAAGCTGCTGGTTGGTCAGTGTCAGAGCAGTGCAGAAACATCTGTTTTAAGTTGCTAGACATCTCTTGTAGGCTTACCTACGTTGATGTATGTTGACATTGCTGTACACCTCTGCTTCCCTGTAATGATATTATTGGATCAGTAATGTCCTCCTCTGGGCCAATGACCCTAACTTGGCTCTGATCCAGTGGGACAGTGGCTACTTTAGTTGATTGTCAACCCCACTATCCATCCCTGCAGGTCAAGAAGAGAAAGATGCAAAGCCTCTCCCTCGTATTAATCGACACTCCGTCTTCTGGATTGTGGTGTCTGTTGGATTGACATACTACATGGACTTCCTCAGGGTCATCATGGAGAGTGATGATATTAAAAGGTATTGTAGTGATATTTAGAAAGTTTATTTTTTACTCACAGTCGGTCTTCAAAGATCAGGAATATAAATTAGGCTATTGACCAAAGAAACTAATTCCTGGGTATTGATCTCATTTTAATCATTGCCGTTTTTTTTTTGAGGACTCTCCATTTAAAAGAAACAGGTGAATATTGCATAGTGCATACACTGAACATGCTAAACCAGGTGGCCCACTACCATTGTGTTGCTACTAGGGCTGGGCAAACGATCAACATTTCTTTTTCGATAATCACAAGAATTAACGATCAATTATCGATTAATTGATAAGCTTTTTTTTCATAAAAAATAAAAAAAAACTAGGGCAGAAATAACAAGCATGTTTTCCTTGGGGAAAAAACTTTATTTTGTATTCCATCCAGGCATTCCATTTCACAAAGCATTTCGAAAGAAAAAAATATCTGCAAGCCATAACGTTAGCTCAGTAGGCTGCCCACACGCTGAGTTGCTATTGCACACATTCATTCATTCACATTCAAACTAGACACTACAGTCAGATAACAATCCTCTTAAACAAGGCAGTGAGTAGCCTAAATTGTTTAACTTAAAAACACATTTTACGTTATAAATAAAAATATAGTAAAATAAGTAACTCGCCATAGGAGCAGTAAAAAAACAGTTACTCACAAATAGGAGGATGACTGAAAACGTTAGTGTCACTGTCCTTAAGAGCGTCCAGCTTAACTTAAATTTAAAATCCAGCGAGAGACTGTAGGCGGCAGGCCTACTGGTTCTTGTTCAGAAAGATGATCATGTTAACAAACATGTTCAGGGGTGAGAAACGAATGCAATCTGGTGACAGTTAGGCCAGCCGCAGAAAACACTCGCTCCGAGGGCACCGAGGTTGCGGGGATGCAGAGGTAGGTCCGCGCTAATTTGGCCAACCTAGGAAACCTTCTTTCGTTAAATTTCCACATGTCAGTTGGGTCGCAGTTCAGGCCCGCAGAAGGTTCTGAAGGTGCTCTGCTAACCTTTTTTTACAACTGTGTAATAAACTTGAACTTTTTTCTAAGACGCTCTCAGTGCCTCTTTGTTGAGGGGAACCTGGAATTACTGGAGGTTACACTAACGTACCGGAACTTGTTGCATCATGCCGTACTGCGTTGCGAAATTCAATGCGAAGGCAAATGCAAAGTTAATTTCTCACACATAACGTGGACAAACTAATTTCCATTATTATTATTATTATTATTATTATTAATTATAAATTACACCAATTTATTAATGATTATCGAGCAAAATATTTTGTGATCGACCAAGATCCTTATCGTTCAATTATCGATCGTCGATCATTGATGCCCACCCCTAGTTGCTACATGCCAGTTGTCATGGTTTGTTTCTGACTTGTTCTCCAGTTGGTGGTTCAATGTTGGTGCGGTGCTGCTGGGAATATGCCTGTCGTTGGCCGCCTTCTGCATAGGGTACCTGGAGTGGTTCAAGGGCATAAAGCACTACGACCAGGAGTACCCTGCTATCGCACCCATCACAACAGCAGCCTTCATTGCAGCGTCATGCAGGTATAAGTCCTTACGAGTGTCTGGCGATATAGTTAATGCCTCCATCTCACTCTGCTGGAGCGTCAGAGAGACAACAGTATACTCTATACAATATATTTGAAATGTTACACTTTGGAAATTGCATGGTAATGTCATTCCATTATGAGCCAATCACTTACAAAGTCAGTGACCACCATTATGTACATATAAGCATACATGAGAAGCTTACACATTAACCGTTGTTGATGAGTGGGACAGTGAAGCATGTTTTCTTCTTCTTCATTTTTATCAAACACATTACGATGAGGTTAAAGTATAGCTTTTATTTGAAAGTATAATGTGTACATATTGGATTCATCAATTAGAAATGACAACCATTCTTATCAGGATGCAGGCCACGTCTGGGCATAGCCTTAGATATTCAGCCCGTTTTCAAGGAAAATAGCCATGACTCCATAGGCCTATGACAAATCGTGACGTTAGAATCTCCATTTTTGTCAAAATTTTGTTTTTTTACATAATCTGATCCATTAGGTGTTTATTAATGCCTGTGTGGTGTTATTTTTAGTTAGTAATTATTAAAATACAAAGGTTCCATCTCACAAAACATAATGGAATGTAAAAACTTTGATGCTCAATATCTCTGAACTACCCTAAACGGAGATAGAACCGTATCATTCTAAGCTCACGATATGACAAATATTGGTAACTTTTTTGCTCTCTGGCAGGCATGTAAAGGACCTCAGTCCACACCCTCACAGCTTTGACGCCAAAATTCCAGAAGGGGGCGCTATAGCAACACTTTGTTTCAACTTTGTGAGGCCGTAACTTTTGAGCCGTTTGTCCTGGACGGACCAATCAAACACTGGCAAATCCTCAAGACGAACAAAATGGCTAAAAAAGACACATCCTAAAATATTTTTTGCTATTTAGAATGTTGGGAAAAACACCCAAAAATCTTCTTAAAATATACCGTAAGTCCCATCGACAAGAAACGTTATACATAAGAAGTATGTACTGGTCCTTATCAAGTTTGAGAGCGAAAGGTTTCCAGGTCGTTACATGCAAATTAATCTGAATCACAATAATTAACAAAATATGGAAATTAGGCTATTTCAGCCATATTTATACAAATTCATGTGAAACTTGGTGAGCGTCAAGACTGTAGTATGTAACAAATTCCAACATGATCGTATGAAAAACATGGCTGCCACATGCCACTCAATATTTTGCATTTCCAGACATTTTTAAATATAAAGTAATAACACTTAAAAATCTTCTTCTCATGAACCATAAGTCTGACTGACAAGAAAATTGTTACGTAGTATTCAAGTTCATACTTAAAAATGTTCAATAAATAAACAGCTACATGCTAATTAATATGTACCATAAATGATGACATCTAAATAGGGCTATGTCAGTCATTGTTAGTCTAATCAATCTCAAAGTTAGTGTGCTTTGAGACAGTCAAACCATAACAGAGATGTGTAGCAAAGAGGTTAACCCTTATTTTATTTTTTATGTTTCTGCTATTTCAAGGCAGCAAGTATTGGGACAGATTAATGTTATGTCAAATAAAGCACTCACGTTTAGTATTTGGTCACATATCCTTTGCATGCAATAACAACCTGAAATCTCTGACCCATTGACTCCACCAGATGCTGGGTATCATCTGTGATGATGCTCTGTCAGGCATGCACTGCTGACATCTTCACTTGTTTGTTTTGAGGTCTGAGGTATGCATGTTCAGTTGGATTGAAGTCTGAAAATTCAACTCAAACTTGAACTCAAACTTCTGGTACATAATATTTGTCTCATCTGTCCACAGGACCTTATTCCAAATGATATTGCACCAATACTATTATACATAATATTATTATACACATATTGTCCCAATACTTTTGATAACCCTAACCAATGAAATAGGGAAAGTGTTGTCATTTGTAAATGGTGACACCAATGTCTCAATATATCTTTGATTTAAAACACAAACTGTTGGAGTTTAGTCAAAAGAATAGAACCTGCTTTACTGTCTCAACACTTACTAAGGGGACTGTATACGCATGTCAGCACCTGACATCTAACACATCCAGTATGACCCTCTCCACATCTAACACATCCAGTATGACCCTCTCCACATCTAACACATCCAGTATGACCCTCTCCACATTACCTGACATCTAACACATCCAGTATGACCCTCTCCACATTACCTGACATCTAACACATCCAGTATGACCCTCTCCACATCTAACACATCCAGTATGACCCTCTCCACATTACCTGACGTCTAACACATCCAGTATGACCCCCTCTACATCTAACACATCCAGTATGACCCTCTCCACATCTAACACATCCAGTATAACCCTCTGCACATCTAACACATCCAGTATGACCCTCTCCACATTACCTGACATCTAACACATCCAGTATGACCCTATCCACATTACCTGACATCTAACACATCCAGTATGACCCTCTCCACATTACCTGACATCTAATACATCCAGTATGACCCTCTCCACATTACCTGACATCTAACACATCCAGTATGACCCTCTCCACATTACCTGACATCTAATACATCCAGTATGACCCTCTCCACATTACCTGACATCTAACACATCCAGTATGACCCTCTCCACATCTAACACATCCAGTATAACCCTCTGCACATCTAACACATCCAGTATGACCCTCTCCACATCTAACACATCCAGTATAACCCTCTGCACATCTAACACATCCAGTAGGACCCTCTCCACATCTAACACATCCAGTATGACCCTCTCCACATTACATTTGACTGGTCACAGAGAAGGTCATTGTTGATCTAGGGGGTAGTGGTGGTCTAGTGGATAGTGAGTTGGACTTGGGATCGGAAGGTTGTGAGTTCAAATCCCGCCTGAAGCCACACCACTACTAGTGTGCCCTTGGGTAAGGCACTTAGCCCTCAGTTACTCCAGGGGGAATGTCCCTGTAATTCGTAATTGTAAGTCGCTTTGGATAAAAGCGTCTGCTAAATGGCAAAAAATAAATAAATATATGATCTCACTCAGCATCTTGTTCTCCCCAGTTTTAACATAGCACTGTGGCCTGTGTGGTCGTTCCTCACCCCGGTCATCCTCTTCACCCAGTTCATGGGAGTGGTGATGCTCATATCGATGCTCGGATGAAAAGTGAAAGGTAAGGCACAAATACAGAACAGATGGATTTAATAGTAAAAAACATGTTATCTTCAACCCTCTTAATGCCTGATGTTGCAAAAAGGCAACAATATCTTTAAACACCAGGTAACCACTTTTATCTGGTGGCCAATTGTTGTAACTACACCAATGTAAGTTATAATCAGAAAATTGAGAAAAGTCTGTAAATCCTGCTCCTCTGTAAGAGTCTTGTACATACATTTTTTTTTTTTACAAATGTAAATTTTGTATATACGCAACATCGGGCACACTTTCATGCTTTACATAGGCTTTCATTTACAGTATTTCTTTCTAGTCTTTTTGTATGTAATCTATGTGCACTAAAATCTTGATTGATTTGACATAGATCTTGTAGACAATCCTTGAAAGGGCATTTTTCTAGCTTTGCATGACTTCAGCCCTGCCCCTAGGAGCCTGTTTTGAACCGTCCTTGCCATTCGTTTGCCATTCTTTTTGTAGGTCATTTGATGTCATCCTACGGTTGTTAAGTGACATTTGAATGAGTTGACGGTCATCCCGGTCAGTGGAGAGTCGTTTTCACCCTCTGCCGGTCTGTAGCTTTGTTGTCCCCAATGTCTGCTGCTTGACCTTCTTATGAACCATGGTCTTTGAAATGTTAAGGATGGAAGCAACCTGACGCTCACTGCATCCCTCTGCCAGTAAAGCCTGAATTGAACCCTTCTTTACCTCACTCAAACTCTTTTGGCGTGGTCAATAGTTTTTTTTTTTTTTATTCCAATTACTTTTAAGGTACTACTAACACTGTTTTTGCTATCCAGCTGGTCCTATTGCAAGAGGATAGTGATGACCACAGCATACTTTTCCTTGTTAAATAAGATTCGGTTCAGGTGAACACCTAATCAGTACCTCACTAAGTAGAATGAGATATGCCTGTGTTGGAATTCAACAGACACTGGAATGGAATGGCTGCCATACATGTAGAAATGCTGATATAAGACATATTTGGAGTGGTCTCTTAATGTTTGGATATCAATATGGATATCAATAGCAGTAGGGTAAATGGGTGGAATAGATATAGATAGATGAAATGTCACTATCTATCAAACTGTCTCCATGTTCACCTCCCTTCAGATTCTTCACACCCTACAGCAGTTTGCGTGACAATTAATAGTTACCAAAATGTCATGATCGTCACAGTCCTTTTCTGGGCGTTATTATTCCTAACTATGTCTTCCCCCTTAGACTAAAGACCCATCTCTTTAGGGTATACCTGGGCTTTTCCTTCTCTCTCTCCACCCCTGAACACCCTACATTACCAGAAAAAGTCCTTCCTTTCTCTAGAACTGTGACTGCTGATGGTACTTGTTTTTTTTTATCAACGGTCCTACTTAAGATGCTGTTGTATAGTTGATTCAACTACTTAGACAGATGTACTTATTGTAACTCGCTTTGGATAAAAGCGTCTGCTAAATGATTTACACTTAAATATTTCAGGGACCCAATGGGCTCAAGAGTACCCCCAGAGGCAAAATCCTCCATAATGAAACTTAAGGTTCTCCCTTAATGCTATTGAAGACTCAAAAATGCAACAATGATGTGTTAATAGGGCCCATATTCAGATTGGGAAGCTTTGCTCTTCTCCGATTATTGTGTAATTTAAGGCTACTTTTACAGTTACTTTTACAAGCCACAACACCACACGTTTCATACCTGAATTATTGTTGTTTCTTTTACAGCACCACCCTCCAACAGGATTCACTTCATGATGTTCTTGCTTTGTGTCGTTAAAATAATGGAGAGAGTTCGGGAGAGTTTTTTTTTTTACTAAGAGAATTCACCATTTATATTTGTACTACTACCAAAGCTTTTTAGATATTGTTAATTTATTTGTAACATTTGAGTCTCAGTCTTATTTAAAGCAAGCTGAACTTTATAAAGAAACTGCTGTAAAATGTCTTATCAACCCTTTGTTAAAATAAACAGTGTTTTGAAATAAAACCATATTTTGTAGCTCATGTCAAAACCTTTTTTTCCTTCTGTGTCCTGAAAAACTAATTTGTAAAGAAAAAATAAGAAATTGTCACTGTCATTGGAACTGACAACTGAGATTTTAATGCTTAAATTGATTTACTGCGGTGTCTTGTTTCCAGATGCAATGACCTTGCATCCTTTTTTAACAATAAATTAGAAACCATTAGAGAAGGCATTAGCTCTTCTGTGTCAGGCATGAAAAACATGTCTGCATTAACAGCCCCAAATAGGGCTGATATAACAATCATGTCACAATTTAACACCATCGACTACAAGACTCTAGATAAAATCATGACACGTCCACCTGTGCCCTTGATATCCTGCCAACAAGCTTTTTGTTCTGCTCTTGACAGTGCACTTTAGACCACAACATTCTAATAGATAGACTAAAAACCTGGGTAGGACTTTCGGGCAATGCCCTAAACTGGTTAAGATACTACCTACAGAACAGAAGCTACTATGTCTCCATTGGCAACTTTGTGTCTGACAAAATGACGTGGGGTTCCCCAAGGATCAATCCTTGGCCCCCTCCTATTCAATCTCTACATGCTTCCATTGGGACACTTCATAAAAAAGAACAAAATTGCCTACCACAACTATGCGGATGACACTCAAATCTACATAGCCCACTCATCGAACGACTATAGTCCCATCGACAATCTCTGTAATTGCATTGAACAAATATACGCCTGGATGACACAAAACGTACTCCAACTAAACAAGGACAAAACTGAAATAATTGTATTCGGTGCACCTGACAAAAGATCAAAAGTCAGTGTAAAACTTGATTCTCTCTCTTCAACCTAAAAAACAGGTCAAAAATAATCTTGGTGTAATTCTAGACTCCGATCAAACTTCAACAGCCACATAAACTTGTTGTAGGCTGATATAGTTATCACCTGAAAAACATACGAATGAGAGGTTTCATGCCCAAACAAGACCATGAAAAGCTCATCCATGCATTTGTTTGGAGTAGACTTGTTTATTGTAATGGTCTACTAACAGGCCTATCTAAAGAGGCTGTTTGTAAATTGCAGCTCATCCAAAACGCTGCTGTTAGGGTCCTAACAAAAACGAAGAAGTTTGAACACATTACACCAATCCTGAGATCTCTACACTGGCTACAAGTACTCCTAATTTATACGCCTCATTCACAAAATGGTCTTGGACCAAAATACATATCAGGGTCCGGATTCACCAGTGTTCTTAAGATAATTCTTAAGACAATTCTTAAGAAAAAAGATAAGATGTTCCTAAGAATGTTCTTAAACACTATTCACCATTTTTTTCTTAAGAATTGTCCTATGTCTTAAGAACTTCTTAGTTTTCTCACTTAAGAACTTCTTATATTTTGAACTGTGATTTTTACACCTGTGTGTGTGTCTCTCTCTCTCTTTTGAACTTATGAAGAACGTCCATCTAAAATGTGAATATAAAATAAATAATAGTAAGGACATTGTTTCAGTTACTTGGCCTACTTAAATAACATGTTCATAATTATTAATAAAGTAGTATACATCAAATACAACAACTGCCTCCTTGATTTACTTTCTGAGTACATTGTGGTGTAATCTAGGAATATGCCTACATGTGACACAGGCTGAAAGGCCCATTTCAGTTATATCTCAAACATGCTTTATGTGATAGGCTACATTCACACAAAAATACTCTGACCAACTTGAATTAACAAAATGTGTTAACACATTGTCTAGGGCTAAACTAAATATTAATACAATCAAATAAATCCAAATCCCCCCCCAAAAAATCAAATAAATGCAATACAAAATTGTTCAAGTAAGACTTCCCTTTCACTTTAGCTGCTTTAAGACAGGTGAGAGCTTCTCTTAAAGTTGAGAAGAAATTTGAGAAGAAATCTAAGAACTTTGTTTTCTAGAATCTAATTTGTTCTTAAGTTGTTCTTAAGTTCTATCTTAGGAAAAATCTTAAGAAGAAAGTTAAGAAAAAACTAAAGAAAAGATAAGATTTTCTTCATGAATACCAAATCTTCTTAAGTTTTGTCTTAAGAACAAATGTTGTTCTTAAGAACAAATTTTTTCTTAAGAAAGCTTTGATAATCCGGGCCCAGATCTCCTTCCACCCTATATTCCAGCAAGGCCCCTAAAATCAGCTGAAACTAATCAGCTAATCATTCCAAGAGTGAAAACAAAACACGGAGCAGCAGCTTTTAGTCACTCCGCCGCATGCTCCTGCAAACTCCCTGAAGAAATCAAACACGCTCAAACTTTAATCTAAGCTAAAAGCCTTAATGATTTGCAACAGTTATGATTAAACACTAACACTTCCATCCATGTCTTTTTATTCATTCCCATGATCGTATTTATTATCTTATTAAATGTTTATATATCTATTATCATTTTATTTGTATTTTTTATCTGTTTACTATTCTCCTCTTGATGTATTTTTTAAAATACTATATGTAAAGCACTTTGAATTGCTCCTGTTGTATGAAATGTGCTATACGAATAAACTTGCCTTGCCAGAGAAAACACTGCATATTTACCTAAAGCCCGGTACACACATAAAGATAATCTGGCCGATTTTGGCCCAATTTTCCCCCTTCCGACCAAGGACAGGAAACGCCCGATTATCGGATGGCTCTAAAGATTATCCTACAAGATTATCCTGTAGTGTGAGGTGTGTTAAGCAGTGGCGGACTGGCCATCGGGCCAGGAGGGCCGCGAGACTGAGCCACTCAGAATGTATTATACATTTTAAAAAATCATAATAATATTTAAAGGCCAATGCACGATAAAATCGCATCCCAATGCACACGGCGTGCGATGCAATATTGTCGCACGACAACATTAGATTCTCAATTCACACCACCGAAGTCTACGATAAAATCGCATCCCAATGCACACGGTGTGCGATGCGATATTGTCGCACGACAACATTCGATTCTCAATTCACACCACCGAAGTTGGACCCGGCAGGCTGATTACTATCCGCTTGTTAAGTCTGACGTCAAAAGTGACGTTTAACTATTTCCGGGTCTAATCCAGAAATTCTCCGCACCAGAGTACCTCTGAACTACAGCGGTAGAATGCCAGTTTAATCGTTTTTTAGACTCGGATCTATTCATTCAACAAGGGACACAGCACTTTCCCGTTTTCTCCATATTGTCAGGGTATTTGAGCCTCGGAAAAGCGCTATATAAATATAATTAATTATTATTATTATTTCTCCATTTCGAAGACAGCGCCTCAGCCAACGTTGGGACCTGGAAACACGTCACGACTTAACAAGCGGATAGGCTCTACCAATATTGCTTGCCTTGCTTCCACAATTTCTACAAGATACAACTGGGCATATTGTGCCTACATGCTCGATTGTTATTATTATGTAATATAGGTGTCTTGTAATCCAGGGGCGGCGCTAGGGGGTGGCTACTGGGGCTCAAGCCCCGGATGTTTTCTGAAAAGCCCCGAATGTTTTACTTAAAAAAAACAAATAAAAATAAAAAACAAATCTTGAGTAACGTGCAGTACCGGAGTCCAACAGAGAGGCAGCAGCTGCGCGACATTAGCCTGCGTACTGCGTAGCCTGCCCTGCCCTGAAGAAGAAGTGATCTCAATCAGTGCCTGACTTGCAAAATTGTAAGGATGGATATCCCAAAGTTGTTTTCAACAAAACAAGCGCCAAGAACTGTTGCAGCAGCAGTATCAGCAGCAAGAATGACATCACCAGCAGTGATGACATAGATGATGTTTCAGGTTTGTGAATCTTATTAGAAAGGTGACTGACTCACTGACACTACTTTTCCGGTTTGCTGATGCTAGCTGGCTATCATAACATAACGTTATGTTATAATGAAAATGAAACATAGCAAGGTACTGTTACGGTACATGGTAAGAAATCAAACAAAGGATAATACTTATACAAATAAAGTGAATAACAGGCTGATAGTCTTTGATATCTGCACTCTGGTTGACTGAGTAACAAGTGAAAAAGAATGATGTAACGTTAATGTTACAGCTAGTAAACATGGAGTAACCACATTAAGTATGCCCTTATGGTAGTATGTATGTATACAGAACATGACTCAAATCTATCCTAAGATGTAACGCTAACTAACTAAGTTTGTTTAATGTCCCAGGGGGGATTTGATTTCACAGTACTATACACAGGCCAACAATACATGTAATATATCGTCATATAACACAGGACAAGACTCTAAATACAATATAAGTGGTGAGCACAGAGTCTGCCCTGATATACATACTGTAACATAACTAGCCTCAGCCCATCAATTATGTAATTCTATACAAATATAAATGATGGTGACTGACTGACAGGGGGAGCTACGTGTGCTGACCTCCCTCTGTGCCCAGAACCACCACAATTAGTTTGCTTCATTAAAGGGTGTGAATGTATATGTGTTCTCCAGTGCCTTTTGTCCGCTTTAAGGTGGTGGTAAGTTGAAGGTTGAAGGCAACATTTTCCGGCGTGCTACGCGCGCACATTACATTCTCCCTCTGGGCTAAGCCCCGGATCTCCTACGATCCTAAATCCGCCCCTGTTGTAATCCCATATGAGATGGGCCGTGTAGCTATGTGGCATGACACACCTTCCCACGTTTTATACATTAATGGTGACACAATCAATGGTTAAATAAATTACTTGGTTAACTTGTGACACACATCGCTGTATTAAGACATACATTTTTAATTGGTTAGTTATCTCAGGTAGCTCGCTACTTAGCTAACGTAATTTACCAGAGAATCCGATTGCCAGAGAAATTGCTTTCCAAGCTTGGTCAGTTTTGATCATATCTTTATACCAGTCATAACTGGGGTCGAAGAGCTCCCTGTGGCTTTAAATTAGTGTCATCAGCTTGTCATCGTCCATGGTGGCTGTAAGTTGTATAACGTTACCGGTCAATTAACGTACAGTAGAGTAAATATACGTTTTGGGTTGCCAGACGTCCGGTTTTCAGTGTACAGTCTCTATACAACGTGTGTATAGTGTGTGGCTGTTCATTCAGTCGTGCTATATTACAAATCTGGCAACCCCGTGCAGCCAAAAAAGGCTACCGTAGATCTTTGAGTAAACTAAGGGTACGTTAGTTGCTCAAAGATTTACAATACAAAATACAAATAACAACAATGACAATACTTTTTTTAGTAATATTTTATTCACATGTTAACACTAGGAAAGCAGTGAGGTGTCGTAGGGCACCAGTGAGTACAAAAAAAATTCTACCTTTGCACTCGATCAAATGTCAGGACCCTCCTTTCATGCCTTTTCCTAGATATGTGCGTTCTACCACCCAGCATCTTTACATTTTCAAAATCGAGTTAGTATAAAGCGATTTTGCAGTATTTCTGTGTGTGTCTGTGTATTTGCCTTGGAATTCGGCTGCCATCTTTTTCTCCAAGGCTGCAATTCTCTTTTATATCAGCAGAGGTAGCAAGGGGACACACTGTGCTCAAACTTCAGGCTTCAGTGCTGAATTAGATACAGTGGATAAGACTGATAAGTATGTAACATAATGTGTTTATATATAGGCTATATATAGAAATAGGGATACATAAGATATGTATATGTACAGACAGTTATGAAAACGATAAACTGTACAGTTGTCTCCCCATCCCTTCAGATTTGTTGGAGCTGAGGTTTTTTTTTCACAGCGGGTTTACCCAAGTTTCATGCAATAGTGATAAGATATTATGATATATGTAGCCTATGTACAGTTATAAATGATCAGTGTTTCCTCCAGGATTTTTCACATTAGTGGCGGGGGGGGTCCTCATTCGCATAAAACGTGCACGCGCGCTCAAAACAAAGACGTAATTTCACTTTACCCACGCAATACCCACTTAAACATGTGTGAGGATACGTAACGGCGTTTTGTGACAGAACTTTCACTTTCATTCATAAAATTCACCCCGTCTGTGTTACGAAGCACTTGACTTTTGGACCATTGGGACTGACTATAGCGTCATATACCATCAAAAGGGGGGAGATGCGACATGAAATATGTCAAAATGCAGCACTATCATGCACAGATCAGCCTTATAACCTTATAACATGTAATGTTAGATATAACGTTAGACAGGGAGCGCAGATGTATTTTTATGAACGATATGTGGCTGGGAGGGAAAAATCACAGTATACCCACTAGAAAGCGCGTCGCCTCGCGCCGCGCACCTGTTGAGAGATTCAGTCTCGATTGCAGTGCGAACACAAACGACGAGGTTAATTGCAACATTGTGGCAATGGTGGCGGAGGAAATTCTTTGGCCTATAGACAACTGTACAATCATTCATATTGAGTTTATTCACCCAATAAAGTAAAGATGAATAATACTGCCCTTCACCTTATTATCAGATGTTCAGTTATGATTAGACCTGTGTCGGCAATGATAATAATACACAACAGGCAAGACGGTTGTAGCCTACATAGATATACGCAGATTCATATTTGTAGATTCGTTTTCGAACATTATATAGTTGATTTTGGCAACATTGTAGTAGCCAATTGCAGAGTGTATTAATTATTTTGTTTGTTTGAATCCTCACTGTGTTCGTGTTATAATGTGCAGTGAACAAACACTTGTTGGGTGAATAAACTGTCTCTTGCCACAAATCGGAATTCTCTTGCCGTGAAATGTGTACATCAAATAAAATGATGTCGGCGATCTACTAGAACTGGAGCAGGACGGGCGCGTGCGACTGCAATGTACCATATATATCTCATATATATCTCGTTCCAGCTAGTCAACTCGTGTTCCAAATACAGATGACTCAATAAGACATAGCCCGCAGTGCAGAGTGCATATTTGATTATGTAATAATAACGAACGGATATTTATAATATTGTATTGTATTTTTTGTATATAATGTTGTTGTATTTTTTTTCGGAGTGGGGCAGTCCCACTCATATTATATTTTCATTTTATTGAACTGATATAGTGAAGACAGACAGGAAAGTAAGGAGAAGAAGGGTATAAGTCTCGCGCGCCTGTCTCGTCCCAGCGAGGCAACTTTTGACAAATAAACGTGTAGGCTAAGAACTAGTTTCTAAAGTGAGTTACAATCACTTGATGTAATGGTTGACGCATGGGGGAGGGTCATCTTATTCTCAATGATCGCTTTTTGATCGTTTCCGATCACCACACAAAGGATGCCAATTCATCCAACAAGCCCTTCAAACCCACCAGAAAGGTTGTACTCAGTTGTACTCAACTCTCTCAACTCTCGCAGCAGTAGTAATGAAAGTCATTGCAGTAGCCTACATTTGATTATGTAATCATCAACGAATATTATATAACGAACGGATATTTATAATAGACCTACAGTATATAATGTATTATTGTTTTTTCTGAGCAGTCCCACTCAGAATTTTTCATTTTATTGGACAGATCTAGTGAAGTCGATCAGTCCTGTGAAATGACGTGCGTTGTGCATTGAATGACACAGCGCTGTCAATTTTCAAATAATGCAATAGGATATATATATGAATTTACAGAAACACATCATCATGAATGGAAACACGCAAGAGCGTGTATTTGACAAATAAAGTGTGCGTGTGTTGTGGTGACCACCTCGTAAATACACACCATCCAGGCAGGAGAGAGAGAGAGTTGGGGGCAGCCAAGCGGGTTTCAAAGACGGCTCTCCCGCTTACTAAGCTTACAGCAGTCGCAGGCTTGTGCATCTCTGTGAAGCTCATAATTATAATAACACAATATTGCAATATTTATTACTATTATTTTTTTTTATTATAATAATCAACCATCATTCATTAGTAGCCTAATGAAAACTCCTGCAGTCCCGATCCATCTCCTCTCCACTTTACCGTGCATGCACGCGCTCCTGTGAGATCATTCAAGTTTCAAGTTTATTTGTCATTATACCAAATACAATTATATAATGTAATGAAAATAAAAAGAATGAACATATGCAGCCATTCCATATAATAACATATAATCACAACTCACAACCCCTGTGAGCAGTTGCAGGGGCTGACAGGCTGACGTCACCGGCGAATTTCACGACAAATAAACAGACCATCACTGTGAAGCTCATAATTATGATAACACAATATTGCAATATGTATTACTATTCTTTTTTAATAATGATAATCAACTTTTCATTCGAGTAAAGCTCCCGCAGTCACAATCAAACTCCTCTCCATATATATCATTTAATTTGTTCCATAGTTCGTTTTCAGCTGACTCAAGCTTCATATCAGATTGTGCTAATAATTTCCCCACTTCTCTGCTTCTCTGCGCATAGGAACTTTATGCATTTTTAGAGGTAGCCTAAAGTGATCTTGTCATTTTCTCTTCTTGTGTGAAATCGCCATCCAGCGGTTTTTGTGCGTCAGTACACACTCCCCCATTGTGAAGAGTGGTCGTGTGATTCGACACCTCGTCGCGCTAAAAGTAGGTAAAAAAACGTTGCGCGTCTAGTGTTAATGTATGCCATCATGTTAAATAACGTAATACTTTGGTGGGTTGACATCACCCACGGAAATATGGGTTGGGAGTATTGTTCCGCACGGACAGTTTAGTGCGTGGTACCCGAGTTGTTTATTCTACTTACTGCTTGAGTGTGTTGTTGACAATCATTCATGTCCTTCATTAAACGTTTAGCTTTGTCATTTGATACGCCGCCTACGACTCTCGTTTTTTGGCACTACAATACCCTCCTTAAAGCACATATTTTATCTTGGCATCTTGGTGACGACGGCGCCAATCTCTCCCAGATCAACGTCAAACTCCTTTCTGTTCACCCTGAAGTAAGTTTGTAGCAGGTTCGTGCACAGAGGGAGACGGACAATAGTACTGGCGGGTATAAGAACGGGCGGAGCCCAGTTTATTTCACACACACTGGGCTGGTCAATGTCTCTTTAAGCTGAGCCTCGCTCAGGGGAGTTCTTCTCCGTGCACTCGCCTCTCTCGCCCGACCCTTTCGGTCGCGGCTGGCTCGCAGGGCTTTTCGCCACTCTCTCTCGCCCGTTCTCGTTCTCCTCTCCGGTCTCCTTCACTCTCTCTCTCCTCCACCTGACTGAACTCCCGGGGGAAACAAAGCAACACATTAAGAGGGCGCTTTGATGAGGACCTAATTGGCATCAGCCGGTGCCAATTACGCCCCCATCCCCTTCACCAACCGTCCTGTGGCTCCCCCTGCAGGTCGGAACGCGCCATGTTCCCCACACACCCCCACCACCAGATTCCCTGAACGGGAGAGGAAGTCGGCCACGACCATCTGCGCCCCCGGCCTATGCACCACCGTAAAATTGAAGGGCTGCAGCGCGAGGTACCAGCGTGTGATCCTCGCGTTAGAGTCCTTCATATGGTGGAGCCACTGGAGGGGAGCATGGTCGGAGTAGAGGGTGAACGCGCGCCCCAGCAGGTAGTACCGGAGGGCGCCGACCGCCCACCGGATGGCCAGGCACTCCTTCTCCACCGTGCTGTACCTGCCCTCTCGCTCCGATAACTTGCGGCTCAGGTACAGCACCGGACGGTCGGCTCCCTCCACCAGCTGGGTCAGCACCGCTCCCAGCCCCCTATCCGATGCGTCCGTCTGCAGGGAAAAAGGGATGTTAAAATCGGGAGCATACAGGACAGTTTTACCACAGAGAGCAGCTTTAATACCTTCAAACGCCACCTGGCACGGCTCCGACCACTGGACCGGGTCTGGGGCACCCTTCCGGGTGAGGTCGGTCAGGGGGCTGGCCAGCTCCGAAAACCCCGGCACGAACTGCCGGTAATAGCCCGCCAGTCCCAGGAACCGCCTCACTTCCTTCCGGGTCCTGGGCCGCGGGGCGGCGGCGACCGCATCGGTCTTATCTATCTGCGGTCGCACGTCCCCACCGCCCAGGACGTACCCCAGAAAGCGGATCTCCCCCCGCCCGATCACGCACTTCGCTGGGTTGGCCGTGAGCCCCGCCCGCCCCAGCGACTGCAGCACGGCCGCTACCCGCTGCATATGCTGCGGCCACGTATCGCTGTAAATCACGATGTCGTCGAGGTAGGCCGCTGCATATGCAGAGTGCGGCCGCAGGATACGATCCATGAGCCGCTGGAACGTAGCCGGGGCCCCGAACAACCCGAACGGCAGCGCGGTGAACTGGTATAGACCGCGCGGGGTGGAGAACGCCGTTTTCTCGCGGGACCCTGGCGACAGCGGAATCTGCCAGTATCCCTTCGTACAGTCCAGGGTCGTATAAAATGTAGCCGCGTAGCCAAGCCGGTCCAAGAGCTCGTCGACCCTGGGCATTGGATAGGCATCGAATTTAGACACCGCGTTCACCCGTCGGTAGTCCACACAGAACCGTTCAGCCCCATCTCGCTTGGTCACAAGCACGATAGGGCTGCACCAGTCACTGTGGGACTCTTCTACCACGCCCAGTTCCAGCATTGCCTCTAATTCCCGGCTCACCACGTCGCGTTTGTGAGCCGGCAGCCTATACGGCCGTGTACGCACCGTAACGCCCGGTTGCGTACTGTATCTATGTGGTGTTCTATCAGCGTGGTGCGCCCGGGTAGGCGGGAAAACACGTCAGCGAACCTCTGTTGTAACTTGGCCACGTCCGCTCGCTGGGCCGCCGAAAGATGGTCTCCTAAGTGGGCCGGGGTACTAATTTTAGACTTTGGGACCTCCGGCCCGAACTCATCCCTCTCGGGAAGTAGCGTAGCCAGCGCGACAGGGATCACCTCGGTCCATTTTTTAAGGAGATTTACGTGATATATCTGCGTGCTATCCCCCCGATCCGAACGCACCACCTCATAGTCCACCTCCCCCACCCGCCGTGTGACCGCGAACGGCCCTTGCCACTTGGCGAGTAATTTAGAGCTGGAAGTGGGCAGTAATACAAGGACCCTGTCTCCCGGTGCGAAGATGCAAAGCTTAGACCCCCTGTCATACAGGCGCTTTTGTCGTTCCTGGGCCTGGTGCAAATGCTCCCGTGATATAACCCCTAACGTGTGGAGCTTTGCACGCAGGTCCAGGACGTATTGAATCTAATTTTTACTGTCGCTGGACCCCTCCTCCCAGCTTTCTTTGATGAGGTCCAGGACGCCGCGAGGCTTGCGCCCATATAAGAGCTTGAATGGGGAAAACCCCGTGGAAGCCTGGGGGACTTCCCGCACTGCGAATAACAGGGGGGCTAGCCATTGGTGCCAATTTTGACTATCCTCGTGAACGAACTTACGGATCATTGATTTCAGCGTCCGGTTGAACCGCTCGCACAGACCATCGCTGGCCGGGTGGTGCACGCTCGTCCGGACCGCTTTAATATTCAATAATCCGTACAGCTCTTTGTGCTTGGTGCGTGACATAAAATTGGTACCATGGTCAGTGAGGATCTCTTTCGGGATCCCCACCCGGGAGATGACCTGAAACAACGCCTGCGCCACACTCTTCGCGGAGATGGAGTGCAGGGGAATTGCCTCGGGGTATCGGGTTGCGTAATCTATCAAAACTAACACAAACCGATAGCCTTGTGCACATCGCTCTAATGGGCCGATAATGTCCATTCCAATACGGTCAAATGGGGCCTCTACCAGGGGGAGACTCTATATTTTCTCCCATTATATTTAATCTTGATGGGGACCACCGGGTATACGTGAACATCCCCATGCACACACAGTATTGACACCCTCGATGCCCCTACCAATGCCCCTGGTCGCACCAGGCGCTGGTGGATCATAGACTGTAGGCAGCCCGAATCCAGCAGCGCCTCGCACGTACCCCGCTGCATCCTTACCCGGATGCGGTACACCTCGCTCGGGTCCGGGGGAGGGGTGACCTCGTCGGCGGTGATGACAGCCCGGCCGACCTCCATAGCCGTGCACTCCCGGCGGAGGTGGCCAGGCTGGCCGCACCGCCAGCACCCCTCCTCTGCCGCCTGTGGGGCTCTCTGTGGGGTGAAGGGCGCGCCCCCCTGCATTGCCTCCGGCCACCTGCCCCGGGGAGCGGCCATCGGCCTCTCACGCCGTGTCCCCCAGGTCTGGAGAGGGCAGGTGGTTCTCGGCCAGCCCGATGGCGGTGGTGAGGTTGGCGGGCCGGTGGTAGGCTACCCAGGCAGCGGTCCGCGCCGGCAGGCCCCCCACGAACCTCTCCAGGGCGACCTGCTCCACCACCTCCGCCGCCGATCTCTCCTCGGGCTGCAGCCAAAGCCGCGCCTGGTCCAGCACCCGCTGGCCGTACAGAAACGGCCTCCCGACGGCCTCCAGGGTCAGGGCACGGAACCGGCGCCGGTGCTCTTCCGGGCTCAGCCCGAGCCGGTCCCGGATGGCCCTGACCACTGTCGGGTAGTCGGCCTGGCTGGCCGCTGGGAGACTAGCCAGCGCGAGCTGCGCCTCCCCGATCAGCAGGGGCCGGAGCTGGTGGGCCCACTCGTCCTCTGGCCACCCGCTGCTCCGGGCCACCCCCTTCGAACGTCTCGAGGTAAGCCTCCGGGTCGTCCCCCTCCGTCATCCGCTGCATCCGGACTCGGGTCCCACCGCCTGCCACGCCGTAGTCCCCGTTCCCCTCCCGGCCGCGGATGATGGCCCGGAGGTCCGCCCGGTCCTCGGCCTGGGCGCGGGCCATGTCCATCAGAGCGTCGTGGCTGACCCGCGCCATCGCCGCCTGCTGCTCTTGCAGCTGTGCCAGGTGGGCGAGTATATGTCCTAGGGGCGACTCCATGCCCCCGCCTGTCCGTTATTGGGTGTTGGGTCCGCCTCTCCTCTGTGCCTCACGTCGGGCGCCACTGTAGCAGGTTCGTGCACAGAGGGAGACGGACAATAGTACTGGCGGGTATAAGAACGGGCGGAGCCCAGTTTATTTCACACACACTGGGCTGGTCAATGTCTCTTTAAGCTGAGCCTCGCTCAGGGGAGTTCTTCTCCGTGCACTCGCCTCTCTCGCCTCTCTCGCGGCTGGCTCGCAGGGCTTTTCTCCACTCTCTCTCCCAGACTCTCGCCCGTTCTCGTTCTCCTCTCCTCTCCGGTCTCCTTCACTCTCTCTCTCCTCCACCTGACTGAACTCCCGGGGGAAACAAAGCAACACATTAAGAGGGCACTTTGATGAGGACCTAATTGGCATCAGCCGGTGCCAATTACGCCCCCATCCCCTTCACCAACCGTCCTGTGGCTCCCCCTGCAGGTCGGAACGCGCCATGTTCCCCACAAAGTTGTCTGGAGCGGTCCTCGTGTACACTACAGCCTCAACTGTTGACCAAGTTGAACTCTCCTTTCATTGTGAGACTGCAGAATCTTTTTACAACCGCCTCCTTTTTACGTTATGGACAATTAGTTGATGCTCACCAAGCTAGCTGTCTATGACCGAAAGACGTGTGTAAAATGTATGCTCCAGTCTTTCTCCCCGTTATGAGTGACTCAATTAATGTAGATACACCAGTTGAAGTTTCCCAATTGTCCCATTGTGACACAATCCGTCGCACGTCAAAATTCGACACTGCATTTTTTCTGTCGCACGACCAAAAGAATTCCGTCGCACGACAAAATCGCACGCCGTGTGCATTGGCCTTAAGAGTCAATTTCTCCCAACAATCTGCTCGGAAAATGGTCGGGGCCGACAATCGTAAATATTAAACGTGTTCAACCAAAAATCCTCGTCTGTGGTCGAAATTGACAACTCCCGAGTACGATTGTGACGTGGAATGGAATGTAAGCTAATCACACCTCCATTTTAAACCTCCATTGGCTAAAAGCTGTAATTTTGTGAAGTGTTAACATGTCATTTTATGAAGTTTTAATATGTTTTCAGGCGAGAAAGTAACCACATATATTCCCAAAATGTGTCCAGTTTACCAAAATAACCCGTTTATATACTGTATCTGATCTGACGATTTTTCCGTCTTCTGTTCGCTAGCTATATTATGGCTGCGTTCGTAAATTCGCCCTGGAAATCTGATCAGCACTCATGCAATGCCTCTTGTCCAATCAAATTACCTGGTCCCTTTATGACGTTGAACCCAGTGTGCGCTCCGGCGCTCTCAGAGCGAATATACGAACGCACCCTGCGTTGCTTTTATTGCTTACTTACGGAGTTCGACAGAAACATCATAACATAATTAATTAATTTGTAAAATGATTTGGGGGGCCAATATCTTTAGCTAGCTCAAGTAACTAGTTTACTATATTGTTGTCTTAGCAGTTGGTAAAAGAACATGATTAAAATAAATATATATGAGCAATAACATATCGTGGGCTTGCTGCAGCAAGCACAATACAACCAACTTGTCCGTCTGAAGCGACAATACTGGGATCATTCGTGATTGGGCTACAATACCGTATTGACCCACATATAAGATGACCCTGATTATAAGACGACCCCCCTTTTTCACGACTCATTTTAATATATATATACTTTTTTGGAAATATAATATAGAAAGAAAATTATTTTATTTGTATTCACATTTCATAAAACATCTTTTGGTTAATGTTTTATATAAAAACATTGAATAAAAAATGGCTGTAGGCTGTAACATTGTTTGGTAAAAATGTATGTTTTCAATATTCATTATCTAGCAATGAGGCACATTGGCCTAATGGCATACATTCATTACGTTTTTCGATGACGTATTGACACACCCTCCTGTCAACCTCCTGGAAGCGGCCGCTTTGCGCACCACGATATGCTTTTCTCTGGCTATGAGCATTTTTCAGCCGATCTTTTTGGCCTCGCCATCTTCTAACGTTACACTCTGTAACATCATATTTTTTTTGCTGCTCTAGAGTTATTTGAAGCCTCTGCTTCATTGATCACCATGATCTTAAAGTTGGCATCGTAACTCCGCCTCTGCTGTTTATTAACTTGACCAACTTTAGAGCCACTTTGTTCGAGCTGGTCCGAGTGTCTCTCCATCTCTCCAGGCACCTTGTCACTGGGGTGTGTGTGAGAGGGAGCGGGAGACGCACGGTGGCTCGCGTGGGGAACAGTCTTTTGGCGCCATAGGTTGTTGTGAATTAATATTGACGTGTAAAAGTCTAGGGCGCGAATATAAGACGATGCGACTTTTTCTGACAGGGAAAAAACCCTGTCTTATATTCGGGTCAAAACGGTACTATAGGCTAACGTGTATGTAAGACACGAATAAACTTGGATTTCATGCATTTCAAGTGGCATATTTCTAATCATGACGACGTAGCCTTGTGTAAGAATGCATTTCACCATGTTAATTCCCAGTATAGTGAAAATACCACCGCTCATCTGTGATCAGACTTGGCTGGGGTGCTGCAGCTGAAGAGTATCAAATAGAGTGCAAAAAAGCAGCATCTGCACACTCAAATCTGTGCAAAAAACGATGTTTATTGCAAGCTTTCAAAATCCAGTAGCCCATTCGGCGGTAACCCGCCCCATCTGGCAACCCTAGACGCGAAATGCATTTTGGGGAATCAGTACTCCAGAAGTGTACAGTCGTATCACACTTAAATTATTCAGAAAATATAGTATATATGTTACGGTACATGTGGGATAACGGTACATGTGGGAAAACTAGGGTTAGGTGCTAGGGTGCTACGGTTAGGGTTAGGGGTAGGTGTAGGGTTAGGGATAGGATTAGGGTTAGGGTTAGACATGCCAGCATGTACCAAGTCGACATAGCACCTAACCCTAACCTTAGTTTTCCCACATGTACCGTATTCCCACACAGTACCGTAACATACTAAATTTCTCGCATACTCAAATCTCGCATACTGTACAGTGTGAACGCTCTCGCATACTCAAATCTACGTCATATCTAGTATGAGTAGTATGCTAGTATGCTATTTCGAACACAGCCACGGTCTTTAAAAGTCTTAGAAAGGTATTGAAATTAACCTCAAGATTCCTGTATATACCCTGTATGCATGTGGGTGTATATCGGAGCACACCACACACAATACCATCAAAACTGTTTAATCCATGATTTTTTTAGCTTCATGTGTGGGGTCTCTCTCAGATAAAAAAATATGTTTTGAAGATGTGTCCAGAGGCATCAGTAGATGTATGTACACAGAAAATCCTTATATGTGTACCAGGCTTAATTGTTAGTAGGTTAGACAAACTTCGAAATCCGTTTGGTTTCATTCGTAAATGAAATTCGTTCTCAAGAAACAAAAAATAAATGTTGGCTGGATATTATGCTTACGAAGGTCCACCTAAATTATAAATTACCCATTTTATGGCAAGTAATACTTGAGCCAGAGTTGACAACCATGGCTTCATTTATTTACTCAAAGCGTAGCAGGATTCGGTTCCCGCGAAATGATAATAATTAGGCTATCGTTATTGTTTTTAAAATAAGACCTTTTATAACCAGGTGTGGAGCTGAAAATCTGTCCATGGCGCTGGAATTTAGTTGAATCAGTATTAGTTATTTGTCAGGATATTATAGGATCAAATTGTGACTTGTCATGTGTGACCTGTCTCAGAAGCTAAATATATCCTCTTTGGGCATAAGGCAAGCATGAGTGTCCTGTTGACTGCTTGTTTTGGGGATGATTGGGAAGATTGCAGTAAGGCACATGATATTAGTCTTTGTTAAACGCAACTGTAAACACGATTGACCCTATACAGAAGAATGTAAGCCACTCCGCCGTTTCCATCAAATGGGGATACCTGTCTGTTTTACCTGTCTGTTTTACCTGACATGTCTGTTACATAAGCACGAGCAACAAAACATGCCCGCGAAAGAAAACCGACCATTATCCGCCTGCCAATCGAATCAAAACGAAACATTAGGCCTACAAACAATCAGTTTGATGGAATTAAGGCTTTGCCAGCTGATGGGTGCAGTGTGTTTGTTAATTTGACGGACACATTCTATTGAGAGCATTGATGAACGATGATCGATTGGGTGTCCCACTCATGCATGGCATTGATGACGCTGAAGATCTCACCTGAAGAGGATGTGAGTGTATTTGTCGATGCTGATTGGCAGATACGGTCTTTGACTGTAGATAGAGCAACGGAAACGAAGTACTGATTATGTATCCGAGATAACCCGCCCCCCAAGAGCGAGTCTATTGATCATTCTTACAGGGCTCATTGACGGCATTGTCAATTGTTACTTCTCAATGTACTTTCTGGCAGTGTCATGCCCAAACGTGCAGCAGGCCTTTATGTTAATTGTAAAGGTTAGCGCAGCACTGGTGACATAAACAATATAAAAAATGCACTTGGCGTCTGCTGCGTAAAATGTGGAATAAACTCGAATTCAATCTGGGTCAGGGGTTGTTCAGTCAGCTTTCCACGGGCGTCCTGAGAGACAGCATTGAAATATAATGGGGCCCATTGTTAAGCCTTTACCTGTATCACTTTCAATAATTGCATTTGACTCTGTAATTTACCACTTGTTCATATTGCATTCGGTCATGAATGAATGCGATACATTTGTTTGAAATTAAATTGATTTAAATAGATAGACACAACTGGTTATTTGTAGTTATTACGCCCTCACCCTAATTTTCCATCGTACAAAATCTCCCTCTTCTCCACTTCTTGTGTTGAGTTCCAACTATTGTTATATTGATTTCACTTTTGGCCATAGCACACTAGGTGTTGCCAAAGACGATTTCATTACAACCAACTTTTTCGCGCGGGGGGAGGGGGAGAGGGGATCTCATTAAAGATGAGTCCTAGTTCAACAAAGCCATTGACAAAAAGAGCCATTGTAGATTTGACCATTGAAATTTGATTCGTTTTTTTTTTTTCACTGTTGAAAAGCTTAGTTCTTGAAAAGGCAAGTGGAAATGGACTGCTAACTACTGGGGCGCATTTGGACAGTTGATCAAGACAGTCTAGGCTAATACCAACCTCCGCACCCGTGAAACCCCGCCTAAGTGCTTATATATCCTGCTTTTTATCCTAAGTATGCCACTGGATAACCACTCAAAACGGATTTCACAGCGACTTGGATAGAGCGCAATGCTAGTTGGCAACTGCCAAACGAGGATCCGCAGACCAAACCTCTTAGTTTTGGGGGATTAAGTTATTCCATGATGAAGGTTTTTTTCTGTAGATTGAGTGAATGTCCACTAATTTCACAAAAACGTATGGCAGGTCCAGGACAACGGTCTGGGGTCACCAATGGCTGAAACTCAATCTATTCAACTTCAGTGACTCAGCAAGCGGCTATGAGGCGATATAAAGACATTTCTGCTAAATGGTACAAGAGGACAATAGGATCTGTCAAATACACCATGGTAGGGAAGCAGAAAACGTATGAGAACATCGAACTTGCTATTGGATTTTATTAACATGCAGTTGGCACAGTACCTATCCATCTGCGTCCCTTCATTGTTGCAACAGGTTACGCACTTGGCCTTCCACAAATGCACTTATAGCGCACCGTGTTGACGTTGCTCTTCTTTCGGACTCGAATGTTACAGATTTCGGCGCCATGGTCGAGCACGGCGGCCTCGATATTATGTGTTTGAATAAGTATTGTCACAGTTCCTCCTCGTCTTCCACCTCAGAGCGAGAAAAGAAAATATTCACCAAATTGAAAGTCAGTTTGACTGAGGACTATCCACAGAAGAACGCGGAGATTCTGAGCGGCCAGTATGGGACTAATTTGCTTTTGATCGGCGTGTCGTTGATGCTGGCCACTGCGCACCATGGCGCGTCTGTGAAGGAAGATCACCTGTTGTCGTTTATCACGACCCTCATGATCCTCCAGCTGCTGTGGATGATGTGGTACATCGTGAGGAGGGACAGGCAGAACAACGTACAGGCAGAGAAAGATGTGCACGCTACTACGTGTTGGATAAGAGGTGAGGCTGGTGCACGCTCGTGTTTGACATGTCCAAAGATGTGTCTTTAGGGTATAACAATTGTGTGGTGTGTTTTACTTTTATCACGAGTGGGTTAGCAGATAAGAATAATTATTAAACGCTTTATGATGAATGATGGTGGAATGAGTCTTATCAAGTACTGTATAACTAAACAATCTGAACAAAGTGATGACGCGCATAAATTCATTTATAGATGTAGTTGGCTTTTGCTGCTTATTTCGTTTCAATGCATCCCCATTGTAATCGATGTTTCATTGATAGGTGGATTAACCCTTCTGGCGCTGCTCTCCTTGATTATGGACGCCTTCCGTGTCGGGTATTATGTTGGTTATCAGTCGTGCGTGTCCGCTGTTGTGGGGGTATACCCTATCATCCACGCCACTCATACTATAGCACAGGTAAGGTCCACAACTACCAAGCTTCCTGAGATGGTATAAATTCTCGGTCCTGGTAAATCCAATTTTGACTGTTTAAAAAGTAAATAGTTAGAGCTTGGTTTTGGCAGGACAATGTCCTTTTTTCTCAGGCAAAAAAGAGAATTGTCTCAACAACACAATCCTGTCATTATCTATGTTATAAGAGTATCAGAGGTAATCCTGGGGTTAAAACGTTGGTTTTATGTGGAGCTCACTGTGGAGGCAGTTGTTTTTGCAATCAAAAGCCTTTATCTGAGACTAAATTTATGTTTTTTGTCGGCCTAATTACATTTATTTCATGGCCTATTTGGGTTGTTATGCATGCCTGATTTTGACATTTCTTTTAGGTGCATTTCCTCTGGTTTCACATCAAGGATGTCATCAAGACATTTGAGACTTTTGAAAGGTATTGTAAAATAGAATACATTTCGATATAGGTTAGATACACAGCTACTACAACAACCATGCTTCTTACTCAAACTCAATCTACACATCGTCAACACATCTAGTTGATTTACTATTCCATATTATATCCACTTATGAATACTGTGACAACGAATGTCCAATTCTTTCCCCAAACGTATGATTTCCCTCAGGTTTGGTGTCATCCATGCTGTCTTCACCAACCTCCTCCTTTGGTGCAACGGAGTCATGTCGGAGGCCGAGCACTTCCTCAACAACCACAAGAGAAGGCTCTCTGCTCTGGGCTACATGAACCTCACCATAGGTAAGACTAGGCTCTCCTGGGCTACATGAACCTCACCATAGGTAAGACAAGGCTCTCCTGGGCTACATGAACCTCACCATAGGTAAGACAAGGCTCTCCTGAGCTACATGAACCTCACCATAAGTAAGACAAGGCTCTCTGCCCTGGGCTACATGAATCTCACCATAGGTAAGGGGACAGGGGTCGATTGCCGGCTTGTACCAAGAAGAAAAAAGACAATGGTCCACTTGAAAGCTCACTTCGTTGGATGAAAGAGAGGTGTGGGGGGGTACGAGGCAGGGGGTGGAGGGGTTGAGGGGCGCGCGGGGGGGGGGGGGGGGGGGTAAGCTAGGCAGCCCAGCAGGTCTTGTTTGTGTCGAGTGCCTCTCTCTGGTTTCACGAGACACGCACGGTCGCTAGCATCCCCCCCACCCTTCTCACCCTCAAACTCCACCTCAGACGGCTTTGTCTCGGCCCGGGTGCTCCCAAGGGCGCTGCAATTACAGTAACTGATACATCTTAAGCCAGGCGGGGGGGGCAGGGGGGGGGCTCGGCCGGTCCCCTCATATCCGGCCGGCTGTGAGGCTGGCTGCACCGCTGTTGTTCCCTTTTTAATTAAAGGGAGCAGGACCATAGTGGTGCCCTGAGGAGGAGGGGTGGAGGGGTGCTTCAAGACAGGGTTGATGTTTTCTTTTTTAATGCACTCTAGAGGGCAGCACTGAAGTATAAAAGTATAAGATCTTTTTTTTTTTTTAAGTATACATTTAAGCCTTATTTTGAGGAGTGACAATGTGGACAATGTGTGTGCCGGTCTGTATTTAGGTGTTGAGAATGTCAGTGTGTTGAGTGTACGAAACACAAATGAGACTCATTATGAAAGACTGGGGGAGGATCTAATGTTGACCAGTACATGAATGAATGCATGAATGAATGAATCGTTTAATGACCACACGACCTAGGTCGGTGGAATTTGTTTTCGGTACAGGTGGAAAAGCTCAATACAGCAGTGTAAAAAACATACACACATTGCATATAACTATCCCATGGACATGTACACACATATAGAGAGACAGGGTAGTGTTGACCAGTACGTATAGAGAGACAGGGTAGTGTTGACCAGTACATATAGAGAGACAGGGTAGTGTTGACCAGTACATATAGAGAGACAGGGTAGTGTTGACCAGTACATATAGAGAGGAAGGGTAGTGTTGACCAGTACATATAGAGAGACAGGGTAGTGTTGACCAGTACATATATAGAGACAGGGTAGTGTTGACCAGTACATATAGAGAGACAGGGTAGTGTTGACCAGTACGTATAGATAGACAGGGTAGTGTTGACCAGTACATATAGAGAGACAGGGTAGTGTTGACCAGTACATATAGAGAGGAAGGGTAGTGTTGACCAGTACATATAGAGAGACAGGGTAGTGTTGACCAGTACATATAGAGAGGAAGGGTAGTGTTGACCAGTACATATAGAGAGACAGGGTAGTGTTGACCAGTACATATAGAGAGGAAGGGTAGTGTTGACCAGTACATATAGAGAGACAGGGTAGTGTTGACCAGTACATATAGAGAGACAGGGTAGTGTTGACCAGTACATATAGAGAGGAAGGGTAGTGTTGACCAGTACATATAATAATAATAATAATAATAATAATAATAATAATAATAATAATAATAATAATACATTTTATTTATAAAAGCACTTTACATATACAATCTCAGAGTGCTACAACACAGTAAGATAAAGCAAAAAAACATTCAATTAAAAGGCTAAAAAAAGGCTCTATTAAAAAGGTGAGTTTTAAGGCCTCGTTTAAAAGCATCCACAGACTGTGGTGCCCTTAGGTGGTCAGGGAGAGCATTCCACAGCCTGGGAGCAGCCGAGCAGAAGGCCCGATCTCCCATCGTGCGGAGCTTGGTCCTGGGGGTCTTGAGGAGGTTGGTGGCAGTAGAACGGAGGGTGCGTGAGGAGGTCTGAGGGGTATGGAGGAGTTCCTTGAGGTAGGGGGGGGCAGTTCCATGGATGCACTGGTGGGTGAGGAGGGAGACCTTGAATGCAATTCTGAGGGAGACGGGGAGCCAGTGAAGTGATTTGAGGATGGGGGTGATGTGATCATGATCATATTTGCGCACCCTCATCAGGATCCTAGCAGCGCTGTTCTGGATGTATTGAAGTTTCTGGAGGCAGCTGCTAGGAATCCCGATGAGGAGTGCATTGCAGTAGTCCTGTCTGGAGGAAGGGTAGTGTTGACCAGTACATATAGAGAGGAAGGGTAGTGTTGACCAGTACATATAGAGAGACAGGGTAGTGTTGACCAGTACATATAGAGAGACAGGGTAGTGTTGACCAGTACATATAGAGAGACAGGGTAGTGTTGACCAGTACATATAGAGAGACAGGGTAGTGTTGACCAGTACATATAGAGAGACAGGGTAGTGTTGACCAGTACATAGAGAGAGACAGGTCTAAATTTGCTCTTGTTCTGAAACACAGAAACCAGAGAGATTGTGTTGAAACAATGTGTCAATAATGTCTTATTGACAAAAAAAAGAAAAAAGAAGAAGATTGGTACTCAAAATTCCCCTGGCTCATCACTCACAGTAAAGTGTTTTGTTTCTCTCTCTAAAGTGCAACCTCTGGGGCTCTGAGGGAAATTATTCATTCGGTCACAGCGAAATATAAGACACAAAGACAGACAGACAGACAGGATATGTAGCTGGTCTTCTGCACAGACTATAAAATACTGTAACCTTGATTGTCCTATGACAGTATGTTCATAGACTATAGGGATTGGATTGCATTATGAAATGATGTTATGTTGGCGCCCCATGTATGATATAATGACTGAAAACTATTTGACTTTTGATCATGACATGGGTTGTTCCGATTTGTTTTCCAGTGGATTTGGAGCCTCACTGCAACTGTACCACGAGTGCCTGCTCCATGTTCTCCAGTAGCCTCTACTATCTCTACCCCTTCAACATCGAGTACCACATCTTCGTCTCGGCCATGCTCTTTGTCATGTGGAAGAACATCGGACGCACCATGGACCTCCAGTACAACCGCAAAAGGCTGGCGACGAGGACCCACGGCCTGGTGGTAGGGCCCATCCTGGGCCTGGTGGCCTTGGCCAGCACCATCGGCGTCCTGGTCGTTTACATCATCCACGTGGAAGAGTCGCTGGAGACCAGGGAGTCGGCCGTCTCCATGTTCTACTGCTACGGCATCGTCATGCTGGTGTCCATGTGCTCCGCCGGGGCCGTCGGCCTGCTCATCTACCGCGCCGAGCGCATGCCCATGGACACGGCCAAGAACCCCTCGCGGCAGCTGGACACGGAGCTCCTGTTCGGCTCCTCCGTGGGCTCCTGGCTCATGTCCTGGTGCAGCGTGGTGGCGGTGGCGGCCACCCAGAGCAGGCCGCGCTACCTCTGGACCTGCCTGCTGTACTCGCTGCTCATCGTCCTGGAGAAGTACATCCAGAACCTCTTCATCATCGAGTCCCTCTACCGCCAGAGGGAGGACGGGGAGAGCGAGGACCCCGAGACGCCCGCCGCCGCCCCCGAGATCTTCTCTGTCGCGTCCTCTCTCGCGCCTCCCTACAACGGCATCATCAACCGGGCGTACGAGAACCCGGACAAAGGTCACCCCGTCACCTTGGAGAGCGAGCAGGAGGAGAACGGACAGGTGTACGGGTGTCCGCGGAAACATTCGGAGGTGCCCCTGCACGTAGCGACAAATGTGGTGGAGCGCCCGAGCAAGAAGAGGCAGATCCTCAAGAACATTGCAGTCTTCCTCTTCATGTGCAACATTTCAGTAAGCGTCTTTCTTATTTGTTTACCCTGTACGGATGATTTATCCACCTGTGTGTGTCATGCGTTCAGTGTGATTGGTAGTGAAACAACATAAAGGTGGTCAAATATTTTCAGACCCCATGGTCTGATGTTGAGATGAGTGTGCACGTTGGACATCGGTGATGGATTCAATTCTCTGTTGAGTACAAGTTTATACAAGTTTAGATTTTCTGAGGGTGTGTCGCTTTAAGTTCCCTGACTTGACCTGATGTCCTTATTTGGTCTTTCCTTCCTTCAGCTCTGGATCCTCCCCGCCTTCGGCTGCCGACCTCAGTATGACAACGGGCTAGAGCAGGAGATCTTCGGCTTCACCATATGGACGACAGTTCTCAATTTTGCTGTTCCCATGAACCTCTTCTACCGCATGCACGCCGTGGCCTCCCTCTTTGAAGTGTTCCGGAGGGTGTGAAGGAGAGTGATGGGGAGTGTCCCTCCCGGGGGGGACTGGGGACTGACAAGGCAAGACAACATGCACAAGAACGCTTGTCACCAAGGTGAATGAAGAGCGATGGTGAGGAAGAGTCATGTCACTGAAAATACTGATTCTTCGGTTTAGATTGAGATAGTCACATGGTCTTAATAAGCATTATATGGCAACTTTACATACGACTTTTGAATAACAAATATTTGGGTTTGTCTTAATTGAATGTTCCACCTAAGCATCATTTAAGCGTTTAAGTGTTTTGTTAGATGTATACTGTATGTATGTGATGTTTGGTTCCAAGCATTTTATTTAAAAGAAAAAAGCAAACCCGGCAAGCTTACATACTGTACCTGTTTCACAGTAGACAAGCAACGATTTAACGCCCTAATTCTGGGACCTCATCATGCCACATCATGTCTTCTGCAATATTCAAACACCATGATAGGCAGCCAAGAAATCTCTCGGCATTGATTGTTTAATGCGGTGTAAGAATTGTACTGTATTTTTTAGATATTAAGTGCAACTGCCTTTAAACTTTTTTCTTGCCTACTTTGTAGCATTCTCAAATATACGTACTGTCATGGATGATGTTCTCGTTGATTGGAATACACAGGAAACTCACAACTCTGTGGAACACTTGAACTTCTAGGCTGGCTAGGCTTGGATCCTACAGTAGATAGTAGCATAGGGCAGCACTATATTTGGAATGCTCTTAAGTGTAACACTGGACTATAGTTCTCAGAATCTGAAACGTATCATCACAATGTCTTTCCAAAACGTGATATATTATTATTCTGCGCCTTTTTTGTGACATTTGCATTAAGTCAAGAGAGAAGTTGCTGTTCATGTTAACATTGTTCAAGGGATGTTCCACTTTTTCCCAAAAAAATGTATTCCTGGTTTTACATGTATCTTAGTTTCCTCACCCAGACAGTATTGATGTACTGTACCTATTTTGCTATTGTAGCCTCTGTGTGTTTTGTTACTATGTCACCATTTAATTCAGAAAATGTCAATTGGATGAAGATAATGGAGGAGTTGAGAAGTCAGTTGTGATAATACTCACAGAACCGTAACCAGATCAAGTACCTGAATAGAATACCAAATACATATGTAATTATTAATAGAATACCAAATACATATGTAATTATTAATAGAATACCAAACACATACAGTATGTAATTATTAATAGAATACCAAACACATAAATATTAATAGAATACCAAATACATATGTAATTATTGTCCAGCTTTTTTCACACAGTGTGAGCTTAGCGGAAGTAGCTCATCGTCATCAGAAGGGAATACTCGTGAATACTTGTTTTGTACATATTTCCATAATAAATTAGGCCTTATGGCTATACAAAGATGACACAATGTGGGTTTGTAAAATACCTAACCAAAATGCCACCGTAAAACCTGTTTGGGGAATACATGTTCTTGAGCAGCATTCTTCAATAACATGGCTGTTTAAAAGGTAAACTATACAAATAGTTGTCAAGACCAGACCAGGAAAAACACCTGGCCCTAGTTCAAATAGAACTAATTAATAACTTGAACCAAACATCTTGACTCCTTGACAAGTGAGCATTGACAATCACCATAACCTGTGATTGCTGATTGATTTAACGATGAAATACTGAAATGTAGTTCTACTGTATGAAGTGTTTAAACAACATATTTAGGGCTGTAGTGGACTGTCAGAAAACTTTAAGTTCTCAATTTGGTGCTATCTACTGTACATGTTTTCAGTTGTATGTGCCAACCTGTGATCAATGCTTATTTTGTGGACAATTGTTGGTTAACTTGCACCAATACTATCATCTTTGTACATATTTGCATGTAGAATAAAACCACTGTACATACAGGCACTGTTACAAGATTATGAAATTATACAGTGATGTCATGAAGGCATATCTTTTGTCAAATGAAATAAATCACATTCAACTTGGATTTAAAACCCTGCACCTGCCACAACCTTGTGGGTCTCTCTCTCTCTTTTACTTTTGAATGTTGGTGAGTAACTATCATAATAACAATATGGATGCAAAGTAGGTCAATACTCACAAGGTGGATCTCTTCTGGCCATCCTAGTGACATCTAATGACATCCCTGTGACATCTAATGACATCCCTGTGACATCTAATGACATCCTAGTGACATCCTTGTGACATTTAATGACATCCTAGTGACATCTAATGACATCCTAGTGACATCTAATGACATCCTATGGACATCTAATGACATCCTAGTGACATATAATGACATCCTTGTGACATTTAATGACATCCTAGTGACATCTAATGACATCCTAGGGACATCTAATGACATCCTAGTGACATCTAATGACATCCTAGTGACATCTAATGACATCCTTGTGACATTTAATGACATCCTAGTGACATCTAATGACATCCTAGGGACATCTAATGACATCCTAGGGACATCTAATGACATCCTAGTGACATCTAATGACATCCTTGTGACATTTAATGACATCCTAGGGACATCTAATGACATCCTAGGGACATCTAATGACATCCTAGTGACATCTAATGACATCCTAGGGACATCTAATGACATCCTTGTGACATCTAATGACATCCTAGTGACATCTAATGACGTCCTAATGACATGCAATGTCATCCTAATGACATGCAATGTCATCCTAGTGACATCTAATGATGTCCTAATGACATGCAATGTCATCCTAGTGACATCTAATAACATCTAATGACATCCTAGTGACATCTAATGACGTCCTAATGACATGCAATGTCATCCTAGTGACATCTAATAACATCTAATGACATCCCTGTGACATCCTAGTGACATCTAATAACATCTAATGACGTCCTAATGACATCTAATAACATCTAATGACATCCTAGTGACATCTAATGATATCTAATAACATCTAATGACATCCTAGTGACGTCTAATGACATCTAATAACATCTAATGACATCTAATGACATCCCTGTGACATCTAGTGACATCTAATGACATCCTAGTGACATCTAATAACATCCTAGTTTATTTTTATTTTAGCCTTTATTTAACCAGTGTCGGTCCCATTGAGACACAATGGTCTCTTTTTCAATGGAAGCCTGGCCAAGACAGCAGCTTAAAAACATAACGTTTCAACAGTTAAAACAAACAATACAACAACACCAGATCAACAACAAAAAATAGACTAAATACAATTTGATCAGATAGGATCAATAGGATAAAAATAATGGGACTTTCATATAAAATATAAAACAGGAGCAAGAACGATATGAATAAATAGAATAAAAATGGGACTTTCATATAAAACAGGGGCAAGAACGATATGAGGCTGATTCCAAGTTACTCACGAGGTTTTTAAATGTTCCAAGAGAAATTTGTTCTTTCAAGTTTAGAGTGCTCTGTAATGAATTCCAGGCAGTGGGCGCACAGTGCATGAAGGAGTGCTTGCCGAATTCAGTGTGAACTTTGGGGACATTTAGGAGATAACAGTCGTTGGAACGTAAGGAGTAAGTACTCTGGGTTCTTGAAATATGACCACTTAAATATTGGGGGAGTAGGCCTAAAATGGCTTTATATATAAAGGTGTGCCAGTGTGAGAGACGACGTGCAGCCAATGAGGGCCACTCAACTCTGCCATATAAGGTACAGTGGTGAGTGAGGGCTTTGCAACATGTGAGGAACCTCAGGGCACCGTGGTACAGAGTCCAGAGATTGCAAACATGTTGCCGGGGCATGCAAAAAAGAAGGTCTCCATAATCCAATACAGGAAGAAAGGTGGCTGCAACTAACCTTTCCTGGCAGCAAATGTAAAGCATGTCCTGTGGCGATAAAAGAACCCCAGTTTCAATTTACATTTTTTTATCAGGTTCTCTATAGGACATCTAAAAGAAAGCCGGTCATCAATCAAAATAGCCAGGTACTTATAACAAGACACCCAGGTACGTATAACAAGACACTCAGGTACTTATAACAAGACACCCAAGTACTTATAACAAGACACTAAATCGATCATGTTTCCTTGTAAGGAGAACACACTGGGAGGGGGCTCAGGTATCTTCCTGCCATTTGAAAAAAACATTAATTTGGTTTTGGAAACATTTAAAACAAGTTTCAAGTCTATAAGCTGACGTTCCACAAGGTTAAAGGCAGTCTGTAAGTAGCCAAGGGCCTCGGCAAGGGTGGAACCATAACAGTAAATGACAGTATCGTCAGCATAGAAATGGAATTTAGCATCAGGGACGTTTCTGCCAAGTGCATCCACATAAATACTAGACAAAATTGGACCCAAAACAGAGCCCTGGGGCACGCCAGAAGAGACATTTAACATTGTAGAAGAACTACGTTCAAAATGTGTACATTGCATTCTGTTTGACAGATAATTAGCAAACCAACCAACTGCTTGATTTGACAGACCAATATTCAACAATCGTGCTTCAAGATGGAATGATCCACAGTGTCAAAGGCCTTGGAGAGGTCAACTGTTGGGGTTTTATATCATTTATACTGAGAAGTCTCTCTACAGTTTGGCGAATCTAGCACTCAAGGAAGGCCCATTTCCTTTCTGTAAGGCATCGTTTCTCAACGGGGGCCCCCAGGGGGCGTTCAGACAACATCGGGGGGCGCTGGAACAAATATTTTTTAAAGGGGGGCGTTGAGGTGTTCTTGGGGGGCGTTCACGCATAAAGTATTTTTCTCATGAAAAACAGCAGTGTTATTACGGGCACATTCGTAAATGCACGAACGGTCAGTTCGCTCGGACAAACCGTGTTTTCAGTCAGAGCGCCCATCTCTGAGCGCTCTGAACTTGGCCGGGCTCTGTGACACAGACACACGTAGCGCAGCGCCCCAAAAAATAAAAGTGAGTGTCATCAAGAAGATGGAGAAGCTAAAAACTCAGCTACCAAAGGCAGAGCTTTTGATAGTTTCCAATGTGTCTGGGTAAGCTGCATTGTAGAAGAATCTTGACAGTTCATGTACAGTGCAGAAATTGCAATACTATGCTACGATAGAAAGAACCCCGGTTCATCCCATCTGTAACATCATGTTGACCAATGCCCAACTTCTATGAGTGTTTTCCTTGTAGGCTATGCTTGAGTGACATATGTTTCAGTTTGTGGGCTCATTGTAATTGTTGCGTTCGCTTCGTTCGCTTCCTTTCAATACAGCTTATTTAATTTAGTTAAAATGAGTGCTAATACCATACCACCATACCAGAACATCACAGCAGGAACAACCTATCTCAAAAAAGCGATTGTAATAAACCAGTCCTGAAAGTTCTCTGTCGCTTACCAATAATCGAACCTAGAGAAATCAGCTACGAATGTCCCCTCCCCTCGCAGGTTCATCACAGTATATTACATAAATGTATTACTGTTAAGTGTTGTTGTGGATGTTATCCCTAGTGCCATTCTGAGGTTAGCATTGCGATGTGTTTGCAAACTAAAATATACGGTCGCTTTTTTGTGATATGTTGCTCCTCTTGTGATGTCCTGGAAACGAATGCATTAGCTGCAGCGTCTTTTGTATTGATCAGCTGTCATCAGTGTTATTACGGGTACGTTCGTAAATGCACGAACTGTCAGTTCGCTCGGACAAAACTGTGTTTTCAGTCAGAGCGCCCATCTCTGAGCGCTTCCACAGCGCAGAGCTCTGAACTTTGGAACTTTGTTATGTTTTGATATGAGAAATTCGAAGTGGTCAGTTTATGAAAATAATACCATAGAATACTAAAGGATTCTTAATAGGACTGGTTGTTAAAATCCCTAAATATTCAGCACAACAATTGAGTGGAGTTGGAGATGTCCTCTTGGGTGGAGTGGAATTTGGCAATGATCACGTGGTGCCACCAGTACGACACATCTTCAGTTGTGGTCCCCGACCTCATTGGGTGTTTCGGCCAGTTATCACAAGACACCCTCTGCCGAGGTTGGCCCACCACAGGCTGATCAGGCCTGGGTGTGTGTCGCACGGTGGCACCACGTGGTCATTTGGGAGCCCATGTTGGGTCCCTACGTTTCAGCCACAGCCAGTGACTGCTCCGTTCTGCTGCAGTGGACAGTTCTCTGATTGCCTTCCGTTGGGCCTGTCCTCTGATCCCTACTGCCCTCAGGAGCCTTGTGGTGGAGCTGGCTACAAAGCCTCTGCAGCCCACCTCCACTGGCCACACCTTCACGTTCCAGCCCCGCCCCTCTGCTTCGACTGCTAAGTTGGCATACCGCAGCCTCTTCCGTTCGAATGCCTCATCGATGGCCTCCTCCCATGGGACCGTCAGTTCTACGATGAAGACACGCCGGCAGGACTTGGACCAGAGGACTAGGTCTGGGCGCAGGTTGGTCGCTGCAATTTCGGCTGGGAAGGTGAGCCTCTGGCTGAGGTCTACCCGCATTTCCCAATCCCGGGCTGCGTTCAGGGGGCCTGAGTCTGGAGGTGATGGCTTGGTCCTCTGTTTCTCCCCTTCCCGGATGAAGGTTGTTTTCCGTGGAAAGGTAGTCTGGGCATTTAGAGGCGTGGCGTTGGTGGTTACCCTCTTGTGCTCAAGTTCGGCAGCCAAGCACTTTAGCACTTGGTTGTGGCGCCAGGTGTATCTTCCTTGAGTTAGACTGGTCTTGCAACCCACCAAGATGTGTTTGAGGGTTGCTGGGGCTGCACACTGGAGACAGGCTGGGTCCTCTCCATACCAGAGATGTAGGTTGGTAGGAGAGGGCAGGACATCATATGTGGCTCTGATGATGAAACTTAGCCTATTAGACTCCATGCTCCACAGCTCGTTCCACGTGATTTTCCTCCTCTCCACGCTCTCCCACTTCATCCAGCGGCCTTGCTGGGCTTGGGAGACTGCCTTGGCGCACCTGGCTGCTTCCTCCTGGTGGCGCACCTCCTCAACCACCATCTTCCGCCGTTCGGTTGGAGTAGCCTTTTGCCATGTGGGTGTTGTTGTTTCCAAGCCAAGGCCCCCTCTGCCATGTTGGACATGCCCCACTATATCCCGGTGTCTGAGGGCGGTCTTTGCCACCGCAACTGCTGCAGATGGCTTCCATTTCCTCCCCATTGCTAGGATTGGAGCAGCACCTCTGACGAATGGATCCCGGGATTCTGTGAGAGTCATTTCCAGCCTTGATTTGGCACATTTGTACTCCTCCACCAGGCTTGAGATTGGTAGGGAGAGGGCTCCGTTGCCATACAGGCCTATGCTGCTAAGGCCTCTCGGCAGTCCAAGCCACTTCCTCACTTGTGCATTCACCAGTCTCTCCAGCCGGTTGGCATGGGATAGTGTGACCTCGTAGATGGAAATTGGCCACATGAGACGGGGCAGCAGTCCAAACTGAAAGCACCACAGCTTCAGCTTCCCAGGGAGAGCAGTGTTGTTGATCTGCTTGAGGCCACTGATTGTATCCTGCTTGAGTTGTTCCACCTGCTTCAAGTCTTTGAGTTCTGCGCTATACCAGCGGCCAAGGCTTTTGATGGGCTTCTCCAGAACTGTTGGTATTGGCTCGTTGTTGACGTGGAACCTCTCATTGGCGAGCTTGCCTTTGACAATGGAGATACTGCGGGACTTACTGGGTTTAATCTCCATTCGTGCCCATTTGATGTTACCCTGGAGTTTATCCAGCAGGCGTTTGGTGCATGCGTTTGTTGTTGTTATTGTCGTCATGTCATCCACGTACGCCCTGATTGGTGGAAGACGCAGCCCGCTCTTCAACCGTTCCCCTCCAACAACCCATCGGGATGCTCGAATAATGAGCTCCATTGCCATGGTAAACGCCAGTGGAGAGATGGTGCAGCCCGCCATTATGCCTATCTCGAGGTGCTGCCAAGCAGTTGTACTGGTTTGTGCTGTTACACAGAACTGGAGGTCCTGGAAGTAGGCTTTGACCAGCCTTGTGATGCCCTCTGGGACTTGGAAGAAGTTGAACGCTGTCCACAAAATCTCATGAGGCACTGACCCGAAGGCATTGGCAAGATCTAAGAAAACCACATGCAGGTCTTTCTTCTCCTTCTTGGCCGTTTGTATCTGGTGCCAGATGACATTTGTGTGTTCCAGGCATCCTGAGAATCCACTTATCCCTGCCTTCTGCACTGAGGTGTCGACAAAGTTGTTCTTCTGCAAGAATACTGAGAGCCTCTGGGCCACAACACTGAAGAAAATCTTTCCTTCCACATTCAGTAGACTGATCTGGCGGAACTGGTCGATGGTTGAGGAATTCTTCTCTTTGGGAATCAGGATCCCTCCTGCCCTTCGCCATGCCTTTGGTATGATTCCCTTTTCCCATGCCACTTTCATTAGCTTCCAGAGGTACTTCAAGACGCCTGGACTGTTCTTATATAGCCTGTATGGAACGCCGTTGGGCCCAGGGGCTGAGGCTGTTCTTGCCCGTTTTACTGTGCTCTCAACTTCGCTCCATGTAGGGGGCCTTGTTTCCATCTGGTGCTCAGGTAGTTGGATTGGTGGCATGTCATCCGGAATGCTGGCTGGCACATGCCTCTGGTTGTCAGAGTAGGTCTTCCTCAGGTGCTCCTCTAGTTCCCTTATGGGTACTTTGAGGGTCCCCGTTTTCTCCTTGACAAAGAGGTCTTTGACAAACTTGTAGGGATCTCTGTAGAAGGCAGTCCTCGTTCGCTCTTTTTTCTTGTGTTGCTTTCTCAAGCATTCTGCTCTTCGCAGTGTTACAAGACGCTGCTTGATGTCGGCCTGTAGTGCCTCAAGTCCTTTCCTTTCCACTTCTGTGGCCTTCTTCCACTGTTTTCTCAGGCACCTTCTTTCTTTCACAAGTCTTTCAATCTCTTGTTGTCTCCTGGACTTGAGATGGGCTGATGGTTCCTTCTGTGTCCCATGGTTCTTACTTTTCACCCCAAATCTCTCTGCTCCATAGCTGTAAATGATCTCTCCAATCTTGTCCAGTTTTCTTTCCACGCCCCCTTTCAGACCTTCTAGAAGATGGACAAGGTCTGTGTCGGTGTTTTCCCACTCCTTTTTCTGGCAGGCTTTAGGCCACAAGATTTGAGGCTTTCGTCCATTCATCTTCCTCTCTACTGCTGTCTGTGGCTGGATAGGCTCTGGACTCATGTCCGTTGATGGATCTGTGCTTGGTTGAGCTTCGTCTGGGGTTCTGATACCCTGTGGACTGTGGTGAATATCCTGCCACTGGGCTTCACTCGACTGATTTGCCCTACCTCTGAGGAAGTAGTGGTCAATGCGAGGCACCTCGCTAAGCTCTCTTAGGCACTTTTTCCTGCCCTGGTGGATCTTGAGACCCTTCTCTGATGTTATCTTTTTCCAGCCACAGATGCAGCTTTGTAGCTTGTGTCCTGCCAGTGTTGTTACTCCGTCAACTACCGTGCTGATCATTTGATTCGTTGTCATTTCCGTTCCAGGGTCTGTTACCGTGTGATCCGCCGATGAGTCATCTTCCGCCCCCGCTCTCGCAGACTCTAGGGGTGTTTTTCCTTTTGAATTTTTCGTAGCCATAGTTGGGTGGAACCAAGTCACTGTGTAGTGAAAGGCTCCTGCCAACACGGGTAGCTAACCCATGCCAGCCCCGTTGGGGTCTGTTCCCTCCTGTCAGCTGTCTCTTCAGGCCGTCACCAGGTCTTTCCCAGGTTGTCAGCTGCCCTTTCGCAGCGGTCACTGGTTTTGACACCAGACATCAGGATTCTTAATAGGACTGGTTGTTAAAATCCCTAAATATTCAGCACAACAATTGAGTGGAGTTGGAGATGTCCTCTTGGGTGGAGTGGAATTTGGCAATGATCACGTGGTGCCACCAGTACGACACATCTTCAGTTGTGGTCCCCGACCTCATTGGGTGTTTCGGCCAGTTATCACAAGACACCCTCTGCCGAGGTTGGCCCTAAATAAAATATTAAAATAATAGCCCCCTAGCGTTTGCCGCCATATTGTGACACCACCCCCCCCCCCAAAGTCCAATCAAAAATGAATAAATATTAGCATCATAAAACAGCAATTTGGAGAAATGCAACACCAGCACACTTAAAAAAAACTAACAATGATAGTTGTAATGTACAGTTCTGCAGCCTACTGTTGGTTCTGCATCGGACATGTGTGAAATTGCTGCTGTTCCGTAGCAGTCTGTTTATATTCTCTGATGTTGTCTGAGTTTGTTTAACACTCAGAAACAGCATTTTTATTCACATTCACATGGCTTTTCTGCTCTCTGGTAAACTAATGATAATGATATTCCAACTGCCCAGTTAAATCCAATCTAATATTTGGCATTCAGTGACATGCTTTTTAAATTATATAACACAGAATATTAGTCAACATTAATATTCAGGGAAGAAAATAAGCCTACCTTTTTTGATGGGGGGGGGGGGCGGTAAGAGGCCTGGATAATGGACAGGGGGGCGCTGGCCCAAAAAAGGTTGAGAACCACTGCTGTAAGGGATGGGCCAAGATCTGTGGCGCAGTGAATAATTCTGTCTATGGACAGACAGGGCCCATAACGTGTGTAATCACAGACTTGTATAATATTATGATTGGTTCCCAAGAATAGTGACCTCATGACCAAGGACAGTTCTATAAATATGAGTCACACCCATCGTTGGGGGCTGCTTCTTGCTTTGAGCTATTGCTTCCTGCTTATTGGTCTGCTCATTTCTCTCTGCGCTCATGTAACTTGGCTTAATAAAAGGCCTATTTGGAGACAATTGATCTAAGCTCTTTGTGCTTTATAAGTTCTACTAAGTCTATTAAGAATCATTTATATCCCACAACAAAAGGGCTGTGCAGTATATTTTATTATCCAGTGACTCTATTAGATCATTTGTGACTTTTAGGGAGGCTGTGATGGTACTATGATGTTTCCTGAAGCCAGATTGATTTGCAGAGAGAATATTGTTTGTTTGGAGAAAGTCCTTCAACAGATAATTTATCAACCTTTCAAGGACCTTTGACAAAATGCACAATTTAGAAATCGGTCGATAGTTGTTCAAACAGGTAGGGTCCCCCCCTTTTAAATGAGGAAGAACATGAGCAACCTTGATGGTGAAATACATTGGAGAGGTTTAGCAATGAAATCAGTGGCTAACTTTAGAAACGGAGGTTCTAAACGATCTGGGCCTGCGGATTTCGTAATAACCAGAGAAATTAGAGATCTATGGACTTCTTCCACTGTGAACAATGTAAAACAAAAAGGCTGACCAGCAGGTATGAGACCAGCATCTGGAGCAGAATTGATTGATTGAAAACTTTATTAGAAGATTTGCAGAAGTAGGTACATGAAAGTACATATTACATACAAGGTCAACTAACAGGATAAAAACCCAAGAAAGCCACTGGCTTATTTCAATTGGGGTCCTTGATTCTCAATTCATCGTTACATGTAAGACAGACAAAAAAAAACTAGTACTATCTACAAGATAATACAGACAAATAACTATTACTATCTACAAGATAAACACACATCCATCATGGGAAGAACAATACAACAAAACATAAGGTATGTACAGCGGGTGGGACAGGTGGGGACATACACCACAGGTGGGGGCGGGGGACAAAACACAAAGTATGTACAGTGGGTAGTTCGGGTCTTTTAATCTGATTTTTGATTTAGAGGGTCCAGTTACGGATTGCAGCCTCCTGTAAATGTTTTTTGAGAGTGGTTTTGAAGGTGGGCAGTGTTTTGCACTCCTTTAAGATTATAGGAAGGGCGTTCCACATTTTTACTGCATAGTTTGCAAACGAGTTTAACCCCTTGTTTGTGGTGCAACGCGGTTGAACGTGGTTCGTGGAGCTTCCTCTGGTGTTGTATGTGTGGACGTTGTTCACTTTTTGGAAGTATGTTGACAGGTACTTGGGTGTCTTTGTGGTGTAGCGTATCTTGAAGACCAGGCCCAGTGCAAGCTGCTGCACTCTGTCAACTACTCGTAGCCAATCAAGGCTCAAAAAATGAGCAGCGGTTAGATGTGTCCTAGGGTTGAGGCCTAGCAGAAGCCTAACCAGTTTATTTTGGGCTGTCTGGAGTCTTGTTTTATGGGCCTTTGTGGTTCTATAGTACCATGATGTTACGGCATAGTCGAAGTGACATTGAATGAGAGCTCCTGATAGGGTCCTCAGTGTGTTTTTACTGACAAGTGAGGATATCCTGTACAAGAATCTAGTTCTATGGTTAACTTTTTTGATTACTTTTGCTGCCATTTTATCTCCGGAAAGATTTGCCTCTAAGATGGAGCCCAGGTATGTAATATCCTCTTTTCTTGTGATATTAATGTTACCCACTTTTATTTTAAAATTTTCAGCCTTTCTGAGTTTAGATGGGGATCCGTATAGGATGGTTTCAGTTTTACCTAGGTGTATTGATAGTTTATTGTCAGCTAGCCAGATGCAGATTCTACTCATTTCAGTGCTTAGCGCTTTTTCCACCTGCAATATGTCCCTGTCAGAGACCAGCAGAGCCGAGTCATCCGCGAACAGGAACAAATTGCAATCACATGCTGATGACATGTCATTCACATATATTAGGAACAGTAAAGGTCCCAAAATGCTTCCTTGTGGAACGCCGCAGGTCACTGGGAGGGGGGGGGACAGTGTTCCGTTCACACTAACCACCTGTTCCCTCCCCTCTAAGTAGGATTGCATCCAGCTCACCGATGTTCTATCGAACCCAATTGCTTTCAGTTTATCTAACAATATGTGGTGATCTACTGTGTCGAAGGCCTTCTGGAGGTCCAGCATGACCATGCCGCAGTACTTGCCCGAGTCCACCTCATGGTTGATGTGGTCGTTCAAATAGAGAAGGCATGTGTCAGTGGAATGGGATGTTCTGAATCCTGATTGAAATTCATACATCAGCTTTTTTTCGGTAAGGTACCTATCGACCTGTTCATAAACTATTTTTTCCATAAGTTTCGAGATGGAATTAAGAATAGAAACAGGTCGGTAGTTGCCTGGGTCTAATTTGCTTCCTTTTTTATACAGTGGGGTTACCCTTGCTATTTTAAAGTCAAGGGGGACGTGTCCCTGTTTGATGGAGAGGTTTATTATGTGGGTGATGATTGGGGTAATGGAGGCAGCTGAGTCTTTTAGAAATCTGGCTGGAATATTGTCATGGCCCGTGGCCTTTTCTGAGTGTAGAGCGCCTAGCTTTTTAAACACCTCGTCGTTTGACACCATGGAGAGTTTAAAATCATCATTGCGTACACCCAGTTTATTGTAGAACTCACGGATGTGCTCTACACCATAACGCCCTGAGTGGGGTGGTAGATTGTTAACTAATTTAGTGGCTATGGTTGTAAAGAAAGTGTTTAAGCACTTAGCCACATCCAGCTTGTCTGTAAGGAGAGAATCACCAGATTTGATGCTGATGTTTGTAGACCTGGTTTGTAGACCTGGTTTGAGAAGGCACTGCAGCTGGGGCTGGTGAGTCAGTTTGGGGAGAAGAACTAGAGAACAGGGAGCAGAGGCAGTAAAATGCTTGTTAAAACAGTCAAGCATGGAAGCCCTATCAGATACAGTGGTGTCATTGTAAACAATGCTGGGTGGGAGGTCACTATGATTCTCATTGGTTGATATGGATTTAATCACCTTCCAGAATTTTTGGGGGTCATTTAAATGTTCTGTTGTTGCCGAGAGATGGAAGTCAGACTTGTTTTTTTTGTTCAGAAAAGTAAAGCGATATCTGAGTTGCCTGAAAGTGAGCCAATCAGCCTCAGACCCGGTGTTTCTGGCTGTAACCCAAGCAGCAAGATTTCTATTTCGCAAAAGGTCAGATAGCTCAGGTGTGAACCATGGGTTATCTCTCCCTTTGACTTCATACCTCTTGAAGGTATCTACAGAGAGGTTATATCTCCTGAAGGTATCTACAGAGAGGTTGGGCCCCTTCATACGTGGATGTGTACATGAACCCTGGTTGACAGCTTACCTCTGGGTAGAGGAGACTAGATTAATTATTTAGTCATTTAAAGGCAATATTAAAAAGATTGATTTTTAGTCTTGACTTGAACATATTTGCTGAGGTTGCATCCCTAATTTAAACTGGCAGTGCATTCCACAATTTGGGTGCATAAAATGAGAATGCAGCCTCACCAAATCTTTTGTACATGTGGTACACAGAGAAAACCAGCGTCAGAAGACCTGAGAGCTCAATAGAATAGAATAGAATAGAATATACTTTATTGTCCTTGTACAGTTGCCTATACAATGCAAGTGTAGTGGTTCTTCTGAAGGTGCAAAAACAGAAAACATTCACATATTCACAAACATACACATATAACATATCACAAATATGACACACTAGAAATGCTATAAAACAAGCTAAGAGACAATGAGGTCCGTGGTGTCAAGTGCAAATAAAGACAACAATCTTAAGAAAATAAAAACAACTATAAAAGCAAGCTAAAAGACATGAGGTCAGTGGCGTTATAATACTATAATAATACTGTAAAAATATATAAATGTATAAATAGGCACTTAGAATAGAGTTATTGCACATTTCTATTGCACTTTGTCCCCTGAAGATAAACATTTATGAACATATCTTATGTCTTATGTCTATTGTTCAGTGTTCTGATGGCCCATGGATAGAAACTGTTGGACACTCCAGAGCGCATCAGGCTGAACCGGTGGTGACCAGGGTGGAGGTGGTCTTTAAGAATCCTTCCTGCTCTGGAGAGGCAATTGGGCTGATATGCTAGCAAAAGACCTGAGAGCTCTAATGGGCTGATATGCTAGCAAAAGGTCTTTCAAATATTCTGGTGCTGTGCCAGTGAGAGCTTTATAAACAAGCAGAAGGATCTTGAAATCTATTCTGAACTTAACAGGAAGCCAGTGTAGAGTTTCTAAAATAGGAGTTATATGAGCTTGTCAGCTTGTTTTGGTTAAAACTCTCGCTGTTGCATTTTGGTCTAATTGCAGCTGACCAATAGCTTTCTTCGGAAGACCAGAAAGGAGACTGTTACAATAGTCCAAACGTGTAATAACAAAAGCATGCATTAACACTTGTGGATGTTGAGCTCGTATCTGTTTCAATGTTGGGTGAATTCATTTGGAAGAGGCTATTACTGGCATTTCTTTACCCTAACCCCAACCCTATTATTGGTATCAACCAGTGGCGGCTGGTGCTAAACATTTTGGGTGGGGCACAGGTTATGGGGGCATGCTCCACGGGGAAGAATATCAACTTTAAAATCTGGATTTACAGTCGATTTTAGCATGAGAATATTCTACCCCCCTGTACAGACCTCGCCATCCCCTCTACCCCCCTGTACAGACCTCTTCATCCCCTCTACCCCCCTGTACAGACCTCTTCATCCCCTCTACCCACCTCTACAGACCTCTTCATCCCCTCTACCCCCCTGTACAGACCTCTTCATCCCCTCTACCCACCTCTACAGACCTCTTCATCCCCTCTACCCACCTCTACAGACCTCTCCATCCCCTCTACCCCCTGTACAGACCTCTTCATCCCCTCTACCCCCCTGTACAGACCTCTTCATCCCCTCTACCCCCCTGTACAGACCTCTCCATCCCCTCTACCCTCCTCTACAGACCTCTTCATCCCCTCTACCCCCCTGTACAGACCTCTTCATCCCCTCTACCCCCCTGTACAGACCTCTTCATCCCCTCTACCCCCCTGTACAGACCCGTCATCCCCTCTACCCACCTATACAGACCCCGTCATCCCCTCTACCCCCTGTACAGACCTCTTCATCCCCTCTACCCCCCTGTACAGACCTCTTCATCCCCTCTACCCCCCCTGTACAGACCTCTTCATCACCTCTACCCCCCCAGTTTTCTCTACAATTTCTACAATTTTCTCTCTACAGTTTCTACACGTCAACGTGTACCGAAACACTTGTTTCCAACGTGGTCCTACGTTTCTCCTACACCAAGACACATACAAAGAGCATAGACACATACAAAGAGCATAGAAGATACAATCAGAATACAGTCTGCCATTCCTTCTCCCAGCATCGATTTGGTTTTCCTATCATGACTGAAGGACAGACGTGTGTGTGTGTGTGTGTGTGTGTGTGTGTGTGTGTGTGTGTGTGTGCGTGTGCGTGTGCTGGGTGAATACATAAACAAACAAGCGAAAAGAGGACATTAGAAAACGTACCATGCTGACGATATTACTAAATGTTTGAAGTAGCTTTTAGCTGACTCTCTTACCTTCAGGTCGAGTTTGTGTATTCTGGCTTCGCAAAAGACCAACAGTAGCAGGAGAAACACGTCTCGAAATACACGTCGGGGCCGTGCCATGGTGGCTAACTAAACCAGCTAGGTGTATACTAGTGATATACCGTTGTGTGTGTATGATATTTACTATAACACTAGCTGGCGAAAATAGGATATATTTTTCTCCCAAACTATTCTGCTTCCCTAGTAGACCTTCTTACTTCCGGGTACAACCACGACTTACACGTCACCAGCAGAGTGACGAGCAACGCCCACAACGCGTCAGACTTAACAACCGGATATTCAGGGCGCAATTTTTGCGCCCCGGCCGAGAAATAGGAGACAGCCAATTGGAGCGCTGCTACAGCTCACGTGGAAGCCAAAAGTATTTGGCCTGCAATAGACTTGCATTCGGCCGGCGCCCCGACTCCTCCCCCTATGTATTTGAACAGTGAATTGGTTCACTGGCCACTGGTATCAACCCCTCAAGACCAATTACAATACGGTGTTCAACAAAGATGTGGTATAATGCATGAGCGAGCCGTCATAATGAGCTATAAATGCGGCGCATGCCCAAGCCTTTTAATTTAAAAAAAGCATTTAAATGTTTGTCTCTCAGTGTGTTCGATCGTTTTGGTTTAAAACCGCTGCCCTGCTGTCCATATCTATCCCATTCTCCTAATGGAAATCATTCAAGAAGAGAGCTTACCTCGCGCATGCGCTCTGTGATTCCGAGTAGTTACCGCTGCCCTGCTGTACAGATCTATCCCATTCTCCTAATGGAAAGCGGTCAAGAAAATAGCTTACTTCGCGCATGCACTCTGTGATTCCGAGTAGTTACAGTGCAGTAGGCCTGTTTACAGAACATGATCATTAGGCAAAAAAGCTGTCTGTGAACCAGTTTATGCATAAACACGCATGCGCACAAGGTTGCCAGATGGGGCGGGTTACCGCCGAATGGGCTACTGTATTTAGACTTGTTAGGCTGTAAATTGTCAATCCCATCTGGCAACCCTGCATGCGCAGCTCTACTAGCATTAGATTTTTTTGCGGCACTTGACACTTGACAGTTCACCTCATCGCCATCGCCACACTGTCAATATGAGTGATATTAATTCAATAGAATCTTTGCGTTCGGTGCCGTTTTCTCAGAGGACATTTGAGGAAAAAAATAACATTATTTCAAGAGAACGTCCAACTCCTGAACTTGCCATCACAAAAAACAACGAAGAGTTTCGTTCGTCACTTTCAACCTATTACATATGAAAAACATGGCTAGCTGGCTGCCCAGAGGTTAGCAAACGGTTTTGTTGGCCATGTCTCCTTTTTTCTACTGAACACACAGTCTGGACCACGACAGGCTATGGCTATTTAAACAACCTCCATACCGCTATGACTAAGCATGAGCGTGCATCTTCCCACATACTTTGTCTGGTAAAACATCAGACATCTGGCAACACACGGAATGACTAAGTCAGTTATGACAAAGTCATCACGGGATTTACTAGGAAGGATCGTAGGATGGACTTTGCCTACAAATAAGGTAGGACGCTGGACGCTATTTTTTGTTGTTGCTTTTTTGTACTGTAGCCTCTCCGGTTGGGTTTGGTGGCCTCAATTTGTTGTTTAATTTGAATATTCAAAATTGAGGTAGCATGACCAGTGCAAAAGGTCACCGCTCGCCACTGTATTATAATAGGGTAAAAATACGGGAGATTTATGGGAAAACATTTAAACGGGAGCACAGCGGGAAAGAAGAGTAAAATACGGGAGGGTTGACAGGTATGCCTTAGTATTTAATAACCAACGTGATACAAGAAAGTAATGAATAAATGAATGAATTCATTTTAAAATATATTTTTATTTTTATTTTTCATCTTTGAATACATTTCCGCATCTGATTAGCCGCCACTGATGTATGACATCACAATGTCCTATGACGTAATAGAATGTGCCACTACAAAAGCCACTGACAGCTGTCCTGTCGTCAGTCACAACTTTGAAATACGTTGAAGGACATTTCACAGCTGGAGTTAACCACGGTTAAAGCAGACTGACTGAGTATGAATGAATGAATGAATGATGAATGAATGAATGGTCTTTATTGTCATTGCTATAGTACAGGTACCAAACAACGAAATTTGGGAGGGGTGGCTCCCCTGGTGCTAGGAAAGAAAAAAAAAAGAAAAAAAACAAGAAGGGAAAGGAGCTGGTTTACATAAATAAAGGCTATGTACACTATCCACTATACTATACTGTACAGATAAGACGACTAGGGTTGTCATATTGTACATAGTGTTATTGCACATTCATTTAAAGTGTCGCAGTTTGCAGGCTTGAAATGTACACATTTGTGCCTCAGCACTACACCTGATTTTTTATTTTTTTCAATCCAGCAGCTGCCATCAATCCGTCCAGACTGTCCAGGGCCCAGAACCTAGGTCTTTGCTGTGTTCAGGGCCTGGATGGCCCTGGGGTAGAAGCTGAGCTTCAGTCTGTTTGTCCTTGCGGCCATGGTCCTTTTCGAGGGCAGCCGGGCAAAGTGTTCGTACCCAGGGTGGGTTGGGTCTCTAGAGATCTTGGAGGCCTTCCTGAGACAGCGTGTGTTGTACAGCTCTTCCAGAGAGGGGAGGGGGGCGCCGGTGATCTTCTGGGCTGTTCTCACGACTCTCTGTAGCGCATTTCTCTCCGCGGTTGTGCAGCTGGAGAACCAGTTGCAGATGCCGTAGGTGAGGATGCTCTCCACTACGCCGCGGTAGAAGGCCACCAGTATCTCCTGCTTGTTGTGTTCCTTCCTGAGGACTCTCAGGAAGTAGAGCCGCTGTTGTGCCTTCTTGATGGTGGCTGCTGTGTTGTTCTTCCAGGACAGGTCATCCTGTATGTGCACCCCCAGGAATCGGAGGGTTGAGACTCTCTCCACACTCTCTCCGTCGATGAGCAGGGGCTGGACCTCAGATTTTTTCCTCCTGAAGTCCACGATGATTTCCTGGGTCTTTGACTTGTTCAGCAGCAGGTTGTTAACCTTGCACAGCTTGCTCAGCTGCTCTACCTCATCCCTGTACGCCGCCTCGTCCCCCCCTTGAGATGCAGCCCACCACGGAGTATAGACCAAGAAAAGCAGAATATGGACAAAGATATGGTAAGCTCTTATGCTAACATTGACAGAACAAGCCTTTTGCTGCCTTCTGACTGATTATCAGACTGAAAACAAACTCTGGTTTCTCTTAAAAAAAACGCACAAGCCTTTCGCCTTTTACTAAAGACTTTTAGTCTTCGGTGGGGTTTGGGTTTTGTGGGTTTTGAGAGCGAAGAGCCTTTCGCCTTTTACTAGGGACTTCGCCGGAAGACTGTTAGTCTTCTGGCAGGTCCTCGGTTTGGGCTTAGGTTTTTCGTTCGTGGTGTGGACCAGTTTTTGTTTTCGCCCCTTTTCTCCCTCTTTTGTATGACTCCTTTTCTTCCATCTTCGTTGGGGGGATCGTTTTCAGTAGATCCTGCTCGGAACGGGCTCCCCGGCCCACCCCTCTATCGAGCTGAAAAGGCCGGACCCCGAGAGGAGCTGCCAAAGACCGCGACTCTTCCGGTGGGTGGCTTGACCACCGCCGGAGTACGAGTTCGGCCCCTGGGCGGTTTCCTCTCTCTGAACGGACAAGGCCGGATCCCGAGGGGATCTGCTAAAGACCGCGACTCTTCCGGTGGGTGGCTTGACCGCCGCCGGAGCACGAGTTCAGCCCCTGAGCAGTTTCCTCTCCCCGGGGGGCTGTCGAAGACCTCGACTCTTCCGGTAGGTGGCTTGCCCGCCACCGGAGCACGAGTCAGGCCCCTAGTCAACCCTTTGGCTACAGAGCACACCAGAGGTGGGAGAAGGCCCAACACCCACCAGCCGACCCAGCTGAGCCAGTGGACCCCAACCAGACCAGGAGGGAGGACAACTATACCACCCAAGCTAGGAGCGAGAGGGACACAGGGGAGTGCTTTGAAGACCGTAGGTCTTTGGCCACCTAGTGTCCCCACTCGCTCTCAGGTGTCCCTCTTTTGTCCCCAGACGGAAACCCAGTTCCAGACCCAAGCCAGAGTCCAAAATCTGCCGTGAGGACCTGAGAGGAACAACATCCCTAACCTAACAGCAAGTACCCTATTCACCCCCCCCTCAATTATCTACAACCTCCCCCTAACCCTATTCCTCTCCCTCCTTCCTCCCTCACCCTCCCCCCCCCCACCCCACTCCAACGATGAACCCCGGAGCGATGCGGCGCTCAACCCAACGGAGTTGACGCTCAACCCAACGGAGGAGGCTGCCAGGGATCGAGCCCCTCAACAAAAGACAGCTGCCAGACCAGTAACAACGATGACCCGCCTGGAATTCAGCAGGGCGGTTCTACAGAGAGGTATGGGCTTTGTGCCATCAGATTTAAACTGCCTGGTGAAGCCCCCTGGGCCCAATGAATGTTTCGAAGTTAGCTTTAAAACCCCTCATCTGCTTGAAAAATTCTGGAACTTTCATAGAGCAAATAAACACAACGCCCCACTTAACCGGTTTACAGCCCACCCATTAACAGATATAGAATCAAAAGTGGTAACAGTACAATTCCATAATGAAGTGATTCAAGAATATGACATTGAGGTGTGGCTACACCGTCATGCCACCCTCAAATCGGGGGCCCGGATGGTCCTGGATGAAGACGGAGTGTGGCTGGTGCAACTCCGTCCGTCTGGATCTGCAGTGATAGCCACCAGCAGCACACTGCAGATCCACCTCCCCTCCCAATCAGACAGTGAAAATTACTGGAGCTTGGCTAAACCCAAACGCAAAAGACCACAGAAAAAGGCAATCCGTAAAAAAACAGACAAAAAGACTACTCCAGAACCCTAACCCCAACTCCATACAGGTAAGCCGGCTCCCCCCCCCCCCAAACCCTCCTCCCCACCCTCTTCCTCTTTCCAGTCATCACTTGCTTCTGACCCTGCACAGCCCACCAGCCAACCCCAGTCCATGCTCACCGGACCATCCGGGCCACCGAACATCACTTCATCAACCACACAGATGAGGGGGCCACCAGGCAGTCAGTGGGGAGACAACCCCCACACCATGAGCAGCCATGGGGAGGTACCACACTATCTGGCCCCCAACGACCCATTGGAGGGCCTCATCTACATCTGCAACAACCTAGCAAAAACTGGACCAAACCAACAACAATAACTATGACCATCACAATCTCAACTCTTAACACCAGAAGCATTCGGCAACCAGACAAACGGGAAGTCGTCTACCAGTACATCACCCAACATCCGTCAGATATGTATATCCTCCAGGAGTGCGCCATCCCATTCAAGGAGATGGATGCCACCCTGGAGGAGGAATGGACACGGGGGGAGTCTCTCTGGTCAGGCTCAAACATGTTACGTTTCTCAATAGGTTCTGTTATGTTTCTCAAAAGGTTTCTGGGTGTACACAATAATGTCGGATCCAGGTGCGGTGTAAGTAAAGAATGAGACGGAGATGTAATAAAATAAAGATTCTCTTTACTGAGACGTATGCTTCATAGGTACAAACATAAACTCTAGCCGGACAACAAAAAGGGGAGCAGTAGGGCTCAGCACGTAGGTAATAATAACTCAGGCACTGCGGTCAATAATAAAGTGCACGAAAACTAAAGATTGAGCAAAGGGCTCCAAAGGCGGTACAAGGTAGCAAACCAGCAAACAAAGTCAAAGTTCAAACTACGTTCCGGGTAACGGATACGTGAAGTGGTAATACATACACAGGGTTCTGAAGCATTCCATACGGTGTAACACAAGCGATCGACTGACAAAGGAACAAGGAAATGGGACACACCTATATACACTGACAAACACTCCCAGGTGACAACAATCATTCGATAATTAGTCCAGGGCTGGAGCACTGTCGCTCTTCGACCAGTAGGGGCGATGGGGAGTCCTCTTCGCTGACCCCCCTTGTAACAGTGCCCCCCCCTGACGAACGGCACCAGAAGTTCACCCGGGTGCCTCGGGATGGAGCCGGCGAAAGTCCGTGATGAGGCTCGGATCTAGAATATCCCGCCGAGGCACCCAGGTACGCTCCTCAGGCCCATAACCCTCCCAGTCCACCAGGAATTGGAGACCCCTCCCCACCCTCCGGCAGTCAATAATCCTGTTAACCGTGTAGGCAGGTTGTCCATCAATGAGACGGGGCAGGGGGGCGGGGCGGGGTGGAGGGGCCATGGGGGAGAAAACAACGGGTTTGAGGAGTGAGACATGGAAGGTGGGGTGAACTCGCATGGAGGGTGGGAGTAGCAGTCTGTAGGCCACGGCGTTGACCCGCCGCACCACCTTAAACGGCCCCACGAAGCGAGGAGCCAGCTTGCGTGACTCCACCCGGAGGGGGAGGTCCCGGGTAGACAGCCAGACCCTCTGACCAGGACGGAAGACCGGGGCCGGACGGCGCCTGCGGTTGGCCTGGCGTTGGGACCTGTCCGAAGCCCGCACAAGCGCCGCCCTTACCCGCCTCCAGGTACGGCGACAGCGGCTGACATGGGCTTGGACCGATGGTACCGCTGCCTCCTCCTCCTGCTCCGGGAAAAGGGGGGGCTGATACCCGTACTGGCATTGGAAAGGGGAGAGGCCAGTGGAGGAGCAGAGGAGGGTGTTGTGGGCGTATTCAGCCCACGCCAGCCGCCGGTTCCATGTCGCCGGATTGCTGGAGACGTAGCACCTCAAGACCCCCTCCAGATCCTGGTTGACGCGCTCCGTCTGCCCATTGGATTGGGGGTGGAACCCGGAGGACAGGCTGACGGAGGCGCCAAGGCTGGTGGCGAATGCCTTCCAGAACCTGGAGGCGAATTGAGGACCCCGGTCGGATACCATGTCCAGGGGTAGTCCGTGCACCCGGAAAACGTGCTGGACCACTAGCTCCGCCGTCTCTTGGGCCGTGGGGAGTTTGGGGAGGGGGATGAAGTGCGCCGCCTTGGAGAACCGGTCTACCACCACTAGTATGGCGGTGAACCCATCAGATGGGGGTAGACCCGATATGAAATCGAGGGCTATGTGCGACCAGGGACGTTTGGGTATGGACAGGGGGTGTAGGAGTCCCGGTGGCCGTTGCCGGGAGGCCTTACTGCGCGCGCATAGGGCACAGGCTGCCACAAACGCGCGCGTGTCCCCCTCCGCTGTGGGCCACCAGAACCTCCTTCGTATGAAGTCCAATGTCCTGGTGGCCCCTGGGTGACTGGTGAGGGAGGAGGCGTGCGCCCACTGCAGCAGTCGTGCACGCGCAGTCTTCGGAACGTAGAGCCTCCCCGGCGGACCCCCGCCCGGGTCAGGCTCCCGCCTCAGCGCTGTCCTCACTACCCTGTCGATTCCCCAGGACACGGGGGCGACGACCAGGCCAGTGGGGACGATCGAATCCGTACTCTCCACCAGGTCCACAGGATCGAACTGTCTCGACAGTGCATCGGGCTTGGTGTTTTTAGAGCCCGGTCGATAGGAGATCGTGAACTGGAACCTGGTGAAGAATAACGCCCACCTGGCCTGTCGGGAGTTGAGGCGTTTGGCCCCCTGGATATAGGCCAGGTTCTTGTGGTCCGTCCACACTATAAAAGGGTGCGCGGCCCCCTCCAACCAGTGCCTCCATTCCTCCAGCGCGAGTTTGATTGCAAGCAGCTCGCGGTTCCCCACGTCGTAGTTGCGCTCCGGCGCGGACAGCCTGCGCGAAAAAAAGGCACAGGGGTGAGTCTTATTGTCCTTGGCGCAGCGCTGTGACAAAACCGCCCCTACCGCAATGTCCGAGGCATCCACCTCCACAACAAAGGGTAGGGACGGGTTCGGGTGCACCAGGATGGGTGCTGAGGTGAAGCGCTGTTTTAATGCCGTGAACGCGGTGTCCGCCTCCGGGGACCAAGAAAAGGAGCGTAGGCTAGTCTGGGTGAGGGCTGTCATCGGGGCCGCTAAGGCGCTAAACCCGCGGATGAACCTCCTATAAAAGTTTGCGAAACCCAAAAAGCGTTGTAATTGTTTGAGAGAGGAGGGTCGGGGCCAGTCCAACACCGCACTGACCTTTCCGGGATCCATGAGTAGATTCCCCTTGTCCACCACGAAGCCCAGAAAGGAAACAGTGTCCACATGGAACTCGCACTTCTCCACTTTAACAAAAAGTTTGTGCTGGAGAAGGCGTTCGAGCACCTGTCGCACATGGATTCGGTGTTGGGCTAGGTCCTTGGAGAAAATAAGAATGTCGTCGAGGTAGACGAAGACTGAGTGGTCGAGGAGGTCTCGTAGGACATCATTAACGAGCGCTTGAAATACCGCTGGCGCGTTGGCAAGGCCGAACGGCATTACTAGGTACTCGTAATGTCCTCTGGGGGTGTTAAAAGCTGTTTTCCACTCGTCCCCCTTCCGGATCCTCACTAAGTTGTACGCGTTTCGTAAGTCCAGCTTAGTGAAGACCCGGTCCCCCTGCAAGGACTCAAAGGCCGTCGTCATCAACGGAAGAGGGTATCTGTTTTTCACCGTGACGTTGTTCAACCCCCTATAGTCGATGCACGGCCGTTGCCCCCCGTCCTTCTTGGCCACAAAGAAAAACCCTGCACCCGCCGGGGAGGTGGAAGGGCGAATGTGGCCCGCGGCGAGTGCGTCGTCGATGTACTCCTTCATGGCCAGGGTCTCAGGACCGGAGAGGGAGAACAATCTCCCCCGAGGGGGCGTGGTGCCGGGCAGGAGGTCGATGGCACAGTCGTAAGTCCTGTGGGAGGGTAGTTCCCTAGCCCGCTGCTTGCTAAAAACCTCCCCCAGATCCCAATAGACCTGGGGAACGCCCACTACGGCCGGAGTCACTGGAATGTTTGTAGACCCCGCCGCTAGCGTGGAAAAGGGTCTAGGGGCTGTAGCTAGGGAGTGGGAAGGGACTGGGAATGGGGTTGGGGTTCTGGGAGGGTTGGTAATTCGCCCCGTGGACCAGTTAATGTTATGGTTGTGCACCGCCAGCCAGGGGTGCCCCAGGACCAGAGGACAGTCGGGAGACTCAATAATAAAAAACTGGATGAGCTCCCACTGTTCTTGCTCCACCTGGATGCGAATAGGTGGTGTGCACTGGGTAACGAAGCCGGTCCCCAGAGGCCGGCCGTCCAGGGCGCGGACCGGTAATGGAACGGGAAGGTCCTTTAGAGCTAGTCCCCACTCGTGGGCTAAGCCCGTGTGCATAAGGTTCCCCGCCGCCCCCGAGTCCACCAACGCCCACACCCGTCGTATGCGGCGTCCCCCCTCTATCGTTACCCCCAAAAAGGTCCGGTGATCGCCCATTGCGGAAGGTGACTCGTGGCTCACCAATGCCCCTCCCGACATTAGCGAGCCCTCCCGTTTCCCGGTTTCTCCGGGCACGTAGCGACTAGGTGTCCAGCCCGCCCGCAATACAGACAGCGCCCCTCTCTCTGACGCCGCTGTTGCTTGGTCTGAGACAGGCGTGCCGCTCCTAGCTGCATTGGCTCATCGTAGGTGGGTTCCTCCTCCATGAAGCCACTGGGTGGTTTCACACCCGGCGTTAGGTAGGAGGGCGCGCCCCTAGCCGAGCCTCTCTCGCGGTCCCGCTCCCGGCGTCTATTATCCACCCGCCGAGAGAGGTCGACTAAGTCGTCCAGCTGCTCAGGCAGCTCTCGGAAGGACAACTCGTCCTTCATGACCTCCGAGAGCCCCTGCGCATACAGGACGACCACAGCGCGCTCCTCCCACCCGGTCTCTCTGGCCAGGGTGCGGAACTCCACGGAATAGTCCGCCACCGTGCGATGACCCTGTCGACAGGCGGTGAGTCTCCTGCCTGCCTCGTAGGTAGAGAGTACCCGGGTGTGATCAAAGACTTTCCGCAGCTCTGCTATGAAGAGCTGGGAACTGGCACATATCGCCGTCCCCCTCTCCCACTCTGCCGTCGCCCAGGACAGGGCACGTCCCGTTAGCAGAGTGGTGATATAGGCCACCCGGGACTGCTCGGTGGGAAAGGAGGTCGGCTGTAGGTTGAAGACTAAGGTGCACTGTGTGGTGAACTCTCGGCAGCCCTCTGGACGTCCGTCGTACCTCTCTGGAGGTGGAAGGCGAGGCTCACGAGGTGTAGGCGGAGGTGTAGGGACCAGTAGTGGAGGTGGGACTGCTGCGGCGTTGGCTGCGGCGGCGACCCGTTCCGCGTTGTCCTGGCGGTCCACCAGGCTCGAGACGGTGAGGGACAGCTGGCTGAGATGTTCACTCATCTCCCGGAGGAGACGTTCATGCTGGGTCAGCATGGCCCCTTGGGTGGCCAGTACGGTGCGAAGGGGTATTACATCCGCTGGATCCATATTGGTCAGTCGATCTGTTACGTTTCTCAATAGGTTCTGTTATGTTTCTCAAAAGGTTTCTGGGTGTACACAATAATGTCGGATCCAGGTGCGGTGTAAGTAAAGAATGAGACGGAGATGTAATAAAATAAAGATTCTCTTTACTGAGACGTATGCTTCATAGGTACAAACATAAACTCTAGCCGGACAACAAAAAGGGGAGCAGTAGGGCTCAGCACGTAGGTAATAATAACTCAGGCACTGCGGTCAATAATAAAGTGCACGAAAACTAAAGATTGAGCAAAGGGCTCCAAAGGCGGTACAAGGTAGCAAACCAGCAAACAAAGTCAAAGTTCAAACTACGTTCCGGGTAACGGATACGTGAAGTGGTAATACATACACAGGGTTCTGAAGCATTCCATACGGTGTAACACAAGCGATCGACTGACAAAGGAACAAGGAAATGGGACACACCTATATACACTGACAAACACTCCCAGGTGACAACAATCATTCGATAATTAGTCCAGGGCTGGAGCACTGTCGCTCTTCGACCAGTAGGGGCGATGGGGAGTCCTCTTCGCTGACCCCCCTTGTAACACAAACATAGCTAGAGCTGATGGGGTCGGCATATTGGTGGCCAACCCCTTTCTTCAGACCAAAAAGGGGGAGGTTTAGGATGTCTGGGACCCCTTTCCCCCCATTCTCCACCGTTTTGTACAGGGTAGTGCGCTTTAGTTTTTCTATCTGGCTCCCCCAGACAAAGGTGAACATGATCCTCTCGATGGTCTTGGATACTGCTCTGTCTGGGGGAAACACTCTGCCCAGGTAGAGGAGAATGGGAAGAACAATAGCCTTCAGGACCAGGATCTTTCTGTGAATAATGTCAAACAAAAAGGCTTCTTCTTCTTCGGCGTATGGGTTGTTGTTTCCTCTCCACTCCACCAGGCTCGGGGCCGAGGGGCTACCCTTTTACCACCCCGAGACCTGGTTGAGGGGCTCACCCGGGCTATATTTCTGGACACCCCTCCAGAAGCCACGTCATCGTCTCGTCATCTAATACCGACAGACCATGCATCCCGTTGGGTGGATGGTACACCGGGCAATCCAGGAGAACATGATCTGCGGTTTGGTCCTCTGCGCCACACTCGCACGACGCATTTGGGGCCAAGCCCCATCTGTGAATTGATGAGCGGAAACGCCCGACGCCGGTCCGGAGACGATTGAGCCTCACCCAGGATAGCCTTGGCAAGTCCATCCAGAGGGGCTCAGGGCCGGCGACTGGGATGTGAAAAAAGGCTGACCAGCAGGTTTGAGACCAGCATCTGGAGCAGAAGGCACTGCAGCTGGGGCTGGTGAGTCAGTTTGGGGAGAAGAACTAGAGAACAGGGAGCAGAGGCAGTAAAATGCTTGTTAAAACAGTCAAGCATGGAAACCCTATCAGATACAGTGGTGTCATTGTAAACAATGCTGGGTGGGAGGTCACTATGATTCTCATTGGTTGATATGGATTTAATCACCTTCCAGAATTTTGGGGGTCATTTAAATGTTCTGTTGTTGCCGAGAGATAGAAGTCAGATTTGGCTTTTTTGATCAGAAAAGTAAAGCAATTTCTGAGTTGCCTGAAAGTGAGCCAATCAGCCTCAGACCCTTTGTTTCTGGCTGTAGCCCAAGCAAGATTTCTATTTCGCAAAAGCTCAGGCGTCCTAGTGACATCTAATGACATCTAATAACATCCTAATGACATCTAATGACATCTAATGACATCTAGTGACATCTAATGACATCTAATGACATCTAGTGACATCTAATCACATCTAATCACATCTAATCACATCTAATTACATCTAATGACATCCTAGTGACATCTAATAACATCTAATGACATCTAGTGACATCCTAGTGACATCTAATAACATCTAATGACATCTAATGACATCTAATGACATCTAATGACATCTAGTGACATCTAATCACATCTAATCACATCTAATCACATCTAATTACATCTAATCACATCTAATCACATCTAATCACATCTAATTACATCTAGTGACATCCTAGTGACAGCTAATGACATCTAATGACATCCTAGTGACAGCTAATGACATCCTAGTGACATCTAATGACATCATAGTGACATCTAATGCCATAGTGACATCTAATAATTAACCCTCTATGGCACACATTATGAATCCAGTTGGGAAAAAAATGTTTGGAGTGTTTTTTTGTCTTAGAATAGACCAAATAAACATAATCTAAAGACATTTTCAATAAATATTTTTTGGGGGGTACTTTTTGGGGTGCGTTGCCTTGAGGCAACACTGTGCCATAATGGTCAGTCAAAGTCAAAGTCAAAATCAGCTTTATTGTTAATCTAATATATGTACATACATACAGAGGGCTGAAATTGCATTTCCCTCTCATGCACGGTGCATAGTAAACAAAAACAAGAAATAACAATATAATACAACAAGATTAGACATAACTATCTATACAAAAAATACTAGATAAAATATTTTAAATGTGCGGTACAATGTACAGGGGTGGAATACAATAGACAATAGTGCAATAGTGCAATAGTGGTAATTGGCTCAGTATAATAGAGTAAAGTGTCTAAAGTACATACATGTAAGTAATGGTAAGTAATGGCATGGAGAGTGCCCCCGAGAGGCGCCCGAGAGGTGCCCCAAGAGAGGCACGCCTGCCCCCTGACAGGTGCGCCTGACCAGTGTCATGGTGTCATGGTGAATCCATAATGGTACGGTGTTGCCTCTGTTGTAATACAGTACTTTTACCATGGATGGCGCTATGTCGTATACCACCTGTGTTGTAAACAGTGAAGTAGTACTTCCGGTTTCCTCTCTTGTGTTGTATGTCGTTGGTTCACGTGCTATGTTAATAAAACTCCGGTAAACGAACAATAGGTTATGGGCCCAGGTCGACGCTAAAAGCTGTTTTTTACACGGAGATTTGTGTGATATAAACAGTGTTGTGGGATTACACAATGGAAGATAAGCTGTTTATTGAGAGGCTGAGCGGACCAGAGAACTGGGCAACATGGAAGTTTCAGTTGGAACACTTGCTAAAAGCTAAAGGACTATGGGGTATGCTAACGGAGACAGATACGCTAGCCGCGGATGCTAACGCACAAGTACAAGCTGAGTTCACAAAACGAAAAGAGAAGGCATTCTCTATGGTGGCGCTAAATGTGAGTACAACCCAGTTATACCTGATAACAAGCTGTCAGACTCCCAAAGAGGCGTGGACCACGCTGAAAGGTCATTTTGAGAGAGACACTTTGGCAAACAAACTGTTCCTTAAGAAAAAATATTTCCGATGTGAAATGAAGGAAGGAGACCGTTTAACTGAGCATTTAAAACAAATGAAGGAGTTGACTGATCAGCTATCAGCAATAGGAGCTGTGATTGAAGAAGAAGACACAATTGTAACACTTTTGGGTAGCTTGCCACCAAGTTATGCTACAATTGTCACTGCACTAGAAACAAAGATTGACAATCTGACACTGCAGTTTGTTCAGCAAGCATTAATAAATGAAGAGCAAAAGCGAGTGAATGCAAATGTCAACTCCAGTGGTACATCAGGTGGTGCATCAGCCATGTCATCACAATGTCGGGGAAATGTGCAGGATAACTCCAAGTTAGTGGGAGCAGAAAGGCCAAGCACGTGGAGATGTTACAAATGTGGGAAAGAAGGCCATATTAAGCGTGACTGTCCAAGCTTAAAAAGTAAAACTTTTAAGAAAACCCACAAGGCCAAAAGCATGATGTGTGACTGACTATGATGAGGATTCATCTGAAAGTGCCTTTGTAGCCAGAGAGACAAACCTGACCGACAGACCACAACAGGTGGAATGGTTAATTGATTCTGGAGCATCAAAGCACATGACATGTGATAAAGAAGTGCTTCAAGACTACCAGCAATTCTCAAAAGCACAGTCTGTGAAACTTGGTGACGGCAGGGTAGTGGACGCACTGGGAATTGGAAATGTCAACATGAAAATGACTTTCAAGTTAAGTAAAGTAAAGAATGTCACAATGTACGACGTGCTGTATGTTCCGAAGCTATCTGGGAATCTATTCTCAGTGGGAGCAGCTACCAAAAAGGGAAATACAGTACAGTTCAGGAAGTCTCGCTGTTACATACGTGGAAAAGATGGTACTCTTCGAGGAATGGGAACACAAAGAGTTGACGGGCTATATCAGCTGGATGTTGAAGGAAGTTCATCTGTCTGTCATAGTGCGTCAGTAGCAGCCAGCCTGTTGCACCAGCGCCTTGGTCACACCACCACGCTGAAGGAACTAAAAGATAGTGTTGTTCCGATACCATTTTTTGATCCCGATACCGATACCGATACCTGACCGTGCAGTACTTGCCGATACCGAGTACCGATCCGATACCACGGCGTTTGAAAAAACAAAACAAAAAAACATGTTTTTTGAGCCGCATACTCACCTCGATGTAAAATTATTGCTAACACTTAGTCTGGCACTGCTCAAAACCTTTGTAAAACTCGTAAAGTTTTTGTAAAACTTAAGTAAAAAAAAAAAAAAAAAAAACTTACGTTTTTGTAAAGTACTCGCCGATACCGATACCAGCATTTTTGTGCGTATCGGTGGCCATGCCGATACTAGTATCGGTATCGGAACAACACTACTAAAAGATCTGGTGAACGGAGTGGACTTCTCTGCAGAGAAAGAGGTTCCCTTCTGTGAAGGATGTGTGGAAGGCAAGCTGGCTAAAAAGCCATACAAGTCGATTGGAGGAATCCGGTCCAAACGCAAGATGCAGCTGATTCATAGTGACGTCTGTGGTCCCATGCAGACTGAATCTATAAGTGGAGCAAAATATTTTGTGACTTTCATTGATGATTATTCAAGATGCTGCAAGGTATACTTTCTGAAACAGAAGAATGAGGTCTTAAACAAATTCAAGGAATTTGAGAAAACATTCTCAAATGAGTGTGGGCAGAGCATCACAAGACTGAGAACAGACAATGGTGGTGAGTACACATAAAAGGAGTTTCAAGAATATTTGAAGACTCAAGGCATCCACCATGAAATGACTGTACCTCACTCACCACAGCAAAATGGTGTTGCAGAAAGGAAGAATAGGACATTAGTTGAAGCAGCTAGAAGCATGCTGTCACATGCTAAGTTGCCAAAGATGTACTGGGCAGAGGCTGTAGCCACCGCAGCTTACATACAGAACAGGCTGCCTACGTCTGTCCTGAAGCAAGAGACACCCTACAAGAGATGGTGTGGAAAGAAACCTGACATGAGCCACATGAAGGTGTTTGGCTGTGTTGCTTATGCACATATCCCAGATGAAGAGAGAAGGAAGCTGGACAAAAAGGCTGTGAAGCTTCGTTTCGTGGGATATGCAAACAATGCCAAGGGCTATCGCCTGTATGATGAAGAGAAAAGGAGGATTCTAATCCGTCGTGATGTCATCTTTGATGAATCAAACTTCAACTGGAAACAGGAAGCAAAAGTACCCTGCTCAGAGAACGAGACAACCATTGAAACACAAGATGATGAGGTCATTGTCGATAGCACTGTCAGAACAAGCGGCAGAATCAGAAATGCTCCAAGGAGATATGGATATGATGAGTTTGCTGATACAGTGACTGTTGATCATCATGCCAATATGTGTCGTGTGACAGAGCCAATCACACTGTAAGAAGCAATGGTGAGTCCTACTCCTAATGCAAAGGAATGGCAGCAGGCGGCTGATTTGGAATAATGGCTACCGAGAGCACATTAGTCTGTTCATTAGAACGTGCACATCCAATCATATCGCCGAATGCTTTAGTGGTGTCCAATCATGTCGCCCAATGCTTTAGTGGTTGCTTTAGTGCAGCCAATCAATGCCTTAGAATGCTTTAGTGGTGCTTTAGTGGTGGCCAATCATGTCGCCCAAATGCTTTAGTGGTGGTGCACGTCATCACACACCAGCAAGTCATGCGCAATGAATGAAACGTTTGGAACTTGTCGGCTGTCAATCACACTGGACTGGCTGTCATCACCTGTGGTAAGTACAGCTACCTTCATATAATGACTTGATCAATATTGTTCATATAGATTAATACGGTGTTGTCTTATGAGTTCATATAGATTAATACGGTGTTGTCTTATGAGTTCATAGCAAGACACTTGCAGCTCTCGTTGTTGATGCCCGCCGTTAGATAGCTAGCTAGTTTAGTTCTACGTTTGTTGAAAACGCAACAGACAACCTAGACAACTTAGCAGCACTTTTAAAGACAACGATAATGAATTATTTAATCAGAGCTATCTTGTATTAGTTGAATGACTAATATCTCATGATGAAATATGTGGTTGTCACTGGTTTGCTGGCGAAATATTCATAACTTGGCTGTCATTGAGCGCAGCTGCGCGAGCCTTCATGTATTTATGTGCTGACGAGATCGGATATTAGAGATTTGATGGTATTAACAGTGCATATTAATGTGGAAAGATTTTGAACTGGCACATTTGTTGTGTGTGCCTGATGTGTAGTGGGTTATTGTCTATAAATAGTCTGTAAGTGTTACATTATGCATACTGTACTATGTCATACTGTATGTTGTGTGTAGAGCCTCTAACTTTGAATCGTTTTGGTATTTGATTGATGACTTATTATTAATTATTATTATTATATTATTATTAATAATATTTTCCTACTCATCCAAACGTTATTATTTGCTCTTTAAAGCTCAGGCATAGAGGCATAGGTATAGATCAGTCCCAGTGTATAGCCTTCACTGTACTGTGTATTGTGGTTATAGTCAGGGCACGGGAAGGGATATCTACTAGATTAGATTAGATTCAACATTATTGTCATTGCAGAGTTACCGAGAGCACATTAGTCTGTTCATTAGAAGTACTGTAGTACTGCTGTAGTCTCTTATCACCCTACTCATTTACTTTTATTGTTGATTTGCATTCTGCTGCTATTGATGCTACTGATACGATTGCTGCTATTATTGATTGTTGATTTTGTTGTTCTCATATCCTGCTTATTGATTGTTGATTTTGTTGTTTTTATATCATACTTTATTTTATTATTGATCTTGTATTCTTCTGCAATGCCAATGTTGAATGAACCTGAACCCAAGAATGTTACTCTGTGTACCTGTACATTGGTGCAATAAAAACAATTCTGATTCTGATTCTGAGTAGCTCTCTCTTCTTCTCTTTGTAAAAAGTTATTCATTCAACCTCAGGGCTTTTAAGAGGCTAACTTGTTTATTTGTACTATTATTATAATATATAATATTATACTATTATTCTTTTTATTGATGTTTAAACATCAATAAAACAACAGCTAGTGTCTATAAACTTCTGTTATGTCACAAAAAGCAACTTTTGGCTCAAGTGATTTAGAATTTACACAAAACAACACTTTTGGAGACATTTTAAATGTTTCTTGTTTCTGGTGGGATTTGAACCGGTGACCTTCTGATCCATTCTCCCCCCCCATACAAAAATGGCAACAACATGTAGATGATGGAAAAGAAGCCTCAATTTCTCTCACTTCCTTTTCTTTTCCCTCTTTTTCTCCCTTTTCCCTCTCTTTTTCCTCCCTTTTCTTCTTCCCCTTTCTTCCCCCTCTTGCACTTTCTTCCCCACCCGTAACAGACTATTGTGCACCTCGCCCAGAGTTACCGAGAGCACATTAGTCTGTTCATTAGAAGTACTGTAGTACTGCTGTAGTCTCTTATCACCCTACTCATTTACTTTTATTGTTGATTTGCATTCTGCTGCTATTGATGCTACTGATACGATTGCTGCTATTATTGATTGTTGATTTTGTTGTTCTCATATCCTGCTTATTGATTGTTGATTTTGTTGTTTTTATATCATACTTTATTTTATTATTGATCTTGTATTCTGCTGCAATGCCAATGTTGAATGAACCTGAACCCAAGAATGTTACTCTGTGTACCTGTACATTGGTGCAATAAAAACAATTCTGATTCTGATTCTGAGTAGCTCTCTCTTCTTCTCTTTGTAAAAAGTTATTCATTCAACCTCAGGGCTTTTAAGAGGCTAACTTGTTTATTTGTACTATTATTATAATATATAATATTATACTATTATTCTTTTTATTGATGTTTAAACATCAATAAAACAACAGCTAGTGTCTATAAACTTCTGTTATGTCACAAAAAGCAACTTTTGGCTCAAGTGATTTAGAATTTACACAAAACAACACTTTTGGAGACATTTTAAATGTTTCTTGTTTCTGGTGGGATTTGAACCGGTGACCTTCTGATCCATTCTTCCCCCCCATACAAAAATGGCAACAACATATTGTAGATGATGGAAAAGAAGCCTCAATTTCTCTCTCTTCCTTTTCTTTTCCCTCTTTTTCTCCCTTTTCCCTCTCTTTTTCCTCCCTTTTCTTCTTCCCCTTTCTTCCCCCTCTTGCACTTTCTTCCCCACCCGTAACAGACTATTGTGCACCTCGCCTGGCGCAGTGGATAGTGAGTTGGACTTGTGATCGGAAGGTTGTGAGTTCAAATCCCGCCAGAAACCACGCCACTACTAGTGTGCCCTTGAGTAAGGCACTTAGCCCTCAGTTACTCCAGGGGGAATGTCCCTGTAATTCGTAATTGTAAATTGCTTTGGATTGAAAGCGTCTGCTAAATGGCAAAATTATTATTAATTAAAATTAGTATCCATAGGTACATAATTCATAAGATGTCCTATAATAGTATTAACATAGTAATACATACATTACACCAGATTAGCTAACTTAAATGTTATCTAGCTAGCTAACAATATTATTAAGATGCCAGTGGTCAATGTTATTGCAATTACTGGAAGAACTATGAACTAAATATGAATATTAGCTAAAGTTGTATTCAATGCTTGCATGGTAATGCAGCATACATTCAAATATTCAACATCTGTTTGTTAACCCCAAACTCCTACTGCTCACCTCCTTCAACTGGGAAGCTGCATCTGTGCATGACGTGATTAGCATGTAACATTATACTAGTTAGCTAGCTAGCTATAGCAAGAGTGCATAGCTGCTGGATACAAATTCACTGAGCTCTAATAACGTATATTTGGACCAAAATTGCCCTCATCTCATACATTTAACTGAAATTATACTGACAGTGCACTGTAAGTTAACTTTACTTGAAGTTAATGTTAATTAGCTATAGCGGGCTAACTAGATCATCCACGCAGTGATTAGCTAGAGCTAAACCACACAATGTTGTCTAGGTAGCCTACATGTTATGGGCCCTAAAAGAAGGTCTGTGAATGAATACCTTTCTTTTTTTAACTTTGTGACTAGCTGTCGCCCCTTTTTGTCACTCTCCTCGTTCTTTACTTTTACTTTTCTCTTTTGAGACCCTGACTTTGGCTTTGCCTTTCACACATCGTCTCTCTCCTTGTCAGAATATTTGCGGTAACGTTCCTCTAGTCTAGCAGCTCGCGCGCGGTGGACTGAACCATGCAATTAATAAATAGAGGGGTAAATAATAAGGCTTAATTTTGTCAAACATAGAGAAACAAAACTCCAGTTTGTTTCTTTTGTGACTTTTTTTAATACATAGAATTATAATTTGAAGTCGGCTTCATTAACTTCCTTATGATAATAATAATAATATTATTATAAATATAATACATTTAAAAATATGATTCTCTTGGGCCCCTGTCAGTGATGGGCCCTTAGAATCGTCCTAACTTACCCCCCCTTAGCGGCGCCTCTGAACCCAACAATCCTAGATAATGCAATAATAGACAATCGCCACTTGATGACGCCAAATGTTTAATTTCGTCGGACCCCATTTGGAGCTTAAACTTCCATCTGGTACATTCCTGCCATAGTGACATCTAATGACATCATAGTAACATATAGTGACATCTAATGACATCATAGTAACATATAATGACATAGTGACATCTAAATTAATGACATCTAATAACATCCTAGTGACATCTAATGACATCATAGTAACATATAATGACATCATAGTGTCATCTAATGACATCATAGTAACATATAATGACATAGTGACATCTAATGACATCATAGTAGCATCTAATGACATCATAGTAACATATAATGACATCATAGTAACATATAATGACATCATAGTGACATATAATGCCATAGTGACATCTAATGACATGTGAGGAAGCTTGTTGCAACATTGTGTCTTTATAGAACTCAGGCAAAATGTATTTCTTACCCCAGTCTCCGTTCATTATGCCTGTTCTGTATCCCTATACTGGTAACCCAACATTCCTAGATAATGCAATAATACACAATCGCCACTTGATGACGCCAAATGTTTAATTTCGTCGGACCCCATTTGGTGCTTAAACTTCCATCTGGTACATTCCTAATGTTTTTGCATAATTTTGAGTTTGCTATGTTATATTCAACTCTGCATTAAAATTCTTGTAGGCCTATCTATGTCTCAATTTTTACCCATTGAATGACGGACTAATGCAGCATATCATTATGAACATTCCCTAATGTTAATTTGAATGTTTAGATGATGCGCGTTTGGATTACCACTGATCTCAAACTATCGTGCAATAATATTATATATATTATGTGAGAGTGATACACAATACTACTGCTTGTTGAAATATCGATATCATTGGTTTAATGTATTCATATTGTGGGGGAGATCCTCCCGGTCGAATTTGTCATTTAACAAACAGGATTCATAATCTTTAGCCTATAAGAACAATACAGTCCGCCAGTAAGATGACAAGATCACCATGGACACGAAATAGTCCACTGATTTAATTATGTGTCTTACTTTGACTGAGAATTTGGCACTGGACGTTAGAACGTTTTGATCCAGCGGCAAAACGAGTTGACAGGCATGTAGACAGATCTAAAAATAAAGAATGTCGTTTCAAAAAACAGAAACTGCAGAAGCAGATGTTGCAAGACATGAAACACTATTGCGACTTGTCGTCCACGTCGGTTGCGAATGTGACTCACTCACCTATGCACAGCATTATAGTTGTGCATGCCATAATACACATTTGGCATTCATTTTTCGATTATCTGCATAGATATTGTATAAAACCACAAGCAACTTCTATCTTCTTCTGGTAGCATAACATTCAGTCCATCAGTAGAAAAGGCTAAATCGTCATTGTTGCTCTCATGCTGAGTTCTCCTGAGCTAACGTTCAGCACCATGGACAGCTGCACGTCTGCCGCTGCAGTATGGACGGACGCTCTTTCCCTCTTCAAACCACGTTTCATTCGTTTTTCATTAGATAATAAAAAAGATGCACACTCAAATGCAACATTAACATATGTATACATTTAACATTATAATATGGTATTACATATTTTTATATTTAACATTTGGATCAATTGGGAAGAACTGCAGATTTGCGGTAGCACAAGTAGGCCTACCTTTGCAATTGAGGGATCTGTCATTGTGAGAATAGGTAAAAGGGAAGCAATGTAACGGATACATTTAATCAATGTATTGAATATGAGTGTAGGCTACTAGTTATTTGCTGCTTGGGTCCTACTGTCCTCATGGTGTGTGTGTGTGTGTGCGTGTGTGTGTGTGTGTGTGTGTGTGTGTGTGTGTGTGCGCGCGTGCGTGTGTGTGCGTGTGTGTGTGTGTGTGTGCGTGTTGGCTCAGGGGGCTCCCTTCCCTCTCAAAGTGCTCAAAATAGCTCCAACCAACAGAATCAGTGCGGCTGCTTTTCTCTGGCGAGACGGGTCAGACGACACGCGAGGTAACAACATGCAGTCGCCGACGCGCGATGCCCTTTACTCCTTCGGCTCACCGAACACCTGGTTCGGCTCAGCCTTAACGCAGCACATCTCTCCTCCCAAACTAACGAAACTATCTCAAATAACTTGTTTCTATTTCTCATTCTAAGTAGTAGTGCAGTTGAGGGAACAATTGAACTGGGTGAGTTGATGAAGACTGCGCTCTACCACGCGTAGATGGAGCAATGTAGCCTACTGCTTGTTCGCTCAAGGAGGCACATGGAGACCCCCGCGAAATACCTCTCCTCGGTGCGGGCGAGCAACCCCGTCCCGTTACCTCTCGGAGAGATAATGTGGAACGTGACCGAAACGGAGACCACATCAGACGGTAGGAAGGAATGGATCATCCGGACATTGACCGGTTGCCTGCTCGCTCTACTTATCCTATGGACATTGCTGGGAAACATTCTGGTGTGCACCGCTGTGCTCCGATTTAGGCACCTACGAAATAAAGTGACCAACATTTTCATTGTTTCTTTGGCTGTGTCGGATTTATTCGTCGCGGTTCTGGTGATGCCGTGGAAAGCAGTGGCCGAGGTCGCGGGATATTGGCCGTTTGGCACTTTTTGTAATGTCTGGGTGGCTTTTGACATCATGTGTTCAACCGCGTCCATCCTCAACCTGTGTATTATCAGCGTGGATAGATACTGGGCCATATCAAGTCCGTTTCGGTACGAGAGAAAAATGACCCAACGAGTTGCCTTTGTTACGATAAGCGTCACTTGGACGTTGTCTGTACTAATTTCATTCATCCCGGTCCAACTCAACTGGCACAAAGCCAGCGACGACCAAACAGTTGGAACGCACAACGCCTCCATAAGTGAAACGGTCGAGGAAAACTGTGACTCTAGCCTCAACAGAGAATACGCAATATCTTCATCTTTAATAAGCTTCTACATCCCCGTAGCGATTATGATTGTGACCTACACAAGAATCTACCGGATTGCACAAATTCAGATTAGAAGGATCGCGTCTCTAGAGCGCGCGGCGGAGCACGCGACGAGTTGCAGGACGAACAGACTCGAGTGCCAACACCACAATACCTTGAAAACGTCATTCAAAAGGGAAACCAAAGTTTTAAAAACTCTGTCCATCATTATGGGTGTCTTTGTGTGTTGCTGGTTACCTTTCTTTATTTTGAACTGCATAGTGCCGTTCTGCGACAAACCTCCGACTGACAAAAACGTAAGTCTCCCGTGCGTCAGTGAGACAACTTTTGACGTTTTTGTGTGGTTTGGTTGGACTAATTCGTCCCTGAACCCCGTCATTTACGCATTCAACGCTGAGTTCAGAAAAGCATTTGCCACTCTTCTGGGCTGTCGCAATTTCTGCTCTAGCACACCAGTTGAAACTGTGAATATTAGCAACGAGTTGGTCTCCTATAACCAAGACACCCTCATCCACAAAGAAATCGTTAACGCCTACGTCAATATGATCCCTAACGTAGTGGAATGCATTGACCACGAGGACACGTTTGACAGGATATCACAGTTTTCTCACAATAACGAAAATGCAACCGACTCTGTGTGTGACTTGGAGGACTGTGAGGCAGATATCAGCCTCGACGGTATGACACCGTTCACTCCCAATGGTTTACATTGAATCACCTTGTGCGTAAAAGGATGTATTATTTCAAAACAGATATTTGAGATGTGATGTTGTTGTTCCATGCTGAAAAGTGACGTAAATTGATGTCTAATTACACAAGAGAAGTCTATGTTATTCATTTGTTCTAAAGTTATGGCTTCTTTCTATATATTCGGAGCAGATGTATTGAAACCAATTGCTCTTACAATGACTTGACTCAATGCGCTGTATCCATGTTCATATCCATCCACTTGGGATGTGTTTAGGGTAATTGTAAGCTTACCTAAAATTGGATTCTCACATATAAATAACCGCTTGCTGCTTATAATGTGCAAGCTGATAATATCCAGTGCCTGCAGTCCTATTGATTTTGAAATATGAGATTAACCATGCAAGTTCACCACATGCAGTTGTTTAAACGCCTTACCTATTCTGGGATAGTGTGCAATGTTATTTCGAAGCATTAGGGGAATGTTACAAGTCAGTTGTTAATTTAGTTTTTACTTGAAGATGGCAAACTATTTAAGTGCTCATTTACCTAATATTGTAGGAATGTCACACAACCCAAACAGTAAAAAAAAAATCTGGAGACTATCCACAATCACAAGATAAATGGCTATAGATTTCATCTTCCAATCAGCTGCTCTTATGTCAACAATTTCAACACATTTTAGGATAACCCTAATACTTTATGTGCAAGCGAGTAATACAGTGAGGCCAAGATGTTTAAGATGGATGTACATTTCACCTCATCTACACATTTCCATATTTTGATACTGTATAGATGATATGAACATGATATGAATGTATACTGTCCTTCAAACAGTGAAGTGTGTCACCATTGTTAAATAAACAGCTCTCTAGTAGAGACAGACAATTCATGTTGCTGTTCACTGTTGTTGTAGAGTAAGAAGCCATTAGCAAACTGTGTTTTTAACTTCCTTAATGGATGAATGCTTCCACTTTGTTTTGGTGGGTTTACCCTCTGGTTCAGTTCAAGGTAATCCCTAAAACACAATGAAGTAGCAATGGTGCTAGTCTCATTTCCCTTTCAAATGCTTGAAAGGTCTGGTGGACCAACGCATCAAACTTTGTTACTTTTTAGGTTATTTTCTCTGAGTGGGGCAGTCCCACTCATATTTTTATTTTTATTGTGATAGAGACAGTAGACAGGAAGGATAGGTGAGAGAGTGAGAAGGGATGACATGCAGGATATCTCTGTGGCAGGAATCGAACCAGGAACCCTACGGTTACGTGGTCAGCGCTTAGTCCGCTATGCCACCTAAGCACCCCCAAACTTCGTTACCTAGGCTTATAGACTGTAAATTCACACCCACCAAGGTCAGATTTGAGTTGTTGTTATTTCAGGCGTATAGACTGTACACAATAGCCTGAGGTTGATAGGTTATTGTGTACAGTCTATAAGCCTGAAATAACAACAACTCAAATCTGACCTTGGTGGGTGTGAATTTACTAAGAAATGTGTGGTGTTCAAGCACTGGAGGGGAGGTGCTGTGGGAGATGATTGATGCGAGGTAAAGCCAATGACTGTGTCAGAATCAGAATCGGAATTATTTAAAAATGTTATTACATCTCACAGTATGCGTACACAAGAGTAAAATTCTTTGACTTTGCTTCCTCGACATTGACAATTAGAATAGAATAGAATAGACTTTATTGTCCTTGTACAGTTGCCTATACAATGAAATTGTAGTGGTTCTTCTGAAGGTGCAAAAACAGAAAAACATATTCACATATTCACAAACATATACACATATAACATATCAAAAATATTACACACTAGACAAATTAAAAAGCGAAAATGCTATAAAACAAGCTAAGAGACAATGAGGTCTGTGGTGTCAAGTGCAAATAAAGACAACAATCTTAAGAAAATAAAAACAACTATGAAAGCAAGCTAAAAGACATGAGGTCAGTGGCGTTATAATACTATAATAATACTGTAAAAATATATACATGTATAAATAGGCACATAGAATAGAGTTATTGCACATTTCTATTGCACATTGTCCCCTGAAGATAAACATTTATGAACATGTCTTATGTCTATTGTTCAGTGTTCTGATGGCCCATGGATAGAAACTGTTGGGCAGCCTGTATGTTCTAGCCTTTATGCTCCTGTACCTCACTCCAGAGCGCATCAGGCTGAACAGGTGGTGACCAGGGTGGAGGTGGTCTTTAAGAATCCTTCCTGCTCTGGAGAGGCACCGAGAGCGTGCCACGTCATCCAGGGAGGGCAGGGGACAGCCGATTATTTTTTCCGCTGACTTCACCACTCTCTGCAGTCTCTTTTTGTCCACTACTTTGCAGCCAGCGTACTATACTGTGATGGAGAATGTCAGCACACTCTCAATGATGGAGTGGTAGAAGGTTACCAGCAGCTTCTCCTCCAACCTGTTTCTTTTGAGAACTCTCAGGAAATGGAGTCGCTGCTGAATTGCAGCATTCAGATACAAAATACAACAATAACACAATAATAATAAGAAACATGAGTAAGTAAAAAAAAGTAACTACATGAGTAAGTAATAGAGTAATAAAGTGATGGATTTTACAGCGGCATCAGTAGTGCAACATATGATGAGTATGATGATATGAAATGCAATATATTACAAAACAGTATGGTAGTCAATTAGGTAAATGATATACAAGTATTCCAGTCGTGTGCAGTATTATACTGCAATATGTGCATTTCCGCAGTAAGCCTGGGTTTGGCTGAGGGGTGGCAGACCCTTGTACCCTTCCAGTGCATTTCCCCAGGAACCTGATTGATAGGGGGAAATAGCTGTTTGTCAGCCTCTGGGTTTTAGCCCTGGGTTTTAAGTTCAAGGCTTCAGTACCGTTTCCCCGATGGCAGTAGCTCTAACATTTTCTGATTGGGGTGGCTGGGGTCCCTAACCTTTCTGACACACTGGTCCTAGTAGGTGTCATGGATGGAGGGAAGCTCACAACCTCTGATCGTCGCGGCAGTCGCTTTACTCTTTGCAGCGCTTTGCGGTTTTGGGCATGTCCAGGGAATTTCTTCCCAATATTTGTATTGGGTAAACGTAGGCCAATGTGTTGGTTCACCAGACCTTCAGTTTAATGTGTTGGTCCACCAGACTTTCAGTTTAATGTGTTGGTTCGCTGCTAACACCCCTTCCAGACCTTCTGCTCTACACTCGGTCTCTGGCCTATCATCTTTTTCCTCCCTCTCCCCTGATGAGATTCTCACACTGATCACATGCAAGTGGGCAACCACCTGCCCTCTCGATCCCATCCCCTTCCCTCTTCTCCAATCCATTTCCTCCGATATCCTTCCTTGCCTTACCACCGTAATCAACTCCTCCTTATCCTTGGGATGTGTCCCGGCTGCCTTCAAGATAGCCAGAGTCAAGCCCCTCCTCAAGAAACCAACCCTTGACCTGTCTTCTGCCCACAACTACAGATGGTATCCCTTCTCTCCTTCCCTTCCAAAACCCTTGAACGTGCTACTTCTAAACAACTCACTGACTATATCCAGAAGATGGAACATCTGGACCCCCACCAATCCAGCTTCAAGGCTGGGCACTCCACCGAGACTGCTCTCCTTGCTGTCATCGAGGCCCTCCCCTCTGCTCAAGCTTCCTCCCTCTCCTCTGTTCTCATTCTCCTGGACCTGTCTGCTGCCTTTGACACAGTCAAACACCAGATCCTTCTCTCCATCCTCTCAGAACCGGGCATCTCTGGCACTGCACACTCCTGGTTTTCTTCCTACCTGGCGGGTCGCTCCTACCAGGTGACTTGGAGAGAATCGTTTTCTTCTCCATTAAACCTCACCACTGCGGTACCCCAGGGCTCTGTCCTAGAGCCCCTAATGTTCTCCCGCTATACCAAGTCCATACCATAATCTCCTCACATGGGTTCTCCTACCACAGCTATGCAGATGACACTCAACTCTTCCTGTCCTTCCCCCCCTCCGACCTACATGTGGCAACACGTGTCTCTGCATGTCTCGCTGACATCTGTACATGGATGTCAGCCCACCATCTCAAGCTCAACCTTAACAAGACTGAGCTACTCTTCATCCCTGGGAAAGCCTGCCCTCTCCAAGACTTCTCCATCACAGTGAAGAACTCTACTGTAACCCCCTACCAGACAGCCAAGAACCTTGGAGTGATCCTGGACAACCGCCTATTCTGTGCGGAGAACATCACAGCGACAGCACGCTCCTGCAGATTCTTCCTTTACAACATCAGAAGGATACAACCATTCCTCATCAGAGAAGCAGTGCAACTCCTGACCCAGTCACTGGTCTCCCGCCTTGACTACTGCAATGCACTCCGCTGGCTGGGCTCCCCACCTCCACCATCAGACATCTACAGCTCATCCAGAATGCTGCTGCCCGTCGGGTGTTTAACCTCCCCAAATGTTTCTCATGTCAGCCCCTCCTTCACTGCACCCTTCACTGGATCCCGATAGCAGCTAGCATCAGATTCAAGAACCTGGTGCTTGCCTACCAGGCAGCAAAAAGGGACAGCCCCTGCCTACCTGCAGGCAATGGTCACCCCCCAAACTTCAGCCCTTTCACTCCGCTCCTCCACCTCTGCTGGCCGACCGGCCCCACCACCTCTACGCGAACACGGCAGTCGCGCTGCCCTGTCACATCTTTTCACTACTCTGGCTCCCCGCTTGTGGAATGAGCTGCCCATGGCTGTCAGAACTGCAGAGTCACTACCCATCTTCCATCGGAGACTGAAGACCCATCTCTTCAGGCTACACCTTAACTGCTCCTCCTGAGACATCTACTACCCCCCAGTACTGCGTCTCCTGAGACATCTGTTTTTCCCCTATACTGTGTCTACTCTTGACTGCCCTCCTTGTACTGTTTCTCCAGTGTGTATAAAAAAAACATTTATCACGACAACTGCCAATGGTCCCTGGCCTGAGCTAGATTACTCTTCCTGCTACAACTGGTGAATTGATGATTCACTTGCCTAGTCAAATGTATCGATTGTAAGTTGCTTTGGAATAAGGCGTCTTGCTAAATGCCAAAAATGTAAATGGTTCACCAGACCTTCAGTTTAATTTGTTGGTCCACCAGATCTTCAGAGGATATTGGGCAGAAGTGTTTGGGAAAGAGAACCTGCTGGTCGCATGGCCATTGGCTTTACCTGGCATCGACCATCACTCCCAGCACTTCCACCGTCCACATGTTTCTGATTCAGAGACACGTCAAATATTACAAACAAATGTACTCAGTTCACTCCCACTAAGGTCACCTACTAAAGCAATCTTCTTTTTAGAGCCTTCTGCTGGTTGTTATTTAAGCAATATCACACGAGAGGGAGTGCTGTTATGCTGAATATCAGCACGTGCTGATATTCAGTATAACAGCACGACCTCGAGTGTGATATTGCTTTTATACAACAGTTCTACAGCTCAATTTATTAGTTAACTGTAATAAGTGACAACAGATTATGATTTGTTTGTTTATTTAATCATTTATTTTGGCTCCGTCAACAAAAAATAGTTCCGCAACTGGACTGTTGCCTAGTAACCTGAACACAAACATCTGCAGGCTAGCTACTTTGTATTAACGGTCATTTCGGAGTGATACATATAGTTAAAAGTCCCAGTGCTGTTATACTGTATATCAGCACTCATGGAATGCCTCTTGTCCAATCAAATTACTTGGTCGGAACTAACTGTTGTATAATGCCTAATACATTCATTCACACACATTTTGCCGTACATTTCCTATAAGTGACTGGCCTGACACTATCGTGCACGATCTGCTATACACGTTGGCCACACTGGGAAGAGACAACGATGGCATTCAGATTTATACTCTGTTGTTGCAATGTTTTAAAAAAAAGAAGTTGCCCCGTTGTTAATGGAGGAAATGTATACATTTAGTAAATTCAGCAATAAGCTATCACATTAGGATATCACAAATAAGTTGTACCCTACATAAGGTCTCCATTCAGAACTGTTGAACATGACTTCATTGTGGAGATAGAAAAACGTTGCTCAGATGAAAACCAGTGGGAATTCCTCCAGAGTTTTGATGAGTTGACTGTGAATCCCCCCCCCCCCCCCACCCTGTTTGAGAGATGTGAAAGGTATTCTGGCCTTGATGTTCCCCGATGACAGGAGGTTGGGAGTGGAAGACAAGGTATGCTCCAGGGGATACACCATCCGTCAGTACAAATCCGTCAAAACCCTCTCTCTTTCCCTCCCAATCCCTCCCAGAGATGGCTCTTTAGCTCACACACTTTCTCTCTAACCTTCTTTCTTACACTCTTTCTCTCTCCCCCTCTCTGTCTTCCTATTTATTTATTTATTTTGTAATCTTTGACACTCACTCCTCCTTCACATATGCGTGTCCATCCTTCTCTCACTGGGGGTTGCCATCTAAACTTACAATCAAAATGAGATGACTTCCTGTTTACTGTGTAACTGGAAGAGATTCTCTCAGAGATATAATATATGTTTTCTTTCTCAGGGTACAAAGCACCAGAGAGAGCAAATACTGCAATAGCGGTTTGTTATTAGTGGTAGAAAAAAATCTATCCCTCCCCCTCTTCACTGTCCCTCTATCTAATCTCTGATACCTGCCATTTTGAGTCACTCAGCCAGTCCCTGATGGTTGTATAGTGAAGGGAATTTCCAGCCAATTGGCCCTGTGGCATCTCATCTACTCTATTATGTGTGTAAACTGTAGCCATGATCAAGGCAGAAGGAAGCCATCAGCTCAACATCCTGTAGGTAATTGTTACGACCCCATATAAGGTCTAGGGATATAGGGTGTAACAATTAGATAAAACCGGGGGGACAAGAACCAGAGGAGATGGGAGAATATAAAATAAATAAGATTTATTGTCAAATGGTAACACAAACAGGTTTCCGAGAAACACATGAACTGAAATCTAAAATCTGAAAGAAGAGCGAAAATCTGATGTATAATAATAATAATAATAATAATAATAAAGGAAAAGTAAATTAGTTAACTGTCCAAGTGGTAATTCTAATCTAACCCTAACTAACCGATCAAATACAAATAAGGTTAACCAGCTACAAACATAAGACTAACAAACACAAATTACAAAACTAGGATCTACAAAACTACAGCTGTAACAAACGAAACCAACACAAAACAACTCGGCAGTTGTCGTCTGCCCACTGGCACCATCAAAGTGTCTCTCCCAGGCTTTTATCCTCCCTCCACCCTTCAGGGAGTGACCTGTGCTCCTGACCTGTGCTCAATCAAGCCGTCGTCATGGCAGTAGGCAGGAGGAAGGACAATCACCTGGGAGAAACAACACAAAAAACAACACAAACACACTACGGCTGTACACACCACAGCCGTAACAGTAATTCCGCTATTTCGCTAAGGGAATCAATGGCAGAAAAAGTGCTGGTATCTGACTCTGGAACTTCACTTCCTCTGTGTGGTCATGTGTCATGCTGAATCATGAATTTGGCCCTATGCAACCACCGGTCACTTTAAATCACAATCTCTGTTTAACCTGTTATCTAATTCTGTTTCTGCCAACAATGAAGAAAACTTAGCTACTTGCCTTGACATATTCCTTCAAATAATACAGTGCAGAACTGATATAATGTTCAAAGCCCATTATAAGCCTATTCAATGAGGACACTTGAGAAGATTTCTTGAAGTGCTTTCATCAACGTCTTCTTTATCTTCCATTGATTAAAAACACACTTGTCGTCTCTTGTTTCACTAAGAGCGCTCTTGATCTATTGGATGGCCAATGATGTTTAATTGAACTCACAGACACATATTGTTTGTGATTGCAACGTCACTGTCTCTGACCAGGGTCAAATTCCTACAATCAAAAGCAAACACACTAGTTAATGCAATGCTGATGTTTAAGGGAGCTAGCATAACATATTACAGAATCTGTACACCCTTTGTGTATGTGTTCTTTCAAGTCAATTACCCTAATAAGGCTGTATTCATAGCTTAACATGTTAGTTAGTATTGTGATGCCAGTGATGCCATACCAATTGTATCTATCATGAAAAGGACCTTTTCTGATACTGTACAATAACTTTCCATATGTTCTATACACTCCAGCACACTCCAGCACCTAGCCTAGTGATGCATCCCCCCTTTACTCATATAAATGAGTGGCTACCACACTAATCTAGTGATGCATCTACCTTTACTTATAAATGAGTGTCTGTCTACCACACTAGCCTAGTGATGCTTTCCCCCTTTATTCACTTATATAAATTAGTGGTTACCACACTTAGAAGGACAACATAGAATAATAATTATTGATCCTGAAAATATATTAATAAAATACCCTTTATCAGAATTCTTAAAATGACAATACATTTGACCATCTGAGGCTAGACATGCTAAAACATGTATGTAGATTATTGCGAGTAACAACCATCCAATGTAACAGGTGAGTTAATTTGTATAAGCTGTCATGCTTAGAATACAGCCAATACAATGGAGAAGAGCATACCTCAGAACAGAATTCCACTGGCCCGGAAAAACACATACAACAAATCATTCATCCCAAATGCAACCACCGCCCTGAACATTTTAAAATAGGAAGGGTATTGTTTTTCTTTTTAAACCACAACATTTTTTCTTTTTAAACCATAACACTGTTTTTTACTATTAAACAAATTAAATGACTGGACTTTTTAAATAGGCACTACATTTTATAAACACTGCCATGTCTGTCTGTTTTTATTGTATGTATTAATGTATGTGACCTACGTGTTTTTAATGTGGAAACTGTATTCTTGAGCTGCACTTCTGCCTGTCAAAGGAGAATTTCTGTCACTGTGTGACAAACAATAAAGCAATCTTGAATCCTGAATCTTGAACAACCCCCTACGGCCTGTGGGGCTCGACTATGAATAATATCTCCCAAGCCTGGTGGTGAAGTGTAGTGAGGGACCCAGAGGGGACGATGCATTGCAGATTATTTCCCACACAGTCAGAGTGATCCCTAACCAAATACACAGTCAGAGTGATCCCTAACCAAATACACAGTCAGAGGGATCCCTAACCAAATACACAGTCAGAGGGATCCCTAACCAAATACACAGTCAGAGGGATCGCTAACCAAATACACAGTCAGAGTGATCCCTAACCAAATACACAGTCAGAGTGTCAGAGTCACAGTCAGAGTGTCAGAGTCACAGTCAGAGTGTCAGAGTCACAGTCAGAGGATCCCTAACCACATATACAGTCAGAGGATCCCTAACCACATACACAGTCAGAGGGATCCCTAACCAAACACGGCGGGGAAGCAACGTGACTCTGGCACAGGCTTGTTATGCTAGAGGGGGATAATAATATTAATATTAATATTAATATTATTAATAATAATAATATTAGTAATAATAATAACAATAATAATAATACATTAGACTTACGTATATAGCGCTTTTCTAGACACTCAAAGACGCTTTACAAACTGAAAAGATCGAGTAGTAATAATAAAAAGAAACAAAAGGTAAATAGAAGAAAGTATAGGGGCCTAATGAAGGTAGTGCTGGGGACACATGGGGAGGGGAGGGGGAGAGGGTTAACTGATGAAGGCGAGCATGAAAAGGTGGGTTTTGAGGGCCTGTTTAAATGTTGGCAGGGTGTTGGCCTGTCTGATGTGGTTGGGGAGGGCGTTCCAGAGGGACGGGGCTGCGGCTGAAAAGGCCCTACCACCCCAGGTCTGGAGCTTGGTCCTGGTGGTCTTCAGGGATAACAGCCTTGTTATGCTAGAGGGGGATAACAGGCTTGGTGAGGAGAGGAGGGTTTGCAGGTAGCGGGGTCAATGGTTTCTGGAATCACGTTACAACCTCCGTTCACTGACACAGTGTCCATACTGAATTAGCATGTATTGTTTATCCAGCCGAAGGGAGCACATTGGTCAACATGCTGAGGGGCAAGGTCAGAAACAGGTGTGACATCAGGCTGATGTGGAGAGTGTGAAATGCTTAATTGCAATTTTTGTTGATCTTATCTACTATTTCTTTTTCAGCCTATTGGAGGCAGATAACGCAATCATGATTCAGGCTCAGTATAAACCAGCAAATTGTCAAATAGTTTTTGAAGAATGCACTCAAGGCCAGGCTAAACGGAATGCTAAACGGTGACAGAGCAATAGCCCCATGATGTCTTGATTGTAGCTGTCATAGGAAATATTGTTATCTTATTTTCCTAATTTATGTAAACTTTTCCTAAGAGAATAGTTTTTATTGAGCAATTAATTGTTTTATTTTGTTATTTTGTCTATCTAATTTTGGGGTTCATAATGAGGTGATGATACTGTGGTCATGTGACTAGTTAGAGATGTGCATAGATTCCCAGAACATGCTAGAGCTGAACGGTGATATGTAGCTGAAGATCGGTCTGAATATTTAAGTTGAGCAAAAACATTTGAGATTCTAACAACTCCTAACGTTCTGTATAGAAGGCGCACACAGTATGTGATTGTTTTGTGACTGTTTAACTGTGTATTTAAGTTATCATTTCTCAAATTAATGTAAATATAACCTTGAAATGTATTGCTAACGCAGTGGCTAATATGTTAAAGTAGGTAGCCTACGTCGAGCCAACTTAGCCTCCTTTGATGTCATTGTGTTATGAGTCAAGAGAAGCAGTCCGTTTAAAAGATTAGTGTATTTTATTTCACATTGCAGTTTTTCCACGGTGTTTGTGCGCGTTGGAAGAAAGAATAAACATTTTTATCAAACATTAGTCGAATCGTGGGTTGCTTGTCTACCAGAAGAAAACCTTTGGGGGCAGTTATATTGATAACGATGATTACGATTGACCAGATTGTCTTCGTAAAGTTCTGTCAATCCTCACCATGACGTGATCACCCCATCCAGCTCTGACACAAACATTGCCCAGTGCCCACCCCACCCTGCTCTTTGCTCTTAGGCTTTATCCCTTTATTCCTTAACACTGCCTGGTATTTTTCCCATGAGCCCTTGCCTAGCAATGCTCTGCTGGCAATGCTCTGCCCAGTCTGCGTGACTTTGCTTAAAGGACAATGGTTATTTTTGATGGTCTTTGTGTTCTAAGAAGCTCAAATGTGTTTCAACAATTTGAGTATTGTTTGTCCTCTTGTAGGAACAAAGGAACAAGCTGATTTCTGACTGTGTCAAACTGTGTCAAATTGATGACAGAGAGAGATGAAAATGAAAAGCTAATGCTAACCCTACCCTCTGTGTATGTATGCATACTGGGATGATACACAGCGCCACAAGCGCACTTGACCTTCTGATGAACATACCATTCTCCTAAAGACCAGCATTGAAATGTACAAAAAAAAAAAAAGTAAGGGGGTGTTCTCACTAGAACATTTGCTTCACTTGAAACAGAGTTTAGGATAAAGTTCGCTTTGCTCTGCGTCGTTTGGATCTGTGAGAACGCGCATTCGAAGTAACTCCCAGAGCAAATACCCGTTGGCTGCTTCGCTTGAAAAGGGTGGTTTCGCTTCGGTTAGAAACGACGCATCCATCACTTTGCTTCGCTTCGCTTTTGATGAGAGCGCTGCCCGAGGCTGTCCATAGGAAAACAACAGCGCACGCGTGTTGATCTGGATAAGAGAGGGACAGCGAGCAATTCTAAATTTTTCTGACCAATCAACTACCACGTCTGTTGCTTTGATTGCGTATGTTACTTTGTTTACATGAAGGGCTGTGAGAACGCAAATCAGAGAAATAATTTATGCAACAATGTTGCGATTTCATCCACTTGCTCCGGGTCTCGATTCGGACTTTCATGTGAGAACATGACCTAAAACAATCAATTAGTATGTGTATATGTACAGTATGTGCATTGAAAGGTCAAATGACTTGTGGTGCTGTGTATCATCCCAGTATGCATACACAGCCATCTCTTGGTGGGGTATTGCTTTTCTTTTTCATCTCTTCATCAGTTTGACACAGTTGACAGAAATCAATGGGGGTCACATCAAGTGCTCAGCTAAAACTGAAGCTGTCACATAGTGGGGTTGTGAATCCACATGTCTTCCTCTGAAAGACTCGGGTGCTTGACCAGTACGGCACAAAGTCGCAATAATGGTGTCAATCAGAAGACACTTCTTTCACTGCCAGCCCCTTTAACTCTCTTTAACTCTCCCACTCTCTCTGTTCTGTTCGCCCTTTGTTTCTTCTGTAATGTTTACATTGAGCTGTACCTCACCCCTCTCCTTCTCCAACCCAGTCTCTTGGGCTTTATATAAGCTCTCCATTGTCTTACATCAAGTATCGTCATGGTAGTGCATGGTAGTGCAATGTTACGCCGTCTGTCATGACAGATAAGACAATGCAGGGCACAAAGTCAAACATCATAATGGTGACAATCAGAAGACACATCGGAAACTTCTTCACAATAATACAGCTTTTTACTGACTCCCTTTGTGTTCCCTCTTTTTGTTTCCCTGTTCCTCTTTTGTGCTCTTCCCGTCCAACCCCTCTGGTTCCATCGTCCCCCTTGCCTTCTCATTATCTTTTTCAATATCTCTATCTCTGGGTGTTGAGTTAAACTTTGTCTCTCCTTTATTACGTTTTCCTCTGTTCGGCTCTTTTGTTTCTGCTTTAATGTTCTCCATGCTGTATTGAGCTGAATCTTGGCTTCTCCATCCATCTCTTGGCCTTTACCTAAACTCCATTTATATTATGAGGCATATTATACAGAACATCCCTCTCTGTTAAGAGAAGTTAGAGTCCAGGGGTGATGTACCTTGCCAGCTAAGCTCTTGTGAATATTTGGAAACAATGTCATATACCCCAACTGTTCCTAAAAAGCCAATACAACCTGTTTTATATTTTGGCTTCATGATCCATAAAATGCCTATAAATGTTTTCAGTCATGTCAATAAAATCACTAAACTAAAGAAAAAAGAAGAAAAGATAATGATTGCTCTTAATGCCATGAATTATCTATAAGGCTGCCAGATGGGTTGTTTGATTTCCAATGAATTGGATTTTTCATTCAAATCAATTTTCTTGCCTCTATATCAATGTATCTTTTCTTGTACTTGTTCCATAAGTTCTGCTTATTCGTATTCATGGACACATGAATGAGGCAACGGTGATAATACAAGTTTGCAGACATAAAGACAACATATCTAACAGAGTGTCAAAGTGTAGCAAGTTCAAAACCAAACCATAAGAGAGAAGCTACCCCTTTTGTCTCTTGCGGTGTCAACACAAAATCAAAATAAATTGTGTAATTAATAATAATAATAATAATAATTATAATTATTATTATCATTATTAATAATCATTATGTTCTATAGGTAGGATCTAAACCAGTTTAGGGCAGTGCCCGACATTTCTACCCAAGTTTTTAGTCTGTCTGCACTGAACAGAAATATAAGCGCAACACTTTTGTTTTTGCTCAACTTTTTCATGAGTTGAAATCAAATACTACTTTTTCTATGAACACAAAAAGCCTATTTCTCTGTGTTCACAAATGTGTTCAAATCTGTGTTAGTGTGTTACTTCTCCTTTGCCGAGATAATCCAACCACCTGACAGGTGTGGCAGATCCAGATGCTGATTAGCATAGATGTGCCGTAGGCTGGTCACAGTAAAAGGCCACTCTAAAATGTGCAGTTTTATCCAACAGCACAATGCCACAGATGTCACAAGTTTCGAGGGAGCGTTCAAAAAGGCATTGTCTGAGGATTGAAATTGGAAACGACTTTGGAGACATCTTGGGGTGACCAAGGTGACCTAATCTGACACCATGCAACTTCCTGTAGAGTGTGTGTGTGTGTGTGTGTGTGTGTGTGTGTGTGTGGCAGATAATGTTTCAAGGGTTAAATAATTAGCTGTAGAATGACCCCCACTAAAGCCTCGGAGCCAATGCTACTTCAAGGTAATTCCAGCTGAACAATGAGCTGTTCCTCAGTCCTGATTGGTTAAATCATATAGAGCACTTCACTCTCAAATGACAATATGTCAATCTAATGTATGTGACACCAATAAACGTCAATTGGGAGCTGTAATTAAATGATGGATAGTTGAGTGGATTGTTAGGCTTGACTCAAACAACGACACGGTGTGATATGTTCACTGATTGCAATTGAGAGTATAATTTATTTAGTTTGATTTTCAGAAGTTGTAAAAAAAAAAAAGACATTCAAGAATTATTATGTTAAAATAAAAATATATAAATAATACAACTTAATAGTTTTCTATTTTATACAGTGTATACAGTGTGTGTATATACCGTACAGTTAGGTCCATATATATTTGGACACTGACAGAATTGTTGTTATTTTAGCTGTTTACCAAAACATATTCAACAGTTACAGTTATATAATGAATATGGGCTTAAAGTGCAGACTCTCAGCTTTAGGGCAAGGGTATTCACATCCAAATTGAAGGAAGTGTTAGGCCTGAATCAAGCGGTCAAATGTGGCAGCACCCCAGAACAGACGGACACAGAGACTAGGGTAATAACAAAGGATATTTATTAAAGGGGTTAGGCAGAGAATGGTCGTAGGGCAAGCAGGGGTTAGGCAGGGGGAGTAGTCGGCAGGCAGGCAGGGAGTTAGGCAGGAGGGGTAGTCGGCAGGCAGGCAGGGGCTTAGGCAGGAGGGGGTAGTCGGCAGGCAGGCAGGGGCTTAGGCAGGAGGAGTAGTCGTTAGGCAGACAGGGGCTTCGGCAGGAGGAGTAGTCGTTAGGCAGGCAGGGGCTTAGGCAGGAGGAGTAGTCGTTAGGCAGGCAGGAGGGTAGGCAGGGCAGGCAGGCAGGAGTGGACTGGTGGAGGAGAGAAAACAAACAACGGTGAAAATAATAGAACGACTGAGAAAAATAAGCAAGTATAATTTCGGATATATAATTCACTGGAGACACATGAGGGAGCGAGACGACTAACCACATGGGATCAGATTGATCAAGCATCAGACGGCAGGTTGTGGGGCTTTTTATGCAGGTTTCTCCTCCTGAGATTGTAGGCACCTGCTGGAGCCGGCGCAGCTGTCCCAGATTGGGCCTGATTGGTCTCAACGAGCGGTGCCGAGGTGGGAACGAGTGGAGCCGAAGCGGGATCCACAACAGTACCCCCCCCTGACGGGAGGCACCGGACGACCGTCCTGGAGCTTCCGGGTGGGCCCGGTAGAATTCGTCCAGCAGAGCAGGATCAGCGAGATAGGACGGGGGCACCCAACGGGGGCACCCAACTCCGGTCTTCAGTCCACCAGATACTGTAACCCCCGTCCCCTACAGCGGACGGCGAGCAGACGGTCCACCGACCACACAGGGTCGCCATCATCCAGGACCTGGGGGGGCGGGGGAGCTGGAGCAGGGGGTGACAGTTGGCTGGTGGAGAAGGGTTTGAGGAGGGACACGTGGAACACAGGGTGGACCTTGAGAGCGGCCGGGAGGTTCAAACGCACCGCAGAATTATTGATGATGCGGTCGACGGTATAGGGACCGACGTAGCGTGGGTTGAGCTTACGTGAGGAGGTCTGGGAGGTCTGGAGGGGCAGGTCCCGGGCCAACAGCCAGACCTTCTGGCCGGGTCGTTAGGCCGGGGCCGGCACCCTCCGCCGGTTGGCACATCGACGGGACCGCTCAGTGGCTCGCAGCAGAGCGGCCCGGGCTGTTCTCCAGATGCGCCGACACCGGCGGAGGATGGGACCGCCACCTCCAGCTCCTGTTGGGGAAATAGAGGAGGTTGATAACCGAGGGAACACTCGAATGGGGACATACCTGTGGCGGAACTCTCCATGGTATTCAGGGAATACTCCACCCAAGGCAGGTACTTGGCCCAGGAGACGGGGTTGCTGGTGGTGATGCACCACAGAGCCGTCTCCATGGCCTGGTTGGCTCGCTCAGCCTGCCCGTTGGATTGGGGGTGGTAACCGGAGGTGAGGCTAACCGTGGCCCCAATCCCCTTGCAGAAGGCCTGCCACACCTTGGAGATGAACTGGGGCCCCCGGTCGGACACAATGTTATGGGGGATCCCATGGAGTCGAACCACATGGAGCGTGAGGAGCTCGGCCGTTTCGGCCGCGGATGGGAGCTTGGGAAGAGCAACGAAGTGGACCGCCTTGGAGAACCGGTCGACTATGGTCTGGATGGTGTCCTTACCCCTGGACATGGGGAGGCCCGTCACAAAGTCCAGGGCTATGTGAGACCATGGCCGACCGGGGATAGGAAGGGGGCACAGGAGACGCGCAGGCGGGCGATGGGAGGCCTTGCTCCGGGAGCAGACAGTGCAAGCACCCACGAACTCCCTGACGTCCCCCAGGAGAGTGGGCCACCAGAACTGAACTCCGCCGTCCGGTGGACGCCGGGGTGACAGGCGAAATGGCTAGTGTGACCCCACTCTAGCACTTGTGACCGGACAGCGGGGGGCACGAACAGCCGGTGCCGAGGTCCGTTGCCAGGGTCGGGTTGGGCACGCTGGGCCTGCCTTACCACCGATTCGATGGCCCAGGTGACGACACCCCCCACCCGGGCTGGGGGAAGGATGGTGTCCAGGGTCCCCGGAACCTCAGGGGGCTCCCCCGGGAACAGCCGGGAGAGGGCGTCAGCCCTGACGTTCTTGGACCCCGGGCGGTAGGTGAGGGTGTAGTCGAACCGGCTGAAGAAGAGGGCCCAGCGTGCCTGCCTGGAGTTCAGCCTCTTCGCCATCTTCATATAGGTCAGATTCTTATGGTCAGACCACACGAGGAACGGCAGCTTCGCTCCCTCCAGCCAGTGTCTCCACTCTCCGAGGGCGGCGTGGATCGCCAGAAGCTCTTTATTTCCCACGTCGTAGTTTCTCTCGGCTGGGTCGTAACGCCGGGAGAAGTAGGCGCAGGGGTGGATCTTCTGGTACTCCTCCGACCGCTGGGAGAGGACGGCCCCGACACCGGTGTCGGACGCATCCACCTCCACAATGAATTGCCTTGCTGGATCGGGGTGGGCCAACACCGGCGCAGTGGTGAAGAGGCCCTTTAGGGCAGAGAAGGCAGCCTCTGCCTCCGGGCTCCAGGAGAACGGGTGAGCCGTGGAGGTGCATGCGGTGAGGGGGGCCGCCACCTGGCTAAACCCCTTGATGAATCGCCGGGTAAACCCGGCGAACCCGAGGAAACGTCGGAGTTGGGTTCTGTCGGTGGGCTGCGGCCACTCTACCACTGCCTTGATCTTGGCCGGGTCCGCACGCATCCGCCCCTCTTCCACGACGAACCCCAGGTAAGTAACGGAGGTGGAGTGGAAGGCGCACTTTTCTTTCTTGACGTAGAGGAGTTCTCCAGGAGGCGCTGCAGGACTAGCCAAACGTGCTGCTGGTGTTCCTCCATGGTCCGGGAAAAGACCAGGATGTCGTCCAGGTAAACCACCACAAAGATATTGATCATGTCCCTCAGCACATCGTTCACCATCTCCTGGAAAACACCGCCGAAGGGCATCACTAAGTATTCAAAGTGACCCAGGTGGGTATTGAAACCGGTCTTCCACTCGTCCCCCTTCTTGACCCTAACTAAATGATAGGCGTTGCGAAGGTCAAGTTTGGTGAACACCCGGGCGTGAGTGAGTGGCTCGAAAGTGGAACTCATAAGGGGGAGTGGGTACTTATTTTTAATGGTGATATCATTTAATTTACGAAAATCAATACAGGGCCTCAGGCTACCATCCTTCTTCGCCACAAAGAAGAAGCCCGCCGCTAGGGGGGAAGACGATGGTCTAATTACACCTGAGGCTAGGGACTCGGCAATATAATTGCGCATCACCTCCTTCTCCGGGACCGAGAGGTTGTAGAGACGACCCGTGGGGAGGGCTGCCCCGGGAAGGAGGTCGATGGGACAATCATATGGCCGGTGAGGGGGAAGTGAAAGGGCTCGGTCCTTACTAAACACTGGGGCAACGTCGTGATAAACGGAGGGGACACCGGTGAGATCCGGGGGAGAGACTACGGGCCTGGGACCGCTGGACGGAGGGTGGGCGGAGCAGACAATTGGCATGACAAGCAATGCTCCAACCCAAAATCCGCCCAGTGGTCCAGGAGATGTGAGGATAGTGTCTCTCCAACCACGGCCTACCTAACACTAGGGGTGCAGTGGGTGCGTGTAAAACAAGGAAGCGTGCTGTCTCCACGTGATTACCAGACAGAGTGAGGGTGAGGGATTCAGTGCTGTGAGTAATTTGACTAAGGGAACGACCGTCAATAGCCTGGGGAGACAAGGCTCTGTCAAGGGGAACGAGTGGAATACCAGCCTGACGAGCGAGAGTGATGTCCATCAGGCATTCGTCAGCCCCAGAATCAATCAGAGCGCTGATGGACAAGGACTCCTTACCCCAGGAAAGGGTGGCTGGCGGTTGAGGTCTCCGTTGGGCTGGGGGAACGAGGCACGGCACACTAATAATCCCCCAATTAGTGAGCCGGGTCTTTTGGGCGAGCCAGGCACGTCCAGAGAACATGTCCGGGCTTCCCACAGTACAGGCATAGGCGGTCCCACATCCTCTGCTCTCTCTCCTCCTGAGACAGGCGAGACCGGACGATTTGCATAGGCTCCTCCCCCGACCCGGAGGAGGAGGGAGCCGGGGGCAGCATGGGGACTCGAGGGGGCAGTGCTGAGCGGGTTATCGCAGAATCAGAATCAGAATCAGAATCAGAAGACTTTTATTGCCATGACATGTAAACATGTTAGGAATTTGGTTTGGTACCATGGAGCACGGTTTACAGCAGGACAGGTGCAAGACATGACAAGACAGTGCAAACCAACATCAAAGTGCAAGAGTCATAATTAATATAAATATAAAGTGCAGGGATCAAGTGTTCAAGTGTTCATATCCAGACAGTGCAAAGCTCTCTGGGTGGGGGTGGAGGGAGGGTAGATAGATAGGGGTCAGGTCAGGGGGGGGGGGGGGCAGCGGCATTTAGGAGCCGGATGGCTGTGGGGAAAAAGCTGTTTGTATGTCGGACCTTCACAGTATTTATGGACCGCACCCTGCTGCCTGAGGGGAGCGGGGCGAAGAGACCGTGTCCTGGGTGTGCGGGGTCAGCCATGATCTTCCTGGCCCTCCCCAAAGCCCTACTTTTAAACAGGGCCTCAAGGGGGGGCAAAGGGCAGCCAATCACCCTCTCCGCCGAGCGTATCACCCGCTGCAGCTTGGCCTTGTCCTTGGCCGCTGCAGCGGGGAACCAGATGATGATGGCGGAGGTGACGATGGACTCAATGATGGCCGTGTAGAAGTTCACCAGCGTGGTCTTAGGAAGGTGGAATTTCCTGAGCTGCCTCAGGAAAAACAGTCTCTTCTGGGCCTTTTTTGTGAGGCCGTCGATGTGGGGCTCCCACTTCAAGTCCCGAGAGACTGTCACCCCAAGGAAGCGGCATGACTCCACTGTGGTGACTGGAGTGCCTCCCAGTATGATTGGAGAGGGAGGGGGTGGGTTCCTCCTGAAGTCCACTATCAGCTCCACTGTCTTAAGAGCATTTAGCTCTAGGTTGTTCCGGGTGCACCAGGAGACCACCAAGTCAATCTCGCTCCTGTAAGCAGATTCATCCCCCCTGGAGATGAGCCCTACCAGGGTGGTAGGAAGTGGGGGAAGTGGGCGTATGGCTGGAACCTGGGTGAAGGGGAACTATGGAGCATATGTTGCGCTCCTGGTGGCGCTCCCGCAGTCGCTCATCCATGAGCAGGGCCAGGGTGACTAGCTCGTGGAGCGAGTGCGGACGGTCCCGGACAATTAGGTCCTTAATCGCCTCGCTCAGCCCACGCCGGTAGGCGCAACGGAGCGCCACGTCCCCCCATCCGCTGTTCGCGGCGAGGATCCGAAACTCGAGGGTGTACTCAGCAACGGACCTGGGACCCTGCAGGAGACCTAGCAGCCTACTGGCCGCGTCCTCGCCGTCCGTGGGGTGGTCAAACACAAAGAAAAAATCCTGGCGGAAAGCCTCATAGTCCTGAGCTAGTTGGGGTTCTCGGCCAACGACAGCTATGGCCCAACTGAGTGCCTTGTCTAAAAGGAGGGACATAATAAAAGCAACCTTGGCCTCCCCCGAAGCGTATCTGGAGTGTTGGAACCTAAAAAGGAGCTCGCACTGGGCAGGGAACCCCCTACCTAGGTTAAAATCCCCTCCAAAGGCCCTAGGGATAACGAGGTTGGGCTCGGGTCGGGAGGGAGCTAGTTCAGGGGGAGTTGGAACTTCGGGTTGAGCACCAGGGGGAACGGAAGCCGCAGCCCCACCGGGGAGCGCGTCCAGCCTCAGTTGGATGGAGGTCACTGCTGCCGCCAGGGTGTTCATCTGGGCGGCGAGGGACGTGAGAACAGCGGTGGTGGCGGTGGATGAGCCCTGGAGCTCGGCGATGTTACCTAGGACCGAGGGGAAGGCCTTGGCTAACTCGCCCTGAAGGGAGGTGAGCTGGGACGAGTGGTCTAAAACTAAATTAACTAAGGGGAGGGGAATAGGCTTGGGCTCTATAGCGGGGTCTGGCCGTCCGCCTGCCCTGGGGTACCGCCTTGACTCATTTTGGCTTGATCAATCTGTTAGGCCTGAATCAAGCGGTCAAATGTGGCAGCACCCCAGAACAGACGGACACAGAGACTAGGGTAATAACAAAGGATATTTATTAAAGGGGTTAGGCAGAGAATGGTCATAGGGCAAGCGGGGGTCAGGCAGGGGGAGTAGTCAGCAGGCAGGCAGGGGGTTAGGCAGGAGGGGTAGTCAGCAGGCAGGCAGGGGCTTAGGCAGGAGGGGGTAGTCGGCAGGCAGGCAGGGGCTTAGGCAGGAGGAGTAGTCATTAGGCAGGCAGGGGCTTCGGCAGGAGGAGTAGTCGTTAGGCAGGCAGGGGCTTAGGCAGGAGGAGTAGTCGTTAGGCAGGCAGGAGGGTAGGCAGGGTAGGCAGGCAGGAGTGGACTGGTGGAGGAGAGAAAACAAACAACGGGGAAAATAATAAAACGACTGAGAAAAATAAACAAGTATAATTTCGGATATATAATTCACATCATCTGTAAAAAACGGTGGAGGCAGTGTGATGGCACTGGGTCACTAGTGTTTATTGATGATGTGACAAGACAGAAGCAGCCTGACGAATTCTGAAGTATTTAGGGATATTCTGTCTGCTCAGATTCAGACATTCAGCAAAGTTCATTAGAAGGTGATTCACAATACAGATGGACAATGACCCAAAACTTACTGCGAAATCAACCCAGGAGGTTTTTAAGGCAAAGAAGGGGAATATTCTGCAATGGCCGAGTCAATCGCTTGATCTCAACCCAAATTGGGCATGAATTTAACTTGCTGAAGACAAAACTAAAGGCAGAAAGACACACAAACTGAAGACAGCTGCAGTAAAGGCCTGGCAAAGCATCACAAAGAAGGAAACCCAGCATTTGGTGATGTCCATGTGTTCCAGACTTCAGGCAGTCATTGCCTACAAAGGATTCTCGACAAAGTCTTAAAAATGTGCATTAGATTTAAGAAAATAGGGGACCGTGTATAAAAATGGTTGCAATTCCTAAACGTTTAATACAATATGTTTGTTCAACCCCTTAAATTAAAACTGAATGTCTTCACTTGTTTCATTTCAAATCCATTGTGGTTAAGTACGGAACCAAAATTATAGAAATTGTGTCACTGTTCAAATATTTCTGGACATAACTGTATATGTAAGTAATGGGAAAGTGAATATATATGTATATATGTATATTGTGTTGACCACCACATAGACCCGGTAAACACACCACCCAGACAGGAGACAACACAGCGCTAAAGTTTCAAAACTGCCCACTGGACGTATTTATTTAGAAAAAAGAAGAGTTACGGAGAAAGCAAAAAGGTCCAACTAAAACTCGCCTCCAGGCAGCTAACGGTGGAACTTAAGGTGCCTCTAGGGGAGGGCAAAAGGGTGGACTTAATTCCTCTCGGGGGGACACTCCGGTGTCCCGTCTCCGAGCTCCGGGGGGTATTTGGGCAGAGGGGCTGGTCGCTCCGCTATCGGCAGGCGGGCTCGCGCTCTCCCTACTCCCGGCTCTCTCTTTACTGTGGGGAACAAGACACACAATTAATTCCACCAGGCATTGATATTATCGGCCGTACCACGGCCCTCACCCATACGCGTGTCGTCGCGTAGCCTCTCGCACCCTTTCTGACGCCTCCGCCTCTGCTTTTCATTCCTCCACCTGTTAGCGTCGCAGGTGCTCCGCATTGCCGCAACGAGCCCTCGACCTGATGGAGTGATGTGCACCAGCCGGGTGTGTTGGGCGTAGACTCCGTTAATTACGCTGCCCCTTAATCTATGCGGCCGCTGTCCAGGGTGCTGAAGGCCAGGTATACCCGGGGCTGCGTGCGGGTCACCACAATATCCATATACAAACATACAGTGTTGTCATTCATGATGTGCAGGGAGATCTTCGTGACAGAGCTAGTCCCTAGTTGCTTCCTGTCTTACTGAGTTTCTGACAAAACAAAAAGGCATTTTAGTAAATGGCGACAGTCTGACGTGTGTTGTGTCCTGTGCAGCCAGATAAACCCAGGGAGGATCCATGACCTACATATGATTGGGGCGATAACAGAAGAGTTGTGTTTCTACTGTGGGTCTGGTTGGTAGACAATGAAGATTCCATAACGGAATGTATGACGCTCTGAGAAACTGCTCAAAACTTATTTGAGACCATTTGATTTCAAGTGAGCAAATGCAAATGTTTGGTATTTGTTTTAATATGTATGTTTGTTTGGAGGGTCTCTGCAGATTTAACAACTGAAATACCAACCGACGATACAAAACAAACGACACTTGTAGTTGCTTTTGCAGCAGCTACACATTTCAATATGACGATCATATTCCAACTCTGTTGGATATACAGTAAGTCAGTATTTGGTAGTTTTTCGTTCATCATTTCAAATTGAAAAATCTATGCACAGCATGACTCCATGAAAGCCTTCTCCGGAGGACTGAAGCTACAGCCATTCCCAGGGATCTTCTCTCCTACCCAGTGGTGTACTGTAGTTGTTTCTAATGGGTATACTGTGATTTTTCCCTCCCAGCCTCATATTGTTCATTTCGGAACGCCATAAAAATAAATATGCGCTCCCTGTCTAACGTTATATCTAAATTAAATGTTATTGTCAGGGTTCGAGTTATGTGGGAGCCAATGGGAGCTGAGCTCCCATAAGGAAGGTCTGAGCTCCCATGAAAGCAGTCAAATCTGTGGGGGTCGCTAATAATACATTACCACAACCATTATTTGATCATAAATGTCAATGTAATGAGTATTATTTATATTTATTTATATGATAAATATTCTAAAATAAACACGTTTTCCAAAAGAACTACGCGCACCAGCATTCATCTCCTGTGAATGACAGTATGCCTTTGACTGCCTGCACTTTACCACCAAGACACTATGGGGCGCAGTAGAATATTGTGCAACAGCAGAATATGATCGTTGAGAGCTTGCGAACGTGAAAACACGATTATTGAGAAGAAAACATTCAGTAGCTAGCTATCATGCCGCCCCCAAAAAAGGCCACTGCTGCCGACCGAGTCGACAAGCCTGGAAAGTTTCGGCTTTTCATCCAAGAAACCAAACTTGAATTCAGCTGCACCTGTTATGACACCTAACGTTGAAACTGTTGAAATAGCAGAGCTCAAACAAATCCAAGTGCTTCCGAAGAAAGTAGCAGAACTCACCTCCAGTATGTATAAGGAGACAAAGCCTGGCAGAATAAGTCTAGTGAAACCACTAGCCCTGACCCAAGTAGGTGCTAATCTGCAAGTAGGAGGAGCCTCTGTCCTGTATATATTGAATAGACATGGGGACATTTGCCTCATACATGCGACAAGTGAGAACACCTGTCAGTCGTTCGCATTAGTGGTCGTTAGTGGGAGGGGCTACAAGCCTGCTAGTTGTTAGCAATTACTGAGTCTCCATTAATATCTGGCCTGTCTGAGAGCGACAGCCTCCTGACACTAGACTCGTGACAACAAGACAAGGGAGTCTATCTGCGGGAGTCCATCGAGGAAGGCCTGAGAGGAAGCCAGGGTACTAGGTACCTTCTCTTCCAGTTGTTTGTAGTGTTGTTGTCTTCTCAAGTCACTCCGGTCTACTGAGTGCGCTTAGCTACTTCTAGTTCTGTTGGTTCCTTAGCCCTCTTCCCCTCTACAGACTTTTATCACAATGTGCTTTCTCCCTATCCCTGTTCTTCTGACTCTCAGGAGGACACCTAGATGCTACATCCCCCCTCGCAACCCTTCTAATCTCATCTACCCACCTTTTTCTACTGACCATGACTTTATCGCCGCAGGCGGTCTCTGGAATTGCCAGTCGGCGGTCCGGAAAGCTGACGCTATCTCAGCTTATGCATCTCTTATGGCCCTCAATTTCCTTGCTCTGACTGAAACCTGGATCACACCAGAAAACACAGCTACACCGGCAGCCCTCTCTGCCGCCTACTCCTTTTCTCATTCCCCTATACCCTCTGGTCGAGGGGGAGGCACAGGACTCCTCATCTCGCCCAAGTGGTCACATACTGTCCTTCCCCTGGCACACTTGTCTATATCCTCCTTTGAATTTCATGCTGCTTTTGTCTCCTCCCCGGTCAAACTCCACATTGTTGTCATCTATCGCCCCCCAGGCCAGCTCGGTGACTTCCTAGGCGAGATGGATGGCCTTCTCAGCTCCTTCCCTGATGATGGCACTCTGCTCGTACTACTAGGTGACTTCAATTTCCAATCTGAGAAGCTTCTCTCATCTGGAGTACTTGACCTTCTCCTCTCCTTCGGCCTTACCCTGTCCCCCTCTCCTCCGACTCATAAGGCAGGCAATCAGCTCGACCTTGTCTTCACCAGATCTTCCCACACTTCCAACCTTACCGTTACCCCTCTTCCAGTTTCTGATCACCACTTTATATCCTTCTCCCTTCCCCTCAAAACGTCCTCTTCCCTCTCAGCCTCTAACCACTTAAGACCCTCTCGTCGTAACCTACGTACCCTGTCCCCCAGCACCCTCTCTTCTTCTGTCCTATCCTCCCTACCCTCTGTCGAATCCTTCTCCCTTCTATCCACTGATGCGGCATCCTCAACCCTCCTGTCCGCTCTCACCTAATCCTTCGACACCCTCTGTCCACTAACCTTGAAGCCAGCTCGATCCTCTCCTCGAGCTCCCTGGCTCTCTGAAACGCTACATGCTTGCAGACTTGAGCTCAGAGCAGCTGAGAGGAAATGGAGAAAAACTGGCCTTTCTGATGACCTTAACCTATATCACTCTCTCCTTGCCAACTACGCCTCCTCGGCATCAGCTGCTAAAGCATCCTACTATCATTCCAAAATACATTCTTCTGCCTCTAATCCTAGAAAACTGTTCTCCACTTTCTCTTCACTCCTTAATCCACCTCCTCCCCCTCCCCCTTCCTCCCTGTCCGCCGATGACTTTGTCACCTACTTTGAAAAAAAGGTGGACGACATCAGCAGCACCTTTTCCCCTCCACCTCTCCCTCCTCCCACTAACAATGCTAACATCCCTTCCAAACTCTCTCCTCGACACTCGGTCTCTGAATTGTCATCTTTTTCCCCCCTCTCCCCCGATGAGATTCTCACACTTATCACATCAAAGCGGGCAACCACATGCCCTCTTGATCCCATCCCCTCCCCCCTTCTCCAATCCATTTCCCCCGACATCCTTCCTTACCTTACCACCCTAATCAACTCCTCCCTATCCACAGGATCTGTCCCAGCGGCCTTCAAAATAGCCAGAGTCAAGCCTCTCCTCAAGAAACCTACCCTTGACCCATCATCTGCCCACAATTACAGACCTGTATCCCTTCTCTCCTTCCCTTCCAAAACCCTTGAACGCGCGGCATCTAAACAACTGACTGACTATCTCCGGAAGATGGATCACTTAGACCCCCACCAATCCGGCTTCAAGGCTGGGCATTCCACTGAGACTGCGCTCCTTGCTGTCACGGAAGCCCTCCACTCTGCCCAAGCTTCCTCCCTCTCCTCTGTTCTCATTCTCCTTGACCTGTCTGCTGCCTTCGACACAGTCAATCACCAGATCCTTCTCTCCATCCTCTCAGACCTGAGCATCTCTGGCACCGCACACTCCTGGTTTTCTTCCTACCTGGCGGGCCGCTCCTACCAGGTGACCTGGAGAGAATCGCTATCTTCTCCACGAACCCTCTCCACTGGAGTACCCCAGGGTTCTGTCCTAGGGCCCCTACTTTTCTCCCTCTACACCAAGTCTCTTGGCTCAGTAATCTCTTCACATGGGCTCTCCTACCACAGCTACGCAGACGACACTCAACTCTTCCTGTCCTTCCCCCCGTCTGATGTACACGTGGCAACCCGTATCTCAGCATGCCTCGCTGACATTTCAACTTGGATGGCTGACCACCATCTCAAGCTCAATCTTAACAAGACCGAGCTCCTCTTCATCCCCGGGAAAGCCTGCCCTCTCCAAGACTTCTCCATCACAGTGGAGAACTCTACTGTAACCCCCTCCCTGACAGCCAAGAACCTTGGAGTGATCCTGGATAACCGACTATCCTGTGCGGAGAACATTGCAGCAACGGCTCGCTCCTGCAGATTCTTCCTCTACAACATCAGAAGGATACGACCATTCCTTACCAGAGAGGCAGCGCAACTCTTGACCCAGGCACTGGTCATCTCCCGCCTGGATTACTGCAATGTACTCCTGGCTGGGCTCCCCGCTTCAGCCATTAGACCTCTGCAGCTCATCCAGAATGCTGCTGCCCGGCTGGTATTCAACCTCCCCAAATACTCGCAGGTCACCCCTCTCCTTCGCACCCTGCACTGGCTCCCGATAGCAGCTCACATCAGATTCAAGACCCTGATGCTTGCATACCAGGCAGCTAAAGGGACAGCCCCTGCCTACCTGAAGGAAATGGTAACCCCCCAAACCCCTGCCCGCTCACTCCGCTCCTCCACCTCGGCTGGCCGAATGGCCTCACCTCCTCTACACAGCAGTCGGGCTGCCCGATCACGTCTCTTCACAACACTGGCTCCCCGCTGGTGGAATGAGCTCCCCACGGCTGTCAGAACGGCAGAGTCACTACCCATCTTCCGTCGTAGACTGAAGACCCATCTCTTCAGGTTACATCTTAACTGCTCCTCCTGAGAAATCTTCCGACCCTCACCACTACGTCTCCTAAAGACACCCGCTTTCCCCTCTACTGTGTCCCTAAGAACGTCTATTGCCCCCCTTGTACTGTTTCTCAGTTTCTCCAGTAAAAAAAAAAAAAAAAAAAAGTTTTAGTAGAAGGCGATAGGGAGAAGGTTTTTCCTTCTATCAGTGGCCCCGGGCCCGAGCTAGATTACTCTTCCTGCAACGAATGATGGATTGCTGATTCACATGCTTAGTATTCAAATGTATTGATTGTAAGTCGCTTTGGAATAAGGCGTCTGCTAAATGCCAAAAATGTAAATGTAAAATGTAAAGCTAGCTAGTTCGTTCAGGGCAGCCTATACTGTCTAAAGAAAGGATACATATCCTTATCCTTAACATATTATGTTATACAAAACTGAATCCAATTATGAAACTTAATGAGATGAATGGCGCGACAGTTGGCCCCTGCTCACCGATCCGATCATTCATGTGCCCAGATTGTAGAGCACATTGCACAAGAGATGGGGTATAACTAGAGGAATAAGCTTGGATGAGATAAGATGATGATGAGGCTAACAACAAGAGGCTAACAACATCAAATCAACAAATATAAACTCAACAATTAGAATGTATATTTTAGCTACATTAACCTTATTGTAACATGTATATACTGATACTCACGGACAAATCTATCCCATGTTTTCAAACGAAGAAAAACAAACAACTTTTCATGTAACATTACACTGGTGCATCAACTGCCACAATGTAAAGTGCGTTCGTAAATTTGCTCTGAGAACGCCGGAGCGCACACTGGGTCAACGTCAGGGTTCGAGTTATGTGGGAGCCAATGGGAGCTGAGCTCCCATAAGGAAGGTCTGAGCTCCCATGAAAGCAGTAAAATCATACATCTGTGGGGGTCGCTAATAATACATTACCACAACCATTATTTGATCATAAATGTCAATGTAATGAGTATTATTTATATTTATTTATATGATAAATATTCTAAAATAAACACGTTTTCCAAAAGAACTACGCGCACCAGCATTAATCTCCTGTGAATGCAGTGGCGGGCGGTGCATTTCACACCTAGGCCTTCAGTGATGTCCGACACATTCCTACCTGAATTATTCTACCTCTTAATACCATCGTTATGACGCCATGGCTCTAGAAACTAGACAGAAACACAGTATAACCGGGCGTTGCATCACCTTAACATAGTCAGACAAGTACAACAGAGTTATATTAATATTTCCGAAGCATTTTTAATCAATAAATCCGCATTTACAATGAAGAGTGTTAAACTAACATCTTTAAGATCGCTACATTACCCACGTCTGTCGTCTCGTCCACCATAATAGCGACAAAGGGTGCCTTTTTAATCTCCATTTTGATCTCTTCTCCCATCACTTGAGCAATAGCAAAAATCAGGTCGTTTTGTATTTTGCCTGACGTCCCAGTAAACACTTTGTTTGTGGACAGGTGGTAATGTAAATCTGGGTTGTTTTCAGCCAGAAAAGAAAGAAGCTCAATGTAGTTTCCTCTGTTCGTGTCCCCTAAACGAAAGTTATTGTTTACCCAAAAACAGGACACAATCGATCAGTATTATCGATCAGTCAACGAAAGCTTTCGTTGTGATGCTCCGTTTCCCTGCGCACTTTCAAAAGTTTCACATCTACCGGCATAGTTACTCATCTCAATAGTGAATATCAATAGTGCGTATCAATAGTGCGTATCAATAGTGCGTATCCAATCAAAAGACGTGCTGGGTGCTGACATCATTGAGCCTTACAGCAGGCGCCGTTGTTGCTTTTGCTCGCATCTACGTAGGTTTACTAGGTACGCCACAGGTTTTCTCGTTCCAACGTTAAGTTACAGGTCGAATCCGCGGCACCGTTTAATGTGCAGGCGGGCAGATTTTTGAGCCCCCTAGCAACACATTTTGATTGGATAAAAGCTCTAACATAAAGGCCAGCCCTCCAAATCTCAATCGGAGACTGGAAGCAGCGCAACCAAGAGGAAAGCTATGAAATGAAGAGAATAGACTATGGGGAATCATTAATACATATTTGTGGAAAAAATATATTAAAATAAAATGTATATTCTGATGATGTTTAGGCCAGCAGAGAAGGCCTTGCTGGCCCTGACGGCACACCACTGTGTGAATGACAGTATGCCTTTGACTGCCTGCACTTTACCACCAAGACACTATGGGGCGAAGTAGAATATTGTGCAACAGCATGATCGTTGAGAGCTTGCGAATGTGAAAACACGATTATTGAGAAGAAAACATTCAGTAGCTAGCTATCAGTGGCGGCTGGCCGATAGAGGGCGCTGGGGCGTTGTTTATTCACAAAATGCGGCTGATATTCTGTCGGCGCCTATCAGCATTCATTAAAAATCCTCCAATACAATAAACATTTTATCTGTGTGTGTGTAAAATTCACTGTTAAAATACATAGGGGAGGAGTCGGGACGCCGGCCGAATGCAAGTCTATGTTAGGCCAAATACTTTTGTCTTACACGTGAGCTGTAGCAGCGCTCCAATTGGCTGTCTCCTATTTCTCGGCCGGGGCGCAAAAATTGCGCCCTGAATATCCGGTTGTTAAGTCTGACGTCAAACGTGACGTTTTGCAATTTCCGGCTCCAAACCAGAAATACAACATTGTGCGCGTGAGCATCAACGCCTACGTGGTGTTCAGGGACGACGAGGACGCGGTGAAGGCCTTGGAGAGGTACGCAGGAACCAGCTAGCTAGCTAACTAGCTAACTAACTGACTAACTGACTAGCTAGGTAGCTAACTAACTGACTAACTGACTGACTGACTGACTAGCTAGGTAGCTAACTAACTAACTGACTGACTGGCTGACTAGCTAGGTAGCTAACTAACTAACTGACTAACTAACTAGCTAGGTAGCTAACTAACTAACTAACTAACTGACTGACTGACTGACTAGCTAGGTAGCTAACTAACTAACTGAATGACTGACTAGCTCGGTAGCTAACTAACTAACTGACTAACTAACTGACTGACTAACTAACTAACTAACTGACTAACTAACTAACTGACTGACTGACTAGCTAGGTAGCTAACTAACTAACTGACTGACTAGCTAGGTAGCTAACTAACTAACTACCTACCTAACTAACTAACTAACTGACTGACTGACTGACTAGCTAGGTAGCTAACTAGCTAACTAACTGACTAACTAACTAGGTAGCTAACTAACTCACTGATATAGTGATATATAAGATGTAGTGATATATAAGATGTAGTGATATATAATATATAGTGATATATAAGATGTAGTGATATATAAGATGTAATGATATATAAGATGTAGTGATATACAGTATAAGATGTAGTGATATATACAGGGGTGCACATAACTGGTGCGCCAGTGCGCATGCGTCGCCAAAATGCATGCTGCGCGGCAGATCAGCCGCATGAAGGCGCTTTTGCGCACCAACAGCTGGGTCCAAGAAGCAAGCCCCACCAAGTAAGTAACTATTTGCCGTCCCCTCAGCCGAAGGCCCGACGAGTAATAAATAATTAATTATAAATAATTAAACCAATGAGTAATCCATCACGACGACCACGGCGACTCCCCTCAAGAAAACATTCGGAAAGTATCGTAACTCGTACTTTCATTCCGCGTATCGCGTATCGCGTATCGCATGGTTATCACGCCGACACGTGAAAATTCAGTCCCGAACGACTCGTCGCTAAAAGGAAAAACAACACCAAGGGACTTCACGTTTCTTTTCTCTGAAGCTTTCAAACGTTCAGACGTTTGTTTTACAGCTTCATTATCGCACCTAGACCCCTGACCCAGGGAATATGGTTGGGAATTCTATTAGAAAAAATAAGAAAAAAAAGACTTTGTTGCACAATCAAAATAACGAGCTATTTAAAGTGATGGCCTACAACATCCTCTACCATGGTTGAAATTGAGGACAGTGATAACTTACAGCAGTCAAGAGAGCAGTGATGATGATTAAGCTTGTAGCATAAGTAAATGCTTAGGCTGTAACTTTTTGTTGAAAAGTTGATTTCAGTGTTTACAGAACAGAGCAGTGCTTAAAGAGATGTCCGTTTATTTCATTGTGTTTAAAGAACAGACATTCAGTTAGTGCTTAAAGAGATGTCAGTTGATTTCATTGTGTTTAAAGGAGTCTGACAGACTTTCATGCTTAAAGAGCAGTTATTTGATTTTGCATTTGTTTATTTTGTTTTGCACACAATCATTTGTTCGTTCATCTTTATTTATGAATAAATGTCATTTTGCTAATATAAGTTATCCATGTATCCCTTTTTTATCCATCCTGTGGGACGGGTCGTGACTCGCGAGCTCGGGGAGCACCAAGCAGCATCCCTAGGTGCTCCTCTGAGCACTGGCCCCAAAAAGTTATGTGCACCCCTGGATATATAAGATGTAGTGATATATAATATATAGTGATATATAAGATGTAGTGATATATAAGATGTAGTGATATATAAGATGTAATGATATATAAGATGTAGTGATATACAGTATAAGATGTAGTGATATATAAGATGTAGTGATATATAGATATAGTGATATATAAGATGTAGTGATATATAGATATAGTGATATATAAGATGTAGTGATATATAAGATGTAATGATATATAAGACGTAGTGATATATAATATGTAGTGATATATAAGATGTAGTGATATATAAGAAATAGTGATATATAAGATGTAGTGATATATAAGATGTAGTGATATATAGATATAGTGATATATAAGATGTAGTGATATATAGATATAGTGATATATAAGATGTAGTGATATATAAGATATAGTGATATATAAGATATAGTGATATATAAGATGTAGTGATATATAAGATATAGTGATATATAGATGTAGTGATATATAAGATGTAGTGATATATAAGATGTAGTGATATATGCTCAGAGGTGATGAGATGAGCTAGTCTGCTGCACACATGCCAGCTAAAGAGCTAACTGGAGGCACTTTATTATTTTACTTAAAGTAGATATACAATCTTTCTTATTCTGCTAGAGTTGGGCTTCATTGGTAATACCATAATGGCATATTTACAGTACATGGACAGTGGATTGAAGCATTTGAAATGTCTGTTTTGTATAGTATAGTTGGACATGTTTTTTTTCCAGGTGAGAGAGTAATGTCAAAATGACATTATCTGACTGCATTGCCCACAGCAATCCAAAATTCAATTATAATTATGTTATAAATTGATGTGCCCTGCGGTGGCTTAACGGTCTAAGCACTAGCCACTAGTGCAAGCTGCCCACCGGGGACTGGGATCGAATCCCGGTCTCGCCAGACCAGGATATGGCCGAGGCACACAGGGAGCGGCATATTGAGCGGCCGCTCCAGAGGGCGGTATCGGACTATTTCCGGACAAGGATCCGTCGCGCAACAGCGCCCCCGGGGTGCCGGAATAACGGTGCTGGGCTCGAGGAGCCAGTCAGCTAGTCTGCCTGGCGATCTCCTCTGGGGATGCCGGCCACGGGGTCGTGCGGCGGATCCTACGCAATAGGCAGGGGATAATTGGTTGGGTTCAAATTTGTATTTTAATTTTTTTATAATTATGTTATAAATTGATATGGATTGATCCATATCAATTTATAAAAAAAATAAACTCTGGTTGTTATGTTTGCCTTTTGGTTGACAGCAAAAGGGAGAGAGGAGGATAGAGAGGGAGAGAAGGAGAGAGAGCAGGATGGTGTCAGCACACCAGAGAGAGAGAGCAAGAACCAGGTGAGAAAGTGGACAGGTAGTCAAGACCACATAAGTAAGTAGCCTTGAGAACCGATGGTTCTCGAGCCTAATGGCCCATAGGGAAGGAGCCTATTTCCTGTTTCCGTAGCGTGAGGCGGCTTAATGTACAAGTTAGTACACCCCCTGGACATGACGCTGGTATGTCGCAGGGTCTTACCCCCTGGGGGGGGGGGGGGGGGTCCATGCCACGGCCCATGCCACCCCCCCAAGGCAGCAAACCTAGGGGAAACACTGTTATTCTCATGCTAAAATCGACTGTAAATCCAGATTTTAAAGTTGATATTCTTCCCCGTGGAGCATGCCCCCATAACCTGTGCCCCACCCAAAATGTTTAGCACCAGCCGCCACTGCTAGCTATCATGCCGCCCCAAAAAAGGCCACTGCTGCCGACCGAGTCGACAAGCCTGGAAAGTTTCGGGTTTTCATCCAAGAAACCAAACTTGAATTCAGCTGCACCTGTTATGACACCTAACGTTGAAACTGTTGAAATAGCAGAGCTCAAACAAATCCAAGTGCTTCCGAAGAAAGTAGCAGAACTCACCTCCAGTATAAGGAGACAGCTAGCTAGTTCGTTCAGGGCAGCCTATACTGTCTAAAGAAAGGATACATATATTATATATGTTATACAAAACTGAATCCAATTATGAAACTTAATGAGATGAATGGCGCGACAGTTGGCCCCTGCTCACCGATCCGATCATTCATGTGCCCAGATTGTAGAGCACATTGCACAAGAGATGGGGTATAACTAGAGGAATAACATAAGCTTGGATGAGATAAGATGATGATGATGAGGCTAACAACAAGAGGCTAACAACATCAAACCAACAAATATAAACTCAACAATTAGAATGTATATTTTAGCTACATTAACCTTATTGTAACATGTAAATACTGATACTCACGGACAAATCTATCCCACGTTTTCAAACGAAGAAAAACAAACAACTTTTCATGTAACATTACACTGGTGCATCAACTGCCACAATGTAAAGTTGCGTTCGTAAATTTGCTCTGAGAACGCCGGAGCGCACACTGGGTCAACGTCATAAAGGGACCAAGTCATTTGATTGGACAAGAGGCATTCCATGAGAGCTGATCAGATTCCAAAGCGATTTTACGAACGCAGCCAATGCAAACTGTAAATAGAGCATCTAGGTTGCTAGGCAACGAATATGTGCATTATCTAAAATAACCGATAAAGCATGTCGCGTATTGCTAGGAAGGTTGTTTGTTGCTTGTTCATGGACGAGCATACATTATTATTTATGTCAGGTGCGATGTCACTGGAAATGGAGATGTGGACAATGTGTCGTGCTAACAGGGAAAGTGAATGGACTGTATAGCAAAAACATCTAAATTATTGGCCGAGATACCCGTGACTATCGCTTATAGCTGTTGTTTCATGTGGTACTGTTGATGTGGTGAAATGAGTAGCCTATGGCTAATTAAAACTTGTAAGTCCCAACGCTGTGTGGGCATGATTCGCGCGCGTGCATGAGAACATTTCGCACTGTTATTTTGGAGACCCCCACAAAGCTCAGCTTATAACTCGAACCCTGGTTATTGTCATGACCAGAGGGCGGAACCCAGAAGCAGACAACAGAGAACAGGTAGTACAACAATAATAGTGATTTATTTGTAAGGGTTGGGGTGTCAGGGGAAGCAGGCTGGAGGTTGGTAGAACAGGCAGGGGGTCAGGCAGGCAGGTAGTCAGACAGGCAGGGGATCAGGCAGGCGGAGTGGTCGGCAGTCAGGCAGGGGGTCAGGCAGGCGGAGTGGTCGGCATCTGTGCATGATAGTGCTACATTTTGACATATGTCATGTCGCATCTCCCCCCGTTGATGGTATATGATGCTATAGTCAGTCCCAATGGTCCAAAAGTCAAGTGCTTCGTAACCAGTGATGCCGGTAACGCGATACTAAGTAACGTGTTACTCTAATCTGATTACTTTTCCCAGTAACGAGTATTCTATCGCGATACTATTTCCAAATCAGTAATCGGATTAAAGTTACTTATTCAAGTGACTGTGCGTTACTATTGCGTTACTACCTCATAACTTAGGCTAAATGCAGTATTTCTTTGTAATGTTCGATAGTAAACAAACATTTATTGCTTTTCTCGCGTCTTGGGGAGTGACGTCAGTGATCACGTTTTCAACACGAGGTGCAGCAGAATCGCTCACGTGTATCACCACGCTGATTGCACAGTGTAAACAGAAGCGTAGCCTACACAATGGAGCGAGAACAGAGATATGCGTTAAATAGCTGGAAATATAGGGATTATTTTGAGTTTGTGTCAGCAAAGGATGACAAGAACATTAATGTTCGTTGTACACTCTGTGCTGGAAAGAAAATATTGTCCTGTGGTAAAACCACAACATCAAAATTAAAGAAACATTTGGAATCTCAGCACAGCACAGTCAAGCTCGCGGAGAAAGTCCCAGAGACCGCGCCTCGACTTCTGCGGGAGGTCCCACACCGCTCAAGCAACAAAAGCTGGACTTCAGTAGGCCTACAAAATCACAACCTGTAAGTGTGGGAGAGTTGAATAAATTGGTCGGGCGGTATGTTGTAGAGGAAATGCTGCCCATAAACACAGTTGACTCGCCCTCTTTCCGTGCCATCATTAACAAGATCCCCACTACTACCAATGCCGAGCTACCTCACAGAACATCTTTTTCTTCGTACTTGGAGAAGGAGTATGCAGAGATGGAAAAACATCTGAAGGCTGCGCTGAACGAGGTCGACTATGTGTCAACTACAGCGGACATTTGGACAGCTAACAATAGGAGCTATATATGGGAGTAACGCTCCACTGGATTAGTAGATCCACATTAGACCGCAACAAGGCTGCATTGGCGTGTAGGAGAATCCGCGGTAGACACACGTATGATGTTATTGGTGCAGAAATCGAAAACATTCACTCTTCATATGGACTAATCAACAAAGTAGTAGCAACAGTGACAGATAATGGATCTAACTTTGTCAAGGCATTTCAAGTCTATCAGCCTGCTGTCACAGAGTCCGATGATGAGACAGTGGAGGAGGCCACGGATGATGTCACTTTTTTAGATGTGTCAGAAATCCTATCAGCTGAGGATGATAGTGATGGCCAGCTGATTCTTCCCCCGCACCAAAGGTGTGCTTCACATACCCTCAACCTTATTTCTACAAGTGATGTGGAGAAGTACATCACTTCCAAACCAGAGAGCAAGGCTGTGTATAGGAGCAGCACAGCAAAATGCACAGCTCTCTGGACGAAAGCAAGCCGATCTACCGTTGCGTCAGAAACGGTGGAGGAGGTTAACAAAAGAAAGCTCCTGGTACCGACATCCACAAGGTGGAATTCCTTTTACGAAGCCATAAAGAGAATCGCAGAAATCCCCATGAATGAGCTGACTACTCTGTGCAACAAGCTGGGAGTGAAGTGCTTCAAAGACCAGGAGTACCAGTACCTGCATGAGTACTGTACCGTCATGAAGCCTCTAACTATAGCACTGGATATCCTACAAGGTGACTGTCCGTATGGGACTTTACTGCCCACACTTGAAGTCCTGATGCAGAAGACCCTTGCTGTGAAAGACACCCTATCCAAGATGACTGCAGGCCTTCCAGATGCCATAGTGCAGGTATGCTATGTTGTTCCATCTTAAAGATAAATAAATACATTTTCATTGCACTATTCATGAACATGGAGCAGAGTCACACCATACTGCAGTATGTCAGTTGCACAAACTAATTTTATACATAATTAGTAAATAAAGGTATAAATAATAGACCTTATAGGCTACAACTAGATAATAATAAACATATCAAATTATATCTTTCAGGCTATCCAGACTCGTTTTGCCAGTGTGCTGGACAACAAAGATGCCCTTCTCGCAGCTGCTAGTTGTCCAAAATTCAAACTCCGATGGCTGAGAGATGAAGGTAGGAGGGAGCAAGTAAAGGAGCTTCTCACAGCAGAATGTCGCAAAACTGCTCCTGCAGCACAGAGCCCTGCCAGTGTACCCACCACGACTGCCAACCAAGGCGAGATGGATTTTTTTGCTTTTGAGGCGGAGCCAGAGGAGACCTACTCGGCAGAAAAGGAAGTCATGGACTACTTGAGGTCAGGGCATGAGCTTCAGATTCTGAATCAGTATCCAAACATTAAGAACATTTTCTTGAAGTATAACACTCCAACCCCATCTAGCGCTCCTGTAGAGCGGCTCTTTAGTCTGGGAGGTTTGGTGCTCACGCCTAGAAGGAACAGACTTTCTGACAAGAGGTTTGAGAAGCTTCTGTTAATGAGATACAACCACTGGTTTACTCGCCCCTTTCCACTGTTTCACTCATAGTGTGTTCATGGCCTCCATAGCGTGTTCATGGCCTCCATAGCGTGTTCATGGCCTCCATAGCGTGTTCATGGCCTCCTTCCAGTCTTGACAGCTGAGTTCACTCTTCATTGATAAACTCAGACTCACCCAGTTTAGGATTAGGATTATATTAGGATCATATCTGTGTTTCTTTTTCCTTTCCTAAACACCAGGGGAGCCTCCCCTCCTAAATTTCGTTGTTTGGTACCTGTACTGTAGCAATGACAAATAAAGTCTATCTATCTATATCTGAATGGTCAGGGTAGGTTTTAGGTTTTGTGAAACCACTCCTTGCTAGTTACTGTGTTAAATAAAGATTATATTTATTTTATTGTTTAAAAACAAGTATTTATGTTGGGTGAGGCAAAGAAAGACTCTTTATTTTGTTGTTTTAAGTTATTGTTTAAAGTTTAATTATGTAATTTAAGTTACTGTTAAAATAAAGTGAGTTTTGGCAAAACCAGTTTTCATTTTTATGTTGCGGGGGGGGGGGGGGGGGGTCGGGTGCCTAGGCAGCTGCCAATAGTAACTAAAAAAGTAACTAGTAATCTAACTTAGTTACTTTTAAAATCAAGTAATCAGTAAAGTAACTAGATTACTTTTTAAAGGAGTAATCAGTCATCAGTAATCAGAATACTTTTTCAAAGGAACTGTGGCAACACTGTTCGTAACACAGACAGGATGAATTTTATGAATGAAAGTGAAAGTTCTGTCACAAAACGCTACGTTACGTATCCTCACACATTTTTAAGTGGGTATATGGAAATCCTTGGCCTTTCCTAGTGGGTATACGGCGTAGTCCTGCGTATCACGTAGACGACACCACTGCTCCTACCAAAGAGCAGGTGTGTTGTGGAGGAAGGCCATGTTTGAAGATGAGACCTGAAGGATGAATGCTTCTCAAATGGTTATCTTTGATTTCAGGCCCCCAAGTCAAACCATGTGACTGTAAAACAAGTGCCTCTGTATATTAAATGAAAGCTTTAGAGTGCTGCTTGACATTATGATAATATTAACCGCTTGACATATAGCATAAAACAATCATGTATATCATTATGTGACAGGGTCTGGTGAAAAGGTCCTCAAGTAGGGCAAGGCAATTTTTCAGTTCTTTACAGATTATGAAACGGAAGATTGTAAGCTTTCAAGTGATGTGTACACTGATACATTGAAAATATTTGAAGAAGATATGCTGGGATTAAGATCCGGACTTTGACTTTCCATTCCAGAACTCTCCATTTGTTTCTTTTGATGCATTCCTTGGTGGATTTATTGGAATGTAATTGGGTCATTGTTGCATGGTCCACATCCGCTTCAGCTTAAATCTTTGGACAGATAGTCTCACATTTTACTCAAGCACCCTCTGATACAATAAATAATTCATTGTGGATCCTATGATGGTGAGCTGGCCAGGCCCTGCTGCAGCAAAGCAGCCCCAAACCATTTCCACCTCATGCTTCTGTTGAGGTTCTTGTGCTCAAATGCTGTCTTTGGTTTGCACCAAACATGTCTTCTGTTACTGTGTCCAAATAATTCAACTTTGGATTCATCTGTCCAAAGCACATTGTTCCAAAAGTCATGATGTTTATCTAGGTGTTCTCTGGAAAACTTCGTCTTGCCCTGATGTTTTTACAGCAAGGATTTCCTTCTTGCACACCTCCCATGAAAATCTAACGTGTGCAGTCTCTTTCTGATGGTAGATACATGTACATTGACATTAATTGTGGCGAGAGCTATCTGTAGGTCCAGTGATGATATTTTAGGATTGTTGGAGACTTCTTTAAGCATCTTGCGGTCTGCTCTTGGGCTGAACTTGCTAAGACGGCCTCAATTGGCCATGTTGGCAGCTCCACCTAAGTGTGGACAGAGGAATGGCTGATTCCAGATCTTTTAAAATCTTTTTAAATCACTTCCCAGACTCATATGCATCTACAACCTTCTTCATGAAGGCCTCAGAGAGATTTTTTGATGTTGCCATGGTGATACCACTCACTTTAACAATCAAGAGCAAACTAAGGAGGTTTAAAAAAGACAGGCTCCTCCCACATCCTCTCTAACGATGTTCTAATAATTTGCGCCTGATGTGATGTGCTTGATTCTAGTTTTAGGCATTTTAAGTAGTAATAAAGAAGACAATTGCATTTCTATTAATTACATTTGACAAATAATGTTTAATGAAAAGAAAAATCACTTTTATTAATTGTTTAGTTATTACCTATTGTTAACATGAAGATCAAATGTCCTTATGTTTAAATATGTGGTCCTATCTGTTTCACATGACTGTGCCTCTTAATTATTTACATGGGCAGCAAACACTATGAAATGTTATGCTACACAAGACAATCATCATTATCATTATTTTACTGGCAAATATTAGTTTTATCACTCCTGTTATGGTTGACAGGTTTGTTGGTGTTTTACTGCATGCCTAAGGGAAGTAACACATGTACACTGCATATGATTTTGAAAACCTAACAAGTGAAAAATAAATGAGAGTTTTCATCATTGCCAGTGTCCTTCACACTTCACTGTATGACCCACAGGCAAACATTTGCATCCTAGATACTGTAGCTGTGTCCAATTCATTCTCCTCATTCTAGAGGTCAATTACATGTTGACCTAGATCCCCGTGCATGGAAAAACGCTAGTGGCATTGAATTTGGGATAGTACAGAAAATATACCTTTTTAGAGAGAGCTATAGCTACAACGTAATAGTCCGTTCTCTAACTGACATTGTGGTAACGTAAGAAACTGAGACCACTCATACTGTGTGTGTCTTATCCAAATGTAACTCTATTGGACTTTATACAGTCCTGTCGCAACAAACGTTGAATGCTGCATTCGGTAATACGTCTTCATGTGTGTCTTTTGTTATCTCAGAGCCAGCAACACACTAGAGGGATGTGATGTGCTCTGTCAGCCGGCACCAAGTCACTCTGTGATAGATCTTCACTTACAACTCTCATTGATTGGCCTCCCAACCACAGTACTGATGGGGGAGCATCTTAGCTTGTGTAATTCTGGCACATTCTCAGTGGCTCTGCCATCTGAACACAATCTAACTCTACTAAAGTTAGAATTTGTGTGAAAGTCTGGGAAAGGGAATTGGTGTGAGTCTGAGTCAGGGAAACACTTGCATTTGGAGCAAAAACAAAGTGTAGTGTTTATATTTTTGTTCAGTGTAATAATCCTCTAATCCTCATTTAACCATTCAATAATCCTAGGCTTCACTGAGGAACAGACCTTGCTAACACTTAATTATATTTGTCTTTAATATCCATTGACAAATCTATCAGCTATGTAATTCCGTATCAATAAATTAGTGTCTAAATATTCATAAACATTTACAAGCATTTAAAATAATGAAAATCATTACAAACTGTTATCCATACATATATATCCATATATCCATATCCAGATACATACAACATACAACACATACAAACGATTCTTGAGCAAAAGGTTATATCATGATGGCATGTTTTGATTCAGACTTGAATAAGCAAATGCATAAGCAAGATACAGGTAAATACAATTATATCTATTGGAGCAATGGATAGTAAAAACAAACATGTGTAACTAATAAATTAGCAGTTAATGTTATCATTAATGGTGCTATCAAGCATGTGTAGCACCTTTTAATAGAGACAAAGTCCTTTAAGATCAAGGGAGAACAGGGCAATGCCGATGTGTATACGTAAGGCTTCAGACAGCATTTGTTAGTAGTCTAGCCCATTATCTTGGCAAATGCTTTTTGGGCCATTATTCAGATGTACAGGCCATGGAGTCCATTCAGAGGTTTCACCTCAGCAGAGCCTTTGTTTTACATTCTCTGCTTCTTACTCTCAGGCAACTGCATTGCAGAGAGAATGTTGTCCTTAATGCATCTGGTGCCTCGGAGCAAGTTATAGAGAAACATCATCAAAACGACTTCAACACATCTGCTTCTGGGGAAGAAGAGAGGGAGGAGGTAGATGTGAAAGAAGCCCTTCAAAGTGTAACAGATACACAGTTATCTCATGCCATCTCCCTGGTTTGTGCCATAGCCTATTTAAAAGCCTATTTAATACAATTTAATAACTTTAATTTGTAATGTATAAAGTAGGTAAAATAGCTACGGCTGTTCTAGTGTTAAGTCCACTTCAGATACCTGCTGAAGTCAACAATGTGTGACTGTGGCTGAGCAACCAGTCATGTATGAGGAACCAGTCATACGCGAAAAAAAGGTGTATGAAACAGTGTCCTAGGGCTACCTTCTATTTTCATTGGGATGATGTGCAACACTGCATAGAAGCTGATATATTATCATTTGACATGACAGATTCTCAATCATGCCAGCAAAACTGTTGGCAACAAAAAGCTACAACTGTAAGGCCTGTTCACACAGGCATCACAATGAAGGCTGTCCAGGTGTCCAATGACTATTCATCCCTATCATCAGGCTAGAGACTTAAAACACCACTAGCCTATAAACACTGTTATAAGAAACCATGAATCACCTCTGTTGTAACCATCCTCAATAACAGCCTGTTGAAATAACCTGTGTTCATATATCTTATCTATGTATGTCTGTATGTCTTAAAGGTTCCCTAAACTTTTCTAGTTCAGTGCAGGGAAACTAGGGCATTTTTGGGGTGGATTAGAGCATTTAGTCTGTGTACACTCCATCACTGTGACAGCATCTCTGGGTTGCTGTTCCGTGTCCTCTCCCTCCTTCCTTCCTGCTCTGGTTTAACTTGGTTTTTGTTGTTGTTAAATAATCTACAGCCAAGAATCTACAGCCAAGAAAATCAAGACATCCAACCTGAACACCAGGTTCTAGTCGTCTGGGCAATTTTGACAAAAGTGCTTTTGGTGTTTTAGTTTGCTAATTATTGTTGCTAACATCTTCCCTGGACAACGTACCCTTGCCTTAACAACTCAAAGTGAATGCCTAACCCAAACCACTCAAAGATAATGAGAAACTAACCCTAACCACTCAACGTTACTGTTCGGTCTACTGACGCCGACCGAAAGGCTGGACTGAAGGACACGGATACCATTCAATTCGTTTTTCTCTTATTTTAGTGAAAATTTAACAGATTGTAAAACCGTCGAATGCAGACAACAAAACATACATGAATACACAGCTCTGACACATTCAATGACTAAAACAAAGCATATAAATGTTACACAAAGCACGCGTCATACACACTTACCGTGGCATCCCTCGAGTCCTGTCATCACACAATGAACCCATACGCACGGTATCCCACTATTAAGCACCTAATCACAGCCCCCAATATCCCTACGCATAACTGATCACTATACTCAAACAATTCCCACGCAGTTATGAGGCATAACTCAAAATAATGTTACTAATAACTAATAATTAATCATTAATAATAACTAATAATTATTCAAATAACATTCAAAATAACATTCCACATTTCTCCCATTTTATAGGCTGAAATATGCACACTGAAACACCCCATCCTAACTGGACAGTACACCTCCCACCTAGCCGATCTAGCTACTAGTCTAGGGAGGCTACCAATGTCCCTTGTTCCTCAATGGGGAGGAGAACAACCATCCTCCTGACATCCCGGTTGGTACTCTGCCCTTACACATCAAGAGTCCAGATTCTTCCTCTTTATACACCACCAGTCGGTTTATTGTAGTTGTGGGGAGAGACATGTCCTTCAGAGCAGCCAGGAAGAGATCCTGTGGGGCACCCTCACGTTCTTTAGGAGAGAGTACAGTTTCTCCAGATTGCTTATCAAGGCGCTCAACTTGCTTACCTGCTTGACTGGTGCCGCAACTCCTCTTCTCTAACCGCTTTCGGGCAGCACGCCACACCCAGGCAACAGCTTGACACAACCTTGACAGGCTCCTGAACCTCTCTGGATTCACAAGGTCTGTGATGGATGCGCAGCAAGGTCGTTTCCTAGACTTGTCTTCTGGAAGCTGGCTCTCTTTCTGAATCCTCGAATCCCGCACAGGCTCGTTCAGGCTCTGGTTCACTTTGACTTTTACGGTCCTCACGTTAGCTTGGGCCCTGGTGAGCGCTCCTGAGAAGGCCTTCCGTTTGAGCTTGTTCACACTTTCTCGAGCATCAGCTGCCACTTCTGCCGCTGATTTCACGGGTCACTCCTCAAAAGGCTTCTCCCATCTCACATATAGCACGGCTCCATAGGCATGATCGCTCCCGTCCGAGAAAGTGATTCCCCATGGTCTGCCTCTCTGTCCGGACGGCGTGAGGCTCCTGTGAAACTTGATTTCACCTAGCCTTACGTACTCTCCAAAGAGCTTTATGGCTTCCTCACGAAGACCAGGTGAGAAATCTCCACCAACCAGTGCTTTCCCGGCCAACGCGGGGCTATCAGAACCATGGACAGATCTCCTTCCCTCACTCTGGCCAGAGTCGGGGGAATGAGTGCCACCGGTGGGAACGCATACAGGAGGGTCCTCGGCCACTCGTGCGCTAATGCGTCCACTCCCAGCGGGGCTCCCCGATCGCGCAGAGAGAAGAACAGGGGACACTGGGCGTTCTCTGCCATAGCATAAACGTCCACGGTCGCTTGACCGAATCGTGACCCAATCTGTTTCACTACTTCGGGGTGAAGTCTCCAGTCTGCGTACAGTGGGTTGCCCCTGGACAACAAATCTGCTCCGTAGTTCAGAATGCCCGGTACATGGGTTGCTCTCAGCGACCGCATGTGTGCACTGCTCCACACTATAAGTCTGTGTGCCATAGTGTGTAACTGGTGGGACCTCAGTCCCCCCTGTCTGTTTACATAGGCAACGACCGTGGAGTTGTCTGTCCTCACCAAAACATGATGTCCTCTCAACCACGGGAGGAAATGTTTCAGAGCCAAGTGAACAGCTAGCAGTTCCAGGCCGTTTATATGGGTAGAACGTAAGTGCGGGTCCCAACCCCCGTTTATCGTTCTCCCTTCGAAAGTGGCACTCCAGCCTCTCAGAGAGGCGTCCGTGGTGATTACTTTTCTGTTCAGGCCAGGTCCCATAGAAACACCCTGTGTTATGAAACCTGGGTCCTTCCACTGGTGCAGAGCCAGTGAGCAATCCCTGGAGACCCTCACACGACGGTGACCGTCGCGGTGGGGGTCCAGGCCCAGAGAGGTACTCTCATGTACAGGCGCCCCAGGGGTATGGCCACCACAGCGGAGGCCATCAAGCCTAACAACCTCTGGCATTGTTTGAGGGTAACTATGTTGCCCCTGCGAAACAGCGCTATAGTCGCGCGCATCGTCTCCACTCTTTCTGGAGACAAAAACGCCTTGGCTCGGATAGAGTCCAGTGCGAGCCCTATAAACGCGATGCCTTGGGAGGGTGTCACCATGCTCTTTTCCATGTTTATTCGGAACCCCAGACTCGTTAGGTGTTTCGAAATGACCGCTGTGTGACGCGCCGCCTTCTCACGGTTTGTGGCTGCCACTAACCAGTCGTCGATATATGTGGCCACTCTGATACCCCTCTGTCTGAGAGGGGCCACTGCTGCCTCGGTGCATTTTACAAACACCCTTGGGCTTAGTGACAGGCCGAAGGGAAGGACCACATATTCGTACGCTATCCCTTGGAAAGCGAATCTCAGATATTTCCTGTGTGGAGGATATATCGGAATGTGGAAATAAGCGTCCTTCAGGTCGATTGATGTGAACCAATCCCCTGCTTGTATGAAACTTAGCAGGGAAGAGTGTGTCAACATCCTGAATTTGTATTTTCTGAGATGCTGATTCAAGACACGGAGGTCTAGAATAGCCCTCATGCCCCCCCCTTTCTTTGGGACCAGAAAATACTTTGCGTAGAAACCTCTGTGGGTCTCCTCGAGAGGTACAACTGTTATAGCTCCTTTCTCCCTTAGAATGGAAATTTCCTCCTGGAGAATATTGGCTCGTTCGCCCTGAGCTCGAGAGTACAGTATTTCTCTGAATGGGGGTGGAGCGACACAGAATTGGAGCCTGTAGCCCCTTCGTAGTGTCCTCAACACCCAGTCTGACTGTGTGCAGTCTGCCCATTCCCGCTGATGCGTGGAAAGCGGGCTGACTGGCCACACCGTCACATGCGATTTGTTGGCGCCCCCTTGTGGCCGGGGCGCGCAACAGCGCGCGGTCGGGCCGCTTTCTGCATCACAGCCGCGGGACGGGCTAGTCCCACGGTCTGCGTTATGGCAGAGAAAGATTTGTTTTTCAACATCTCTTTTATTTTTATGTTTATCAACATTGTTAACAACTTCCTTGGCACTCTGCCTGGATGCGCTAATCAGGACATTTTTAATACATTGTACATTAACGTGCTTGAGTGACAAACAACTTTGTAGTATGAACAGTCTCTCAGCTTTCCCCCGGAAGGCGTGTGAACACGGACGCCGACCGTGGTCTTGCACTTTGTATGGAACATGTCGTACCGAACTTGCTCTGGAACGGAGCTGGGAGGGTACAGAGCGGTCAGCGAGGGGGGCCGACTGGACTCGCTCTCCTCCCGAGGAGAGGCTGTCAGATCACCCGCTTCTTCCTCGCCGACGCGGCGGCCGGGGGAGGGGGCGGGGACGCCTGAGGTCTGTCCCGGGGAGCCTGTTTTCTGGCCCATGGTTTCCTGGGACCTCTGGGTGCCTGGGGCGCTGCCTGCTGTCTAGCCGCTCTGGGGATCTTGAAAGCAGGGGCCGGGCGAGAGATAGCCTGCGCATATGACTGCCGTGGCTGGGTCACGGGCGCTGCGGGCTGCGCTCTTCTCGGAAGGCACAGCTCCATAGCCTCATCCTCTCTCTTTTTCTCCTCACATCTCTTCTGCATTGAGGTGACTGCTGCACCGAAGAGACCCTGCGGTACGATAGGGGTGTCGAGAATGTCTTCTCTCTCCTTCGCCGACAGGTTGGTGAGACCGAGCCAACGCGCCCTCTCCTGCAGTACCATGAGAGCCATGGATTTACCCGTGGCTTGAATGGCCGTCTTGTGGAGACGGAGGATGTGATCCGTTATAACGCAGATTTCCTCCCATAGGGTAGGCATATTGTCTGGGTTAGCGGTCATATCCTCCTCCAGCTCAGCCTGGTAGGCTGATAGGAGTGCGGAGGCATTGAGAGCCCTCGCTGTCAGTGCCGCTGCTTTGTAGCACTTGTCTGTAAGGCTAGCCTGGAAGCGGTCCGACTTGGAGGGTAGGGACGGGGCAGCCGAAGATACGGGGGTCTTCGGGTGCAGGTGGCGCGCCACCACCGGCTCGACCGGTGGGATGTGGCGGAGGCCGAGGGAGTCCATCCCCTCACAATCCAGTCTAGAACCCCCGATTATTGGGTGTTTCTCGCTGAATGGCCGTTCTTTCCACGTAACTGCTATTTCATCGAGTAGCTCAGGGAAGAACGGCATAACTTGTTTCCCCGTCTTAGCCGCCGTCTGCAGTCTTTTGCCGTCAAAGCGTGACATAGCAGTTTCGGTTTGGGCGACGGGCCAGGGGATATTTAGCCTTTCCGCTGCTCGCTTGCACATGTCCTGCATGTCGCAGTCCATGAGAGACGGGGCGGAGGGTTGGTTACCTCCGTCAGGCGTGGGGGGCTTTCCAGCTCCGCGCCTACCGATTGATAATGAGGAGTCTTCCTCATCATCGGTGGACAAAATGAGGTCTGAGTCACGCGACCCTCCCTCATCATTGTCCGAGTCTCTCTCATAGCGAGCAGCGGTAAAGCTGTCAATCCCCTTGTCATCCAGTACCGGGAAACCGATGTCAGGGCTATGTGGCACTAAGTCCGCCCAGCATGGTTTCGGTAAACCTGGAGACATGTCCGCGTTAGACTGTGATGGCAGCGTTTCGGCTGCCTTACACAGAAGCGGATCTTCTCCCGACAGGCTAGCCATGCGACTTAGCCGTCGGCGGAGAAGTTTCTTGGGGAACACTGCACAGTGGATACACTCATCGGTAGAGATAACAGCGGCCCGGGCGTGGGTTAATCCCAGACACACTGCACACAGTGAGTGTCCCAGCTAGCCATTGACTTGCTGCACGAGCAGGTCTTCCGGCTAGTCTCGGCTGTGCTAGGTCCGCTAGCCTCAACGTTAGCCATTTCTGGCTAAGGGTTGTAGGCTAGCTGCTAGCAGGCCTCGCTACTTCACCCGTTAGCTTGTCAGCTATCAAGGGAAAACAGAGGGGCCAGGGGAGGGATATTACTATCTACCCGCTAGCAGTGCGTTATAGAGATAAAGTTATTTCTACTTTTTGTCTCTCACACTGGGTATTGCTACACATAACCGTTCGGAGTATTCCTACTCGCAGAACAGGGAGTATTGCTACTCGCGTCGTTCAGAACGAGGAGTATCGCTACTTTTTTCGTTCCGAGCAAGGCGAGTATTGCTACTCGAATCGTAACACAGGGTATCGCTACCCCGAGTCAGAGTATTCCTACTCTTCAACAGAAGTATTTCTACTCCTGTGAACGTCAACGAAGTGCAGTTTAGCAGCAGAGCGCCCGTCGGCACGAGTTTGGTCGCTCGTATCTGTGGACTGTTTAGCTCTAGCCACCCGCACAATTGTTGTCAGCTCCAGTGAGAAGCGAGAAAAGGTTTTTGAATGACGACAGACGCCGTGTGTACGCCTTATATAGGCGGAGGGTCCCGTCCCTCGTGACACAAGCGTCGCCTGGGCCAGCCAATGGGCTGGCGCAGTGTAATTCAGTTTCTGATGAGGTCACGCAGGGGGCGTTCCCAGAGTGAGATACGAAACGAATACTATGAAAGAGAACCCACTATTAAGCACCTAATCACAGCCCCCAATATCCCTACGCATAACTGATCACTATACTCAAACAATTCCCACGCAGTTATGAGGCATAACTCAAAATAATGTTACTAATAACTAATAATTAATAATTAATAATAACTAATAATTATTCAAATAACATTCAAAATAACATTCCACATTTGTCCCATTTTATAGGCTGAAATATGCACACTGAAACACCCCATCCTAACTGGACAGTACAGTTACAGTTTTTTCCGATTGCTAAGTCGCAGTGTTCAAAACTGAAGTCACATTGTCAAAACTCTTCATACAGTCAGCGAAACAGAAGTCCATGTGGACCAAACTGTGACTCATTTTACATTGCTTTCACACAAAATGCATTCAATGACCACGTTCTCCAAAATCCACGAACTCTTCTCTCAATCAAACTCCACCACCTGCAAAACACTATGTATTTGCAACACATTTTTCCAATGTTACTGTAACACACTGTGTTCAAAACTGTGAAGAACACATTCACACAATGATTTGGTGAATTTTTGCAGTAATCATATTGAAATGTCTAGAAAATATTAGCCGAATATTTATATAATGACATGAAATAGACTAGAATAGATGCATTGCCAGGGAAGACATTAGATGTGACCAGATGCAGACCAGAGGGTGGAACAGAAGCCTCAGGAGTGAGAATTATTTTTTGTGATTGCTATTGTATTGTAGCCCTGGAATTTCTTTTGTCTTTTCATTTTCCATTTTATTTTCCACTTTTAATTTTTACACAAGTAAATGTGGTGTACTTTGAAGTAATTACCCTAACTTACTTTCTGCCAAGATACTGAAAAAACAACAACATCAAGGATAGAAGCAAATTGCAGCGTTTCTGATTCATTCTTGTTGCCTAATACTTTACAGTTGTACAGTCAACTATTCTGTCTATGATTACTATAAATCAAACCATTCTTATAATGAAATAGTCATTCTTGTGAAAATCATTAAAACGATGTAATGCTCCCTGTTGTTAGTGTTTTGTAGGTCAGTGTGTTATGAATGCCTGTGTATGTGTGGGTTATTAAGCTACTTGTTGAATACTAAAATGAAGAATATAGTTCTGAGTAGGTCAAGACTATTTATTGAAACAAAGTACAGTTTACAGAAAAAGTTGGTGCTGGTGCTGATGGTCAGCTGAGGTGAATAAGAGAGAGAGCTGCCCCTGAGTACTCCCCTTTATGTCCTTTCGTATGCAAATATAACTACAACAATGGTCCTATCACAGTCACTACATAGATGCTTGAGGTGTGAAAAAGGGGTCAGTACTTCAGGTCAGAAGCCATCTTAAGGTACAGTCAATTCAGGTCATCCATTTTGTCACAGAACAAAAGGTAATAAACCCCCACAGCCAGGAGTATCTTACAGAACTTATGCAAGTCAAAAGGCAAATAATACATGCCCATACTATACAATTCATGTATGTCTGTGTGTTCAAGTAAAATATACTACATATTCCCCCCTCGGAACACCCAGAGGGAGTTCCGAAATTAAAACGACCACAAAACTAAAACTAAAACACAAAACCCACACACAGCAGCTAAGAAACCAAAAAAACACAAACAATAACAGACAGAAAAACTACACCAACACACAACACAAGAAACATAATAACACAGACCAACCCAGCACCAGTACCAGCAACCAAAGATATACAAACCAAATATAAAATAATCAACAATAAAAAATAATCCTAAAAATAACAATCTAAATTAATCTAAACACAGTACATCATACACATTTCAACACAAAAACTTCCAACGACCGACGTCTTCTTGGTTCTTGCATCTTCAGGGTCAGAGGTTACTAGCACTTGAACCCAGTTTGAGAACAACCTTTACTGCTGTCTCAGATTGATAACCTTTCCATAGTCAGGAGCTTTTTCTTCGTTGCGCTAGGAACAGAACTTCTTTCCTATCTTTGCATAACCACCACATCACATCTCAACTGACATCAATCACATACGATATAGAAATAAACAAACAGTACACAAATAATCACATTCAGTTATCATAACACATAATTCCCTAACAGCAAGCACAGGACAAAGGGAATGCATGAATGCATAGATCTTCACCTCAGATGAGGACTAGTCTTCTGAAAAGTTCATCAACGTGGATTGAGCGACTGATTTTCCAAAACAGTCAATGAGGCCCTGTCTCCTAAGAAAGTCAAAAATCATGTCCGCTATAATAGGTGCTCCTATCTTAGCAAAATAAGTGTCCCTTGCCCCTAAGACCGTTTCCAGCCATGCTATCATCTGCTGTCCATTCCCGTCGTTCCCTTTGATCTGCTGCTTCACTACTCTATGCGTAGTCTTTAATCTCGTCCTAACTGGTCGTCGTCTGTCAGTGTCATTCAGGTTCAGGCAGTCGTCTGGTCCCCTTCCATGCTGATCAAGGTCTGGGGAGTCGCCCTCAGCATCATCTGAAGCATGATGCAGGCACTCACCAGCATCCTCAGTAGCACAGGTGTCCAAGCTTTGGACACTCCCAGGCTGGACCTCCAGACTGTCAACACTCTCTGCTTCGTTTGTCTCTGGTTCATTGGCATCTGGACAGCTTTCTACTGTCACCTCAGTTTCTGGTATTGCCGGTAATGTCACTGGCTGTGACACTGGCATTGTCACTGGCAATTCCACTGGCATTGTCACTGGCAATTCCACTGGCATTGCCACTGGTTCTGGCAACACCACAGCATCTCGTCGTAGCTCCTCCTTCTCCGGTTCTCTGGGAACCTCGGCACCTGTTGGCACAACATCCTACCTACTCTGTACATCCACCCCCCTGTCCACCACCCGTGGCCCAATTGGGGTAGGGATATGCCCAGACACCACTGGTGTACCCACTCTGATGTTGTTTCTCCAACAGACCCCACATCGACCTAAAGCATGGTCAATATGTTCCATCAAATATGGACTCCAAAACCCATATTCCTTGGTGATCTTGCGTCTTACCTCCCCCCTAGCCACATGTGCTAATCCATGAGCTTCCCGTATTAACATGCCTAATAAATCTGAGGGTGCTACAACCAACCCCTCATGATTTCTCTATAGACCTGTGTCATCCTGACTTGCCCCCCTTGCTAGCCACACGTTCTTGTCTAGCGTAGTTGCTCCACCCTGTAACATCAATAAATCCTCAAGTGTGACCATGCCCTGTAATTGTACTTCATGTGTGACTAGAATAACTTTACCTGCTTTGTCTGCTCCTGTGATAGCTTTGGCTGCATCATCCGCAGCCCTGTTACCCTGTGTGACATGTGATGAGTCAGACTTGTAAGCGGCACACTTAACTATGGCTAACTCCTTTGGTTTCATCATGGCTTGTAACAGCTTCATGATTTGTGTGTGGTGCTGTATAGGCGAACCATCAGTTTTCTTAAAACCCCGCCCCTTCCATACAGCTCCATTAAAATGACAAACATTATGTGCATAGGCAGAGTCGGTATACACTGTTACTCTCCGTCCGGTTCCCAAGTTGCATGCTTCTGTGAGGGCAATCAATTCAGCCAACTGAGCTGAGCAAGGCTGAGGAACTGCTCTGAATTTTGTGCTTTAACTAAGGAATACCCAGCGCACAAAGTTTCTCCTACCCGGTAACAAGACCCATCAATCCAATACTCTACATCAGCTCCCTTTAAAGGCAAAGCTTGTAGGTCTGTTCTAAGCTTAAACACTCTGGCTGTCGATGGAATCTGAGTCAACAGCACATGAGGAACTTCAGCTGGGTAGCTGACGACTACCTCATTAACAGCAGGTAGGTCATGTACCAGACGATATGAACCATCAGGTTTCTTCACTTGCAGAAGAGGTGTGTTGCTTAACGGATATTGTGTTATCTTCAAGACTCCTGCCTCTAACAGTCCTTTGATCTGTGGCTCAATCCCATCAATTGCTTCCTGTTTCAATTGGTATTGATTTTTCCAAGGGGGTCTGCACCCGGTCTGAGTTCAACTCTTAATGGACGAGCTGATTTCACAAATCCAATGTCTGTACTGTTCTTTGCCCACAGGTCTGCTGGTACATTCTGCATCATTTCCTCTCTGAGGTCTCTTTCCGCTTGTACAGGAAGGATTGGATTGTTCATTAGCTTCACAGTGTGGGTTGTCCCATTCCTTGAGCAGAGATCATCAGTTTTGTAAACTGTCCATCACTGCTCCTCCAGATAGCAGGGTTTTCTTTTGATGTTACAAATCTGGCTCTCTCTGAGTCTGCCATCATTGCCCCTAAATGCTTCTGCTCATAATGTTCAGATATCATAAGTGTCACATGTGGGATGCTATATGCTGCTGATCTAGATAAGTGTCACTGTTTATCTTCATAGCCACTCCCTGAGGGCCTAGGATTATACAACTTGTGCTAAGCTGTACTTGTTTTGGCTGATGCTTCAGCCACTCATCTGGGTTTGCGTCTGCAGCATTTCTAAAATACTGGAGTGTACAATGCAATGGATCAGTAGGCCGTCTGGCCCCTGACATGAATGAATGAATGAATGAATGAATGAATGGAATGAAGGAATGGTCTTTATTGTCATTGATATAGTACAGGTACCAAACAACGAAATTTGGGAGGGGGGGCTCCCCTGACATGTTTGCCAGGATGTAATTGTCCCACATCCTTGCTGGTTCCATTAGGTCTGGGCTAAGCCCTCCCACCCAATACACCATGGATGCGTTGTTGTCCATCATGACAGACAGCTGTCTGTATTCTGATGGCACCGTCACCTGACAGCCGTCAGGTGTGCATTTCACTGTACAGTTCAATTGGCATAGAGCATCTCTCCCTAGCAGCCCTATTGGTGTGTGTTCTGACACAAGTATTGGCAGAGTTGCTCTCTGTCCCTTGTACTCTAAGTCTACAAGCTCAGTCGTAGGAATCAGCTGTTTAATTCCCTCAAATCCGATTGTCTTCACATATTTTCCAGACATAGGAAGGTGCGTGGCGTCTTCAGGCTTCTTTGTCACCACCAGCTGGCACCTCCCACTCGGATCTTCTGGGCACCCCTATAGCCCAGCTGCTGGGCCTCCGTAGAGGTTCACCACTCCTGGAGCAGGTGTAGCAGGAGGCCAATATCCTCCTCCTTGGCTCCCCCCTGCGCCCCCTTGGGGCCTGTTGTAGCAGGTACGGGCTAGATGTCCATACTGGCCGCATTGGAAGCATGGCCCTAGAGCAGGGGTGCCCAATACGTCGATCGCGATCGACCGGTCAATCGCAAAGGTAGTATGGGTAGATCGCATGGCATTGAACAAAAAGAAGGGGGTGTGGTGATTCACATTAAGAGACATTCACCAAGAAGGGTTTGTACCTTTAAGAGTGGGGGTTAAAGGGGCAAGGGTTTCCGGTTCCGGGTGAGGTTATTGTGGTTGTCACTGAGAGTGTATGTTAGCATGTAATAGAAAGTGAGAGAAGTAAACATCCTCGACTCCAACCTACGTCTGTCGTCTCCTTGTTGCAACTCCCACATTGGTGACCCTGACGAAAGCGAACGAGATGTCTGTCCAGAACCCCGGTAACGCCGCCGCGTTGCCCGCACCGGACTATGCTAACATATACGCTGCAACCGTCAAGCTGCCCGACTTTTGGCAGCAGAACCCACGGCCGTGGTTTCATCACATAGAAGCCCAATTCCGGCTGAGAGGGATAACGCAGGATGGGACTAAATATTTCCATGTGGTGTCTGCGTTAGATGCTTCGACAACAGCACGCGCGATGATGCTGTTGGAGGAGCCACCGGCTGTCGGCATGTACGATGCATTGAAGACATTCCTGCTGAAACTTTATGAGCTGTCAGAATTAGAGAAAGCAGACCGCCTGCTGTCACTCAATGGCCTCGGCGACGGCAAACCGTCGGAGTTGATGGAGAGAATGTTGTCTGTGCTGGGATCAGCTGATCCCTCGTTCTTGTTTACACACATTTTCCTGCGGCAGCTCCCGGCGCCTGTGCGCACAGCACTGGCCAGTTCCCCCCTCTCCTCCACCAAGGATTATCGTTCTCTGGCTGCGGAGGCCGACAGGGTGTACCTCGCTAACCGGCAGCAGTTTATCCATGCGCTGCTGCCCCACCCAGACCACTTGACCCCACCTCCACCCCTGGAGGACTATACAGACACCGCGGCCGCGGTGACGGCCCGCCGCCAAGCCGACGACGGGCTCTGTTACTACCATGCAAGGTTTGGGTCCAAGGCCAAGCAGTGTCGCAAGCCATGCAGTTTCAGGGTACAGGGAAACGCCAGGGCCGGCGCTCATTAGCGGCTATGGGCGCCGGCCGTGACTGCAAGCTGTTGTTCGTCGCCGACTCCTTATCTGGCCGGCGGTTGCTGGTCGACTCAGGCGCTCAACGCAGCATCCTGCCAGCGCAGGCAGTGGACACCATGGCCGGCGGACACGGCCCCCAGATGGACGCCGCTAATGGCACACCCATACGAACATTTGGCATCAGGTATGTGGAAGTGTGTTTTGGCGGGCGCCGTTTCGGCTGGGACTTTGTTATGGCTGCTGTATCCACGCCACTTCTGGGCGCGGACTTCCTCTGTGCTTTTAACCTGCTGGTGGATATTAAGAACTGTCGCCTGATCGATGCCCTCTCTTTTGCTTCGTACCCCTGTACGCTGGGGGGGGCGGGAGCGCTTTGCCTGGCAAACACGCTGGCCACCGGGGATCCATATCAACGCCTGCTCGCCGGTTTCCCTGACCTCACTACACCCACGTTCTCAGCGGAGGTGGCTAAGCACGGCGTAGAGCACCATATTACCACCGTGGGCCCCCCAGTCTATGCCCGGGCCCGACGCCTCGACGCGGCCAAGCTTGCAATCGCCAGAGGGGAGTTTTCGACCATGGAGCGACTCGGCATCGTGCGCCGCTCAAAGAGCCCGTGGGCTTCCCCCCTACATATGGTGACTAAGGCCGACGGGGGTTGGCGCCCCTGCGGCGATTTCCGTCGCCTGAATAACGCCACAACCCCCGACCGGTACCCCGTTCCACACATACAGGACTTCTCTGCCCACCTGGCGGGGGCCGTCATTTTTTCCAAGGTGGACCTGGTGCGCGGGTACCACCAGGTGCCGGTCCATCCGCAGGATGTGCCAAAGACGGCTGTCATCACACCCTTTGGACTTTTTGAGTTTCTGCGAATGCCTTTTGGCCTCAAAGGGGCGGCGCAGACGTTTCAGCGCCTGATGGACTCTGTGCTCCGAGACATGCCATTCATGTTTGTTTACCTGGATGACATTCTGGTGGCCAGCGCGTCCATGGAGGAGCACATGACACATCTCCGGCAGTTGTTTGAGCGGCTCAGGGCCCACGGCCTCATTGTAAACCCAGCCAAGTGCCAGTTTGGGCAGTCATCCATCACCTTCCTCGGACACCATGTCGCTCCGCAGGGAGCCGCCCCTCTTCCCGCCAGAGTGGAGGCCATCACCAGTTTCCCCCGTCCCCGCACGATACAGTCTCTACAAGAGTTCCTGGGCATGGTGAATTTTTACAACCGTTTTATTCCCCATGCCGCCCACCTCATGCGTCCCTTGTACGAGACCCTGCGGGGAAAAGGGCCCAAGGACGTGTTGGACTGGTCCCCGGAGATGGACAAGGCTTTCGGGGCTGCTAAGAACGCGCTGGCTAACGCTGCTCTACTGGCGCACCCGTCTCCCACGGCCCCGGTCGCCCTCACGACGGACGCCTCTGACTATGCAGTGGGGGCGGTGTGCGAGCAGTGGGTGAACGGGGCTTGGCAGCCGCTGGCCTTCTTCAGCAAACAGCTCCGCGACAACGAGCGCAAGTACAGCACCTTTGACAGGGAACTGCTGGGTCTTTTCCTTGCCACCAGACACTTTCGATTCCTGTTAGAGGGCCGCCAGTTCACCGCCTTCGTGGACCACAAGCCACTGACATTCTCCATGGCCAAGACCTCGGAGCCATGGTCTGGGCGTCAGCAGCGTCAGCTCTCGGCGATCTCCGAGTTCACCACGGACATCCAGCACTTGGCGGGCAAGGACAACTTCGTCGCCGACTGCCTCTCACGGGCGGTCGTCGGGTCTGTTCACTTAGGACTCGACTATGCCGCCATGGCGGCGGACCAAGCCGCAGACTCTGACATTCAGGCCTACCGGGTCGCTCCTACTGCACTGCAGCTGGAGGACGTGGTGTTCGACGCGGCCAAAGCCACTCTCCTCTGCGACGTCTCCACCGGCCAACCACGTCCTATGGTGCCGGCTGCCTGGCGGCGCAGGGTTTTCGACACCATCCACGGCCTTTCCCACCCGGGGGTGAAAGCCTCGGCTAAATTGGTGGGGATTAAGTTTGTTTGGCCTGGCCTCCGGAGGGACGTTAGAACCTGGGCTGGCTCGTGTGTGGCATGTCAGCGCGCTAAGGTGCACCGCCATACCAAAGCCCCTTTGGCACCGTTTGTGGTGCCAGAGAGGCGTTTTGACCACGTGCATGTGGACCTGGTAGGCCCCCTGCCCCCGTCTCACGGATATACCTACCTCCTCACCATGGTGGACCGGACCACCAGGTGGCCAGAAGCTGTTCCCCTGGCCTCTACTACGGCAGCGGAGGTGGCCCGGGCGTTCATTGGGTGCTGGGTGGCCCGCTTTGGCACACCAGGTGACATCACGAGCGACAGGGGCCCCCAGTTCACCTCGGAGCTCTGGACTACGGTTGCTGAGCACCTGGGGGTGAAGATCCACCGCACTACGGCGTACCACCCGCAGGGCAATGGACTTTGTGAGCGGTTCCATCGGGACATGAAGGCCGCTCTTCGGGCCAGCCTGATGGACAGTGGCTGGGTGGACCGCCTCCCGTGGGTCATGCTCGGTCTTCGCTCTGCCCCCAAAGAGGATCTCCAGGCCTCGTCCGCCGAGCTGGTGTATGGCCAGCCACTGCGGGTTCCTGGGGAGTTTCTTCCAGAGGCTGCAGCTCCCTGGTCGGCCGCCTCTCATAGAACTGTGTTACGGGGCATTGTGAATGACCTCGTCCCCATTCCGACATCACGTCACTGCCTCCCCCAGTCCTACGTCCCCAGGGACCTGCCATTGGCTAAGTACGTGTTCATCCGACACGACAGCCATCGGGCTCCACTGCGGCCCCCCTACGACGGGCCCTTCCGTGTCCTGGAGGCGGGCGCTAAGCACTTTGTGGTGGACATGGGGGGCAGGTCAGAGCGGGTCGCTATAGACCGTCTCAAGCCTGCTCACTTGAACATTGACGAGCCAGTTCAGTTGGCCCTACCCCCGCGGCGGGGGCGGCCCCCTGCCCCAACCTCTGTCCCTGCCCCAACCTCTGTCCCTGTCCCAACCTCTGTCCCTGCCCCAGTCCCTTCCATGGCCCGGGCTCCAGTTCCAGTTCTCACCCTTAATCCCCCTCCTGCAAAGCGCAGCCGTTTCGGCCGCTTGATCCGCCCCCCGCCACGTTAACTGTAGTACTGTTCATGGATTGCCTGTTCAGTTGGACTTTTAATGGTTATCTTGGTTTTTTGTACCTTCTGGGTTGGTGAATTCTGGGGGGGCCTGTGTGGTGATTCACATTAAGAGACATTCACCAAGAAGGGTTTGTACCTTTAAGAGTGGGGGTTAAAGGGGCAAGGGTTTCCGGTTCCGGGTGAGGTTATTGTGGTTGTCACTGAGAGTGTATGTTAGCATGTAATAGAAAGTGAGAGAAGTAAACATCCTCGACTCCAACCTACGTCTGTCGTCTCCTTGTTGCAACTCCCACAGGGGGAAAAAGAAAAAAAAAAAAAAAAAGGGAAAAAAAAAAAGTTCGCCTATCATCCATCCTCACTATGGCTTTTGCCACTTAATTGACGTACAGGTAAGCCAGTCTGCGATCTGATCTTTTCACCTACACCTAACACGCGGTTCACCACGCATGCGCAGTCAACAGCACCAACTACAAAATACAAAATACCGGTTAGACTAATTACCTAGTTAGCCTTCCAATTTCTACTATTTACTATATAATACTAAATAAAGGCTATACAAATGAGTGGGGAAGCTGGACCAAGTAAGAAACCAATAACGTATAACTTCCATCCAGAATGGGAGGAGGACTTTTTTACACGATGTGATATTGGAAATGCGTCTGTCTGATCAGCAAATCTACGATGGCTATTTCGAAGAAGGGAAATGTGGCAAAAGAGCGAAAACGTACGGCTGCAACGATAGCTTCTTATCGCGTCAGTCACGTTCTTGTTAAACACAAGAAGTCATTCAAAGACGGCGAAATTGTGAAAAAAGTTTCTCGAGGCTGCAGATTGCCTTTTCGATGACAGATCCACAGTGGCTGATGACACCTTGCAACCAGCTCCTACAGCCCTGACTACTACAAACTAGCTGCCTCCTCCCAGTGCCAGGTCTCCCACTAAGGTAGAGAAATGCATTTATTTCCTCCTTTCAAACTAGGGAACTACCTGTTTTGTATCTGGTTTACTTTTCTGTTTGTTGGATCAGTAGTTGGCTATGGTACTGCAGACTGGCTGTCAGTGTGTGAGTGAGAGAAAGTGAGTGTGTGTGTGTGTGTGTGTTTGTGTGTGTGTGTGTGTGTGTAAGAGAGTGAGAGAGAGAGAGGGAGAGAGAGGGGGAGAGAGAGGGAGGGTTTGTGCTATGGCTCCCTATGCAGACTGGCAAATGTGTGTGTGTGTGTGTGTGTGTGTGTGTGTGTGTGTGTGTGAATGTGTGTGAGCGAGAATAGCAAAGAGGGAGGGTTTGTGATGGTCTTCTCCTGTGGCTGTGTGACAGAGAGAGGGAAAGTGTATTGTGAGTTTACTATGCAGGCTGGGAACTGTGTGTGTGTGTGTGTGTGTGTGTGTGTGTGTGTGTGTTTGTAGTACGTGCATGTACGTTTGCGATGTTGAAACTAGACTGGTAGATCTTGGCAGACTGGCTACTTGAAAAGTAGATCTTGGTTCCAAAAAGTGTGAGCACCCCTGCCCTAGAGTCTTCTTCACTGCTGCTGTCCATCCCACTGGTGGTGGTCCTTGGCCAGGCTGTGTGTATGGCTGGTATGGAACCGCTTGCACCCCTGGTGGCCCCTGTGGGTATGGCTTGTAAGCAGCAGGATACCCCCCTTGTGGCCCCTGTGGATATGACTGGGGAGGGACAGTCTGCACTCCAGGTGGCTGTTGCTGTCGCTGAGATGGGACCTGTAGAGCTAAAGCCTGCACTCTCTCTCTGTTTCTCTTGCCTTCAGTCAATTGCACTTGAGTCAATCTTCTGAGTGACTCTTCGTCTTGTGTCTTCTGTACCTGAATTTTCTTCCTATGTAATTCGACTTGATGTGCTACGTTGTCTATATAAACAGCCTTGTTCATGTGTTGTAGCCCCACCACTTCTGCTAGCTTATCCTTGACTGGGGTAGGAAGACCTTCTTGTATTTTTTCCCTGATTATGGCTTTTTCGAACGGATTATCTTCAGCGTCCTTCCCTGTCACACTTCTCCATTGAGTGTGCACACGGGCAACAAATCCCCTGGGATTTTCATCTCCACCTAGTGGCTTCACAATGATATTGTCTGGGTGAACGTGAGTAGGGTAAGTTTCCCTGATTGCCTTCCACAGCCTGCCTCTATTTGCTGCGAAGAGCTCTGGGTCATATACTGATGTATTGATATATTTATGAAGTCCTGCCTTCATCAATATCTCCTGCATTGTATCCAATCCTGCAATAGAAGCTAAGAGTCTTTTCAGGTCTCCCATTGCTGCTTGCGTTCCTGTCAGTCTCACGTCTACCTCTGTCGTCCAAGGGTGGCCACCATCCTCCAGAACAGGGAGTTTCTCTATCACTTCAGATAGATCTGTATGATTCCAAGGATGATATTCTATCTTGTTACCCCGAATCAGCACTGGACAGTTCTTTAATGTATTTGATGACATTGGATGACAATCTTCCTCTTCCTCCCTTTCTCGTTGCTCCTTCAGCCGTCTGTGGTGTCTTTCTTCCTCTCTTTCCTTTTTCTCTTGGCGTCTTCTCCCACCTTTCTTTTCGGCTGTGGCTATCATCTTCCTGACCTGAGCGTTGTAGCCTCCATCTGCATTGCCGTCATCACTTGAGTCTTCGCTGCCATCTTCGCTGCCATCTGTCTTGTCCTCCTCTTTTCCCCTTGGTTCCTTTTTCTTCTTCTGGGAATTGTCCTCCAGTGCCTTTGCATATGGAGGGGGACTGGAGACAGGACACATGTGTGTGAATGGAATGTTCAATTTCTGTTCCAGTGTTTTGGCCAATTTATCTTTCTTTTCCGTTCCCATATGTGCTGTTTTCTCATTCCAAGCTGATGCTATTTTCTGCCCTTCTACCTTAAATAGTTCTAAAATGGCTAATTCTAACTTGCATTTTTCTGATCTATTCTTTCCTTTCTGATGTGCTTTTACAAGTACCTCTAATGTTGCAATAACTTGTAAGTCGAAGGTGCCTTCCTAAGGCCAGGGTTGTTCAATGTCTGCCCAACGAATATTCAATTTTCGTTGACATTTTGCTAATTACCTTAACAAGAGGATTCATTTTTTCTACTACAGCCAAGAGAGACAGCATGCTACTATTTTCACTGATAATCTTCTTTATCATCTTACTTGAATCTGCCCCCATTTTAGGTTGATTGATTTCTAAATGCTCAATATGCTGAAAATATACTATAATACGGGATAAGGTGTACTTTTCTTACAACCCACCTTCTTTATTGCCTTGTTTGCTATAGAAATGCTAGTCCAATTTAACTGTATCAACTGTCCACACAGAACCCTACAACCTAGAACAACGGATTTGTTTCAGTGGTATTGTGTATTATTAACTTAAATGTAATATATGTGTGTGTTTACTTAAATGTAATCTATGTGTGTGTTTTTTATGCTTAAATGTTTTTTCTAATTGTTTATGAATATGTGTCACTTAATTACTCATTCATTACTAATTACAGTTCTGGTCAACTTAATTATTAAACTACAAAGGCTGGTCAACACAATTATTAAATCACAAAGGCTGGTCACTCCCCAAGTATTCACTGATTTCCAAAAACCCTTTTACTGCTCAACTATCAATATGAACTATTTTGCTATTCCTTAATCAAAAGCTGTGGAAATGAAATAACTAAAATAAAAAATGCAAATTACAAATATTGATTACAACCTGTAAATAAATCAACTTGTTATTTGAAAGGAATGAATGATTAGTTAGAATTATTCATTATATACATTGATTTAAAACCTGTGAAGTCAATAAGCTGTTATATGAAACAAACAACGAATCTGAATTATTATTTTAACCAATTAGTAATTAAACAAGTAATGTTATATTCAACAGCCATTTACAAACATCAGTTTATGAATGTAAAGGATTATTTCATCAACATTCTGCAAGCAAGCACAGTCACAGAGCCGTTTTACGGGGGTGTGATAAATATCCTGCTGTGCTCTGCTCCCGGAGGCAGCCAACAGCTCTGTCTCACAGAACGACTCTATCTTTGAGTCTTACCTAAAACTCACAATCTATCTTTTACTTTTAACAAACAATGCTTAAACTTTCGTGATTCAGCGATCACAACTTTATCGCAGGGAGGGGTTGAAATGAAAAGTATGGGTATTCACTTTGAATCAGTGCGCTCTATCCGTGTGTGTAATGCGCCTTTGCGCTTCGCACCTCGCGCCTTCAATGCGCATGCGCACACTTCACTCGGGCTTGTGAATGAATTTTAACAAATATCTTTAAACTATTCTAAATACCCCGATGATCAATTCACTATATCTCTATCTTTATAAATACTACAATCTATGTGTATGGATTTATCTTTATCTGTAAGAGATGAGTAAGGAAATCAATCAAACTCAGCTTCCCTGCGTGTCTGTAGCCTATGTTTGAATCAATGCGTGTATGTGTGTACGAGCACGGACGCTCGTGTGTGTGTGAACGCGCGTGTATTTGAAAAGTGGAGGACAAAGGGGGGGAAGTTAAATGTAATAATCCTTTGTCTTACTTACCGCGGCCTCTGAACTCTTAGATTAATCAATCTATCTTATCACGACTATGCTTTCTTCAATAATGTTATTTTCCACAACACAGCAATTTCACGATTATCTTTCAATCCAGTTAAACTATTAGTTACCAAATTAAATCTTATTCAAATATTCTCTAATACATTCACTTTTTCCTCTTTACCTAAAGAGGGGTCAATGAATGCTTTTCACGTTCTCTTCATAGAGATTGTGTAGGCGGCAGGCCTCCTTGCTTTGCGTGTTCGCGCGTGTCTTTTCTCTCCGGACAAAGAACAATGGATTCTGAGACACAGTTCTGAAGAATTGATTTCTTACCTATCTACTTCAAAAAATGCTCTTATTTACAATTAGGATTTCATAATCAGGGGTGCACATAACTGGTGCGCCAGTGCGCATGTGTAACGGAGTAGAAAGGTCAAGTTCAATTATAGCTAAAATAGGTATAAACTGCGCCCTCTAGGGGTTTAATGACGTGGTATACCCGGGGTGTGTCCGTGACCCGGATGCTGTGTCCGTGACCCGGATGCTGTGTCCGTGACCCGGATGCTGTGTCCGTGACCCGGATGCTGTGTAAATATAGCTGGACAGTGCAATTGCACGGGACGTAACGTGATCTCCCTCAGTTCATTCTTAACCACTGATGCGGTAAGGTCATGTTTTCTGCAGGGTCTGAGATCGCATATAATTTAAGAGATTATTAATGTACCTATGTTTTATTTGAATGTTTGATAAGTAAGATAGCTGTTTTGAGTTTCCCATTCATAGTATGTTAGTTTGGAACATATCACAAGTTTGTTAATGTGAGTTTTCTGTTGTTAACAATGATGGCGCTAACGTGAATGTCCGTGTGTAACATCATTTTAGAATGTAGCTCGATGACCCTGCAAGTCCCGTGTCCAGAAATTGATGCACTGTTTTCTACAGGTAATATTATTATTGTTGTGTTATTATATGTCTGTTGTTCTGTTAGTAGACCATGTTGTATGAGGTTGGGTCTTCCACCTCGCTAGTTTGTAACACGCTCGCGGCTTACCTAGCAGTCAGGTTGCAGCCATTGTTGCACGTGGTGCGCATGCGTATTCCAAGTGCGTGGTTTTTCCATGCATTTGGATGTTATGATTTCTTGTTGTTGTTGTTAAATGAATACCACTATATGATCACACAAGTGAAGATTTATGTAGTCTACACATTTTGTATTTTTGTTTCATATTATTGTTATAATTTGTGTAGTATGAGTGACTACTGTATGCGCAGTTCATTCTTAACCACTGATGCGAATGTAGCTCGATGACCCTGCAAGTCCCGTGTCCAGAAATTGATGCACTGTTTTCTACAGAATAAATGAATGTGAGCCATCCAGCTGAGAGTGATTCATGAAAAGATACACCCCGTCACATTGGTGCCGTGACCTGTGGACCTGAAGTCAACTCTTCACCTTGACCCGGGACCACTCTGCTGGATCACTCTGCTGGACCGCTCCTGCGTGCTGTCTGGTGGGCGGCGTATGGTTTCAACTCAGTTCATTCGGTGATGTTATGCACAAATGGATTGTTGAATTAATGAATGTGATCTGTGATTTATTTTAGTTTTATTGCTGTTTTGGTGACATTTTTCTTTACTGGTCTTTTATCTGATTAGTCTGTATAGTACTGTTTTCTTGAATTGTAATTCAACATGAGCCACAGACCAGGATGTTTCAGTACGCCACTAAGCAGTAGCATTGGGAGGGGTAGAGCGATCCTCCTCAGTGGAGGTAGGGGGATTCCAGTGTTGAGTTATGATAGTCCTGTTCAGGGGGGTGATGTTCATGTTGTGGGTAGTCAGGATGCTGCTGGGGCCCTTTCAGTTAGTGGGGACACAGTTCCTTCTCAGAGCCACGACGTTGATCATGCACCGAGCACACGGGTCAGTGATGCCCCATCCCCAATCTCTGCTTTCCAGTTACCTAATGTAGTGAGCCAGATGAGTGACATAATTAGAGATGTTGGTCTACAGCTGGCAGATAGCATACTTGCACGCCTTGACTCAACGCTACCTCCTCTTAGCACTGCGCATGCACAGACCACGCCCACTGATACATCCACCCAGAGTCTAGACCTGTCCCAAGTCCAGTTGGTACCTCACAGGAGGGTGAAGGAGCCTCCAACGTTCAGAGGGGATGATAAGGACGCAGTGAATGTGCGTGAGTGGGAAGACATAATGAGGAGTTATGTGAAAAAGGCGAACATCAGAGCAGATCAGCAGGCGGAAGAAATATTCACCCATCTCAGGGGCAGGGCTAAGGATGTAGTGAAGTATGGGACGAGGAGCAGTGGCATTAATGTCGCTGAAAACCCAGAGGCCATCTATGGTCTTCTACGTAAGCATTTTGCTGCTGTTCCCTGTTCACCTATCCCCCTAGCCGACTTCTACACCACGCTGCTGAAGAGTGGTGAGGATGCGTATGACTACTGGCTACGCCTCAATCAAGCTGCAGATGTTGCCACTGATCGCCTCAAAGAACAAGGTAAAACACTTGAGTGCCCTCTCCTGGAGGTGACACGTATGTTCATCAGGAACTGTCCATCCAAAGAGCTTGCCATGACTTTCAGATCAAAGACGATCGATAAGTGGACTGCTGTAGAGGTCCAAGATGTACTTGACGAGTTCCACACTCAGGTGTGCTCGAACGGTGCTGCCGCAGCCGTGAGTAAAAGGCCCAGTGAGGGTGTACTAGTGAACAGAGTTGAGATGTCAGGCACTGATATGTGTTCACCTGAAAAGCAGGATACTCGCCCAGACAAGGGGGCAAAGGCTTTTGAACGTATCATTTCAATGCTAGAGAAAGTCCTATTGGAGAAGTCTGCTCCTGCTAAGGACATGTCAAACAAGCAGTATAGACCCAGCCCCCCCAGGATTGAGGGTCTGAATAACCTGCCGTGTGCTGTGTGTGGCGACGCTAGACACTCTGCTTGGACTCACTGCCGTGACCAGAGGCTCTGCTTCCAGTGCCATTCGCCTGGACACCCCAGATCCAAGTGTCCGATGCAGGGACGTGCCCAGTCGGCGCAGCAGGGAAACTTATAGATCTGCATTCAAGGGAGGACTGTGCAGATCCTGTTGATATCTCTCCCAATGATGAAATGGCTGATTGTGAGTCAACATACAAGTCATTCATCTCCAGAGCGCCTTCGAACAAAACAGTAGTATTTCAAGGTCTACACCGAGTCCAAAGGTCTGATAGTTTATTCTACACCACTGTCTCCGCTGCAGATGTCTCTCTTAGAGCGATGATAGACAGTGGTTCTATGGCATGCACGCTTAGCGAGGCTGCGGAGGCGCGTCTCTTGCAGCGTAACCCTGATCTGAGAGGATGCCCCGCTGATGATGTCATTATCATAGGATGTGGTGGTCACCGAGTTGTACCTAAGGCAATATACAATGTCGATGTGGTGGTGTATGACTGCAAGATGGTCATCCCAATGCTTGTGGTGCCTGGACAGACCGATGACATGATACTAGGCAGTAATGCCATCAAGAAAATCCTAGAGTTAATGAGGAAGACTGACAGCTATTGGCGGCTGATATCTGAACATGGTGGTGGCAGTGATGGGGACTGTCATCACTTCTTCTCTCTCCTTTCCAATACAGAGAGATGGAGGGGTGAGACAGTGCCTGAGAAGGTTGGCACACTGAAGCTACAACAGTGTGTGGTGCTACAGCCAAATAGTGAGCATCTTGTATGGGGCAGACTCCCTGTGTCGGCACCTATATCAGAGGGCAGTACGGTGGTTGTGGAACCAACTCAGTCCAGATGCAGACCGAATAAAGTTCTGGTTGGCAGAGTTGTTACGCCGATGTGGGGCGACCGATGGCTGCCTATGAAGGTTGTGAATCCCACCGGTGAGCCGGTAGTGCTGATGCGAAACACCAAATTGGCGGACGTGTTCCCCTGCATTGCCGCTGAAGATCTGTCCCCGCCCGACCACATTCAGTCTTCCCCACAATCCGTGACTGGTGAGTCTGTAGCAAGGCCCAAAGAAGACATCAGAAAGGCACTGGAGGAACTTGGTCTACGCGACCTAGACTTGGACGCATGTGAAGTCTCTGACCTGTGGAGAGAGAAGCTTTGTCAGCTTGTTGTGAAATACGAGTCAATCTTTTCACGCCACAAGTTGGACTGTGGTGAGGCGTCTGACTTCGTGCACAGATACATCTGGTGGACGAGAGGCCATTTCGCCTGCCCTACCGCAGAGTGCCACCGAACCACTACGAGAAGCTGAGGTCTGCCATCAACGACATGGAGGAGAAGGGCATAATTCGTAAGTCCAACAGCGAATATGCCTCGCCCTTGGTTCTTGTGTGGAAGAAGGATGGAGGATTGCGCATCTGTACGGACTTCAGATGGCTTAATGCGAGGACAACGAAAGACGCACATCCGCTGCCTCATCAGGCTGACGCGCTGGCTGCACTAGGTGGTAATGCCTACTTCTCCACAATGGACCTTACCTCTGGTTTCTACAACGTGCCTTTACATGAGGACCACAAGAAATACACTGCGTTCTCCTCTCCCTTTGGCCTGCATGAATATAACCGGATGCCTCAAGGGTTGTCCAACAGCCCGGCTACGTTCATTCGGATGATGCTCTCGATCTTTGGGGATCAGAATTTCACCAGTCTATTGTGCTACCTAGACGATGTTATGGTCTTCGCTCCTACAGAACAGCTGGCACTCGAGCGTCTAGAGATGGTTTTCTCTCGTTTGAAGTACAACAATCTCAAATTGGCTCCAAAGAAGTGCTATCTTCTGCGGAAATCAGTACGGTTTCTCGGCCATATCATCAATGAGTCAGGAGTGCAGACGGACCCTGGAAAGGTTGAAGCCATTAGCCAAGTACAGGTATCCGATCTGATGGACAGTGATGGGGTGTCTCCTTCACAGAAGAAGATTAGGTCCTTCTTGGGCATGATGCTTTACTATCAGCACTTCATTGAAGATTGTTCCTCTAAGGCCAGACCCCTATTCAAGCTTCTCTCTGGACAGAACGCTGGAGAAAAGGCACGCAGAGGGAGAAAACCAGTGAAGAAATGTCACAATCTTGTAAAGCTCAAACCAGCTGACTGGACGCCCGAGTGTAGGGATGCTTTCGAGACATTGAAGCGCGATCTCCTGCATTCTGTAACCCTGGCCCATCCTGATTTCGCAAAGCCATTTATCCTAGCAGTGGATGCTTCATTCGATGGGATTGGCACCGTCATCTCTCAGCTCCAGCCTGGTGATAAAGTTGCAAGACCAGTTGCCTTCGCTAGTAGGACGCTGTCACATGCTCAGTTGAACTATCCAGCTCACCGACTTGAGTTCCTGCCATTGAAGTGGGCTGTATGCGAGAAGTTTTCCCACTGGCTGAAGGGAGTGCATTTCACAGCGTGGTCGGATAACAACCCCTTGACCTACATCCTAACGAAGCCCAAGTTAGATGCATGCGAACAGAGGTGGGTGGCCAAACTTGCTGCATATGATTTCGATCTGAATTATATCCCAGGGCCTAGGAACATAGTCGCTGATGCGCTGAGCCGTGAGCCATTTGTTAAGTCCTGTGTGAGCCATCGCCTGGTGAGGGAGCCTTACCTGTCCTTGCTGGATCAGGTGAATGGAGTAGTGGCTGGTACGGTGCAGGACGCTTTCCGGCTGACTACCAACTGTCAAGGTGTTCAGCACACTGATGTCGACACAGATGAGGTCCTGAGTCCTGAGTATTCTGGAGGTGCCATTAGTGCTGAGGAGGTGTCTGCTGTCATGGACGTCCATCGTACTGGGGGTGTTTCTCAGCTGCCCTACATTAATCCGGAGTATTTGCAATTGCCCGAGGAAGACCCTTCCATCGCCATCCCACAGAGTCAATTACACAATCTCCAGCAACAAGATGCTGTAGTGAGCAGGGTTCTCTTTTATATGCAGCGACATAGGAAACCAAATGCACACGAGAGAACAGCTGAGTCTAGCTGTGTGCTCAGGCTGTTGAAACACTGGAAGAAGTTGAGAGTGCGTAGTGGACTCCTCTACCGTGTGAAGAGAGACCGCATCAGGGACAAGAGGATCTTTCAGTTCGTCACTCCAGAAGCTCTGAAGCGACAAGTCTTGCATGGAGTCCACGATGCTGCTGGCCACCAGGGTCGCTCAAGATCATCCTCTCTGGCCAGTGAACGATTCTTCTGGACAGGCATGCAGAGGGATGTTGAGAATGACGTGAAGCACTGTCAGAGATGTATTTTGGGGAAGACTCCTGAACCACACGCCCGAGCACCTCTTGAGAGCATCCGCACTTCAGCTCCTATGGACTTAGTGTGCATCGATTTTTGGACCGCAGAGCAGAGCGACAAGAAGACCATTGATGTTCTTGTTGTTACAGACCATTTTTCTAAAGTAGCTCTTGCCTTCCCCTGTCGGAACCAGACTGCGAAACAAGTTGCCCGCTGTCTATGGGACAAGTTTTTTTGCATATATGGGTTCCCCAAAAGAATCCATTCGGATCAGGGAGCTAACTTTGAGAGTCGGCTTCTAAAAGATCTACTAGAGATGGCAGGTGTGCATAAGTCCCATACGACTCCATACCACCCCATGGGCAACGGCGTCACAGAGAGGTTCAACAGGACCCTCGGGGGCATGATAAGGGCCCTCCCTCCACTGAGCAAGTCCAGGTGGCCACAGATGCTCCAGACACTGACCTTCTGCTACAACTCCACTGTGCATGAGACCACGGGCTTCGCGCCATTCTACCTGATGTTCGGACGGGTCCCACGGCTGCCCGTGGATGTCATGTTTCATCATGTGCTGGAGGATGATGCCGTTGTCAGTCGTCATGAGTTTGTGCAACATCTGAGGAGAGATCTTTCTGAAGCAGCACAGATCGCTCAAAGGAATGCCATCAGGGAACAAGATCGTCACGCCAAACTGTACAACCGGAAGGTCAGAGGACTGCCGTTGGGTGTTGGTGACAAAGTGCTACTTGCCAATCGAGGTGAGAGAGGGAAGAGGAAGATCGCAGACCGGTGGGAATCAACTCCTTTCGATGTGGTGTCTGTGAGATCGGACATCAACGTGTACAGGATCAGAGATGTTGTCACGAATAGAGAGAAGGTTGTACACAGGAACATGCTGCTTCCGGTTGACTTCTTGACAGTTCCGGAACAAGATGGGAACCCGGCATCCCTAGAGGAGTCGCAGTCTATAGCTTCCTGTGCCAGTGTTCAGGGCTCTGTCACCTCTGATGTTGAAGAGGCCTCTCGGTTGCGCACCAGGGACTGGGTCTTGGAGTCGCCTGAGCACGCGGGGGCAGAGAGCATCCATGAGGAAGAAGTCAACGGAGGGACTATGCCCGTGCCGAGTGCCTCGAAGGAAGACCGACCAGATGAGTTGCTGGATAGTGTTCCTGATGACTCTGTACCTGACTGCCACACTGATTATCCCCCTGACACAGTATGTGACACAGTACACTCACCTGAAGCTAGATGTGATGCCCATGGTGACCTTCCAATTCTAGTTGAGGTTGAGCCGGAGCAGGTAGTTTGCACACGTTCACAGAGTGCTCAAGTTCCATCAGTTGTCACGAGATGTGGGAGGAGTGTTAGGAACCCAAATAGGCTTATTTGTGAGATGTCAGGGCAGATGCTTAAAGGGAGTACTGAGCCTTTCATAGGTTCTGCATTTAGTTTCATTGCGGCGTCTATGTAGGGGCGTAGTGCATCCTGTTTTTTTTCTTTCTTTCTTTTGCTTCCGGTCTGAGTCGTGACCTAGAGTCATGAGATCCTCTTGTAAGGGCAAAGTTATGTACAACTGTGGGATGTAGATGGCATCTCTTTCTCCTCTGTGATAAGTACGGGTTTTGGTACCAATCTGTCCTTACACACTTCTTATGGAAGAATTTATAATGTTGAGTTTTGGTACATCAGTGCTCGAGATCCACGTTGTTTTTTTGTTTTGTCATTTGTTTGTTTTTTCGCTCCTGTTTTTTTTTACTGTCCTCCGGTTTTCATGCTGTTGCCCCATTTTAGTATAATTTAAGGGGGGTGTATGTAACGGAGTAGAAAGGTCAAGTTCAATTATAGCTAAAATAGGTATAAACTGCGCCCTCTAGGGGTTTAATGACGTGGTATACCCGGGGTGTGTCCGTGACCCGGATGCTGTGTCCGTGACCCGGATGCTGTGTCCGTGACCCGGATGCTGTGTCCGTGACCCGGATGCTGTGTAAATATAGCTGGACAGTGCAATTGCACGGGACGTAACGTGATCTCCCTCAGTTCATTCTTAACCACTGATGTGGTAAGGTCATGTTTTCTGCAGGGTCTGAGATCGCATATAATTTAAGAGATTATTAATGTACCTATGTTTTATTTGAATGTTTGATAAGTAAGATAGCTGTTTTGAGTTTCCCATTCATAGTATGTTAGTTTGGAACACAAGTTTGTTAATGTGAGTTTTCTGTTGTTAACAATGATGGCGCTAACGTGAATGTCCGTGTGTAACATCATTTTAGAATGTAGCTCGATGACCCTGCAAGTCCCGTGTCCAGAAATTGATGCACTGTTTTCTACAGGTAATATTATTATTGTTGTGTTATTATATGTCTGTTGTTCTGTTAGTAGACCATGTTGTATGAGGTTGGGTCTTCCACCTCGCTAGTTTGTAACACGCTCGCGGCTTACCTAGCAGTCAGGTTGCAGCCATTGTTGCACGTGGTGCGCATGCGTATTCCAAGTGCGTGGTTTTTCCATGCATTTGGATGTTATGATTTCTTGTTGTTGTTGTTAAATGAATACCACTATATGATCACACAAGTGAAGATTTATGTAGTCTACACATTTTGTATTTTTGTTTCATATTATTGTTATAATTTGTGTAGTATGAGTGACTACTGTATGCGCAGTTCATTCTTAACCACTGATGCGAATGTAGCTCGATGACCCTGCAAGTCCCGTGTCCAGAAATTGATGCACTGTTTTCTACAGAATAAATGAACGTGAGCCATCCAGCTGAGAGTGATTCATGAAAAGATACACCCCGTCACACATGCGTCGCCAAAATGCATGCTGGGTCCAAGAAGCAAGCCCCACCAAGTAAGTAACTATTTGCCGTCCCCTCAGCCGAAGGCCCGACGAGTAATCCATCACGACGACCACGTTTCCCCTCACGAAAACATTCGGAAAGTATCGTAACTCGTACTTTCATTCCGCGTATCGCGTATCGCATGGTTATCACGCCGACACGTGAAAATTCAGTCCCGAACGACTCGTCGCTAAAAGGAAAAACAACACCAAGGGACTTCACGTTTCTTTTCTCTGAAGCTTTCAAACGTTCAGACGTTTGTTTTACAGCTTCATTATCGCACCTAGACCCCTGACCCAGGGAATATGGTTGGGAATTCTATTAGAAAAAAGAAGAAAAAAAAGACTTTGTTGCACAATCAAAATAACGAGCTATTTAAAGTGATGGCCTACAACATCCTCTACCATGGTTGAAATTGAGGACAGTGATAACTTACAGCAGTCAAGAGAGCAGTGATGATGATTAAGCTTGTAGCATAAGTAAATGCTTAGGCTGTAACTTTTTGTTGAAAAGTTGATTTCAGTGTTTACAGAACAGAGCAGTGCTTAAAGAGATGTCAGTTGATTTTATTGTGTTTAAAGGAGTCTGACAGACTTTCATGCTTAAAGAGCAGTCATTTGATTTTGCATTTGTTTATTTTGTTTTGCACACAATCATTTGTTCGTTCATCTTTATTTATGAATAAATGTCGTTTTGCTAATATAAGTTATCCATGTATCCCTTTTTCATCCATCCTGTGGGACGGGGTCGTGACTCGCGAGCTCTGGGAGCACCAAGCAGCATCCCTAGGTGCTCCTCTAAGCACTGGCCCCAAAAAGTTATGTGCACCCCTGTTCATAATCCATTTACACTTTATCAAATCAGGAATTCATATTCCATAAACACAATAACACAATAATCAGACTCTTTTCTGATCCAACACACTTACAATCAATAATATACCAGTCCACTTCAAAATGCCTTTATCAGTTTGTTTCTGGCAGTCTACTCATCAGAATCAGAATCAGAAGACTTTATTGCCATGACATGTAAACATGTTAGGAATTTGGTTTGTGACAATGGAGCACGGTTTACAGCAGGACAGGTGCAAGACAGGACAAGACAGTGCAAACCAACATCAAAGTGCAAGAGTCATAATTAATATAAATATAAAGTGCAGAGATCAAGTGTTCAAGTGTTCATATCCAGACAGTCCAAAGCTCTCTGGGTGGGGGTGGAGGGAGGGTAGATAGATAGGGGTCAGGTCAGGGGGGGGGGGGGGGGCAGCGGCATTTAGGAGCCGGATGGCTGTGGGGAAAAAGCTGTGTGTATGTCGGGCCTTCACAGTTTTTAGGGACCGCACCCTCCTGCCTGAGGGGAGCGGGGCGAAGAGACCGTGTCCTGGGTGTGCGGAATCAGCCATGATCTTCCTGGCCCTCCCCAAAGCCCTACTTTTAAACAGGGCCTCAAGGGGGGGCAAAGGGCAGCCAATCACCCTCTCCGCCGAGCGTATCACCCGCTGCAGCTTGGCCTTGTCCTTGGCCGCTGCAGCGGGGAACCAGATGATGATGGCGGAGGTGACGATGGACTCAATGATGGCCGTGTAGAAGTTCACCAGCGTGGTCTTTGGAAGGTGGAATTTCCTGAGCTGCCTCAGGAAAAACAGTCTCTTCTGGGCCTTTTTTGTGAGGGCGTCGATGTTGGGCCCCCACTTCAAGTCCCGAGAGACTGTCACCCCAAGGAAGCGGCATGACTCCACTGTGGTGACTGGAGTGCCTCCCAGTATGATTGGAGAGGGAGAGGGTGGGTTCCTCCTGAAGTCCACTATCAGCTCCACTGTCTTAAGAGCATTCAGCTCTAGGTTGTTCCGGGTGCACCAGGAGACCACCAAGTCAATCTCGCTCCTGTAAGCAGATTCATCCCCCCTGGAGATGAGCCCTACCAGGGTGGTATCGTCCGCGAACTTGAGGAGCTTGACCGACTGGTGGCTGGAGGTACAGCAGTTGGTGTAGAGGGAAAACAGGAGGGGAGACAGGACGCAGCCCTGCGGGGAACCGGTGCTGATGGTCCTCAGCTCAGAGATGGACTTCCCGAGCTTCACCCGCTGGGTCCTGTTGGACAGAAAGTTTGTGATCCACCTGCAGGTGTAGTCAGGCACCTGCAGTGCAGAGAGCCCACACTCCAGTATGGGTGGCAAGATAGTGTTGAACGCCGAACTGAAGTCAACGAACAGGATTCTGGCGTAGGTCCTATTAGAGTACGTCTTCCTCTAATACCGAATTTTACACACACACACGATATTCCATAATACCATACAAATCAAATCACTCAATACCGTACAAATCAAATCGTATATTACCAAATACGGGCTTCCTAACCCGGCTCTCATCACCAGCTGTTATGAAAGATTATGAAAGATTTTTGTAACTTATTACCCAACAAGATTACTTAATAAGATTCTTTAGCCTCAGGAAATGTTTGAAAATCACAGCTGTTGCACACGCGCCCCTAGAGGTTTAAAGAGAAAATTCAAATTCAAATTCAAACCTTTTATATAGACTCCTGGATTTCTGGCTCGCCATTTATGTGGGTTATTAAGCTACTTGTTGGATACTAAAATGAAGAATATAGTTCTGAGTAGGTCAAGACTATTTATTGAAACAAAGTACAGTTTACAGAAAAAGTTGGTGCTGGTGCTGATGGTCAGCTGAGGTGAAGAGAGAGAGAGCTGCCCCTGAGCTCTCCCCTTTATGTCTTTTCGTATGCAAATATAACTACAACAATGGTCCTATCACAGTCACTACATAGATGCTTGAGGTGTGAAAAAGGGGTCAGTACTTCAGGTCAGAAGCCATCTTAAGGTACAGTCAATTAAGGTCATCCATTTTGTCACAGAACAAAAGGTAATAAACCCCCACAGCCAGGAGTATCTTACAGAACTTATGCAAGTCAAAAGGCAAATAATACATGCCCATACTATACAATTCATATACTGTATGTGTGTGTGTTCAAGTAAAATATACTACATATGCTTTCTGAGTGAACATTGTTGCCAGTGTATGGTTGAACGAGCTTCTTTTGAGACATGAATGAAGTGTTTGGCCAAGATGCATGTTAGTAATGCAGACTGTATGAAGAGTTGTGACTCTGTGACTTCAGTATTGAACACTGCGACTTAGCGACCGTAAAAAACTGTCATAAATCAATAATAATAATTTTGGTATAGCCTAAAATATGTAATAAAAGTAAGATGGGGTTAAGTGACTATTTCAACGACTCTGAACCATGGATGACATGTTCTCCTGCTCTATACTCTATACTGCTTTCATTGTAATGAATCATCTGACTATAAGCTGTAAAATAGTGAACAATCCCTGTAATTTGCAAATAAGCCCTTGCTCCTATTAACGAACAAAATTGCATTGTGGTTTAAAATGGGGCCTGTATGGGAACGACCTACTGTACATGTACACCTGCACACTTTCTGACTCACCTGTATACCTTCTGACTCACCTGTATACCTTCTGACTCAGCTGCAGACCTTCTGACTCACCTGCATACCTTCTGACTCACCTGCATACCTTCTGACTCATCTGCATACCTTCTGACTCACCTGCAGACCTTCTGACTCACCTGCATACCTTCTGACTCACCTGCAGACCTTCTGACTCACCTGCATACCTTCTGACTCACATGCATACCTTCTGACTCAGCTGCAGACCTTCTGACTCATCTGCATACCTTCTGACTCACATGCATACCTTCTGACTCAGCTGCATACCTTCTGACTCACCTGCACACCTGCTGACTCACCTGCATACCTTCTGACTCACCTGCAGACCTTCTGACTCACCTGCATACCCTCTGTCTCAGCTTAAAGGCCCTGTGGCGATGGGTTACATGCTTTGCAGTAAGTGTGAAATCATGTTTCGTTTGCCTTCAAAAGTTTTGTGCCTCACATTTTGGACTTTTACAGTTTTTCGTTATCGCTTTAACACGTTTAGTCAAAGCATAGCTCATTTTCTCTTAACTCTTAAGACAAATCCTAAAACTCACACACAAAACCCTAAACTACACAAATCTCTTGCAAAAGCAAACACTGCATTCAAAATAATGTTATGTCAAAATTATAAAATTACATTTTGTCGTCAAATGACAAACACACACACCATCAAATGAATAGACACTTGTAAGAACCAATTGAACACTGATGTGCACAATGGAAAACACTATGATCAGCAGGAAACAGTACTATGATAAGATTATCAGTAGGCCTTTTGCATATTCAGTGTTACACTACATGCGTACAGCAGATAGAGGAGGTGTTGTAGGTGCTGTGTTTTTAGATCTCCGCAAAGCCTTCGACACAGTCAATCACCAGGTCCTTATCACCAAGCTGTCTGCCTTTAACTTCTTGCCATCAGCCCTTAAATGGTTGGACTCATATCTCAGTGACAGAAATCAGCTAGTCCAGATAAACAATCAGCGCTCACCTACCATCATGTCTTGCACCGGGGTACCACAAGGCTCCATACTTGGCCCACTCTTGTTTAGCCTATATATCAATGACCTACCATCTGTCTGCCCAGAAGTGCATGTACAAATGTACGCTGATGACACTGTTTTATATGTGCATGACAAGAACAAACACCTGGCAGCTGCCAAACTTAGCTCTGCTATGGAAAAGGTCACCAAATGGCTCAACAGCTCTTGCCTCCAGCTCAACGTTAATAAAACTGTAGGAATGTTCTTCTCCAAACAACACAATATGACCACGGCAAACATAACCATTTCAGGGCAAAACATTAGTATAGTTCCGTCGTTCAAATATTTAGGGATCATCATTGATTCAAACCTGACATTCAAAGAGCACATCAAGAAAGTGTCTGGTAGGGTGAAGTTTGGCCTGGCAAACTTCAGGTACATCAGAAGCTCACTGACCATGAGTGCTGCCAGACTATATATGGACGCATCAATTATGTCGCACCTCACATATTGTTTGACATGCTGGGGCCATGCATACAGCACTTCCCTAAAGCCATTAGCCACCCTATACAAGCGGACCCTTAAGGTCATGGACCAGAAGCCCAACAGCACACACTACTGTACCATCCTAGACAAATGTAAATACCTTAGCTGGGAAGACACCATCAAATACAAAAACATCTGTCTCATCCATAAAATTCTGCATAACAAAGCTCCTCCCCCGCTTAACTCTTTCATAAACCAGCGTGACCACAGCTTACGGCCCACCAGAAGCACCTCTCGTGGCGACCTTATAGTTCCATTCAGGAAAAGCACCTTCAGTAAGCAATCCTTCTCAGTGATAGCAATAGAAAACTGGAACTCACTACCCAACCAACTCAAAGACATACATACTTACTCCACCTTCACAACACACATGAAAGCCTGGCTGACACAGAACTATACTTGTCCTCATTAATCCCTCTCTGTGCTGCCTCTCCATAATGCCTTTTTTGTATGTTTTGTTTTGTTTATTGTATTGCTGTTTGTAAGTGCTTAATGTTGTGTGGCCTGTAATTGTCCTGTGGCTTCTATGTGCTTGAAATGTCGCTGCCCCCATAAGTGTGTACCGGTATGTGGTGTTTGTTTTAGCCCCTTCAATCACCTCAGCTTGCTTACGTGTGTTTTTTGTCAAGTGTGATGTTGGGGTACCTTGTCTCAGCCACGTGTTCTTAGAATATTTAAATGTTTTATTTTAACTAATGACGTTACTTTTCAGGATGTCATGTTGCAACTGGCCGGGGACTTCAGCTGAAAATTAGCCGACTAGGCTAACGCTGCCTTTTTTACTGTATTTTATATGGTTCATGTATTTGGATTGTCCTCGATATAATAAACTAATAAACTAAACTAAACTAAACTAAACAGCCTGTTATATAAACTGTTATGTTTTCATACTCAAATATAAAACACACAAATACAAGAATAGAATGTTTTTTTTATTCAGAAATACTGTACACATCTCAGCAATGACAGTTGGATATGTAAAGTGTTCTTCATACAGAACAAACAATAGAAAAAAGAAAAGAAGCCTTCTGCATATACTCTACACAAAGGCCACAAGACCTCGTCGACATCACAGGCAATGTTCTCCCTGGCCAAGCAGGGGGGAAACTATCTCCTGGCATGACGAATCCAGCCCTGATATACTTCAGATATGTTTCAACACAGGAGAGCTCACCTTTGGCCCTTTCATTGCTAAAGCTATGATTGCTAATTCAAATGCAATACGTGTTTGCCCATATGAGGAGTGTGATTGTGGGCCAAAGGTGATCTCTCCTGTGTTGAAATATATCAGGGTATATCAGGGCTGGATTCATCATGCCAGGCGATCATTTCCTATCTGCTTGGCCAAGGAGAACATTGCCTGTGATGTCGACGAGGTCTTGTGGCCTTTGTGTGGAGTATATGCAGAAGGCTCTATTGTTTGTTCTGTATGAAGTACACTTTACTCATGTTTGCCCATATGAGGGGAATGATTGTGTGATTGGTGGTTTGAGTTCAGCATTCTGATTGATAGTGTTTTCCATGTGAACACAAGAGATTTTATCAAGGAAGATTGTGCCAAATGTAGAGAGTTGTATTTAGTGTTTTGTTAACAGTTAAGAGAAAATGAGCTATGCTTTGAGAAAACGTGTTACAGTTTTTCTCTATCGTTTTAACATTAAGATCGGAACCTCAAACACAATGACCAAAACCTGAAACTGGTGTATTTTATCTCACACCAATTCTTCACAATGACAAACACATTTGTTGCTTCTCACTCATGTTGCAGCTCTAAACCACACAGTTAACACAAAACCTTAAACTCCATGTTTGCCCATATGAGGAGTGTGATTGTGTGATTGGTGGTTTGAGTTTAGCATTCTGGTTGGTAGAGTCAACACAAGAGATTTTAGCAAGGAAGATTGTGCCAAATGTAGAGAATTGTATTTAGTGTTTTGTTAACTGTGTGGTTTAGAGCTGCAACATGAGTGAGAAGCAAGAAATGTGTTTGTCATTGTGAAGAATTGGTGTGAGACAAAATACACCAGTTTCAGGTTTTGGTCATTGTGTTTGAGGTTCGGATGTTAGTGTTAAAGCGATAGAGAAAAACTGTAACACATTGGCTTACCATATCAAAGGTAAACATACGTAAGATTATATCAGTGTTTGATATCCAAGGTTCTGTATTAATGCATTTTGATTGAATCTACACAATAATTACATTGTGATGTGGTGTGTGATTAACTATTGTGAAAAAGTAAGGGTCTCACCTTTCATATACATCTGTGTTCTCAAACCATTTTCAGCAACAACGACAATTTAACACAATAAAACACGATTCTTTGTTGTGCATACTATAGGTTACATTGGAAATGTCTTTCTCTAACCACTCTTGAGTCTCAAGCCTCCAAAACACTTATCCAAAGGCAACGGAATACAAAGTCTTTAGCCAAAACCTGTTCCCATGAGCAAAGATTCTACCCAGCGATTTACTGGAGCTTTTTTTGAGGACTTAATTGGGGGAAAGGTGTTTCCGATTTCAAATGCATAAGATCAAACCACTTTTCAGTCCATGGCCTGTCCTATAAACTCACTCTGTCTCTGGGGAGTACGGAAATGGGTTTAATTCAGTTAGGTGTCCCCCTAGGAAACAGACTGTTGTTCAACCTGTCTCAAATACCATGTTTGGATATTTTTAGCCGCCTCATTATCATAAAGATGGCTGCTATCCAGGGATGGAAAGTAAACAAAAATATTTTCTCAGTATCAAAGCTACTTCCGGGCATTCAAGGAGAAAGAAATTAGTAGAAAGGGGGTAAATCGATGAATTCAATACAGGCCATCAGAGATGACAATTAAGAGATGTGTGTTGCATCAGCCTCGTCCATTCCTCTCTATACTAATTTTATGACCCCACTGTAAAGAGCAGTCCACTGTTGAAGGCATATTGACTGTGCTGTCTCTGTGTGTATTCTTCCAGGCAGTTGGAGGGGATTTAACTCAGGAAACATTGGCCTCACTCCAGAGCTCTAACTAGCCGTAAATCGTAGCCAATCACAAGTTGTGCTGATTAGTTCAGAGACAATTATTAACCACTTGTGGGACCAGCAATTTTCAGAATTAAACTTGTTTTTAGTTGTACTGCGACTTTGATGTAATAAACAGTCTGGACCAAAATGTTTACAATTGATAGCATGCTGTCCAGTTGTTAGTTTCATGTCCATCCACATCAGTTTACATGAAGTAGGGTAGAGACAGTTTGAATGCCCCATTCAGAGCACCTGCTATTAGGATTGAGTCATGTGAAACATTAATCAGAATCAGATAAAAGCTCTCACTTGCTGATAATATTGTGTGGTAAGTATTAGCCAGACTGCTATTAAACTAGAATGTAGTTAAGGGTATTTAGGTACATTTTGGGGACATTTTAGTCCAAGATATTTTCACCATTATAACAAAAGGGCCTTTAATCTTATTTAGAAACTGTTGGCATGGTTGCTATATCAGTAAACAACAGTACGCATTCTAAAAAATGCATAAAACATTATTGCCTGTTTACTATGCACTGATATGGGTCACCTTTTGGTCTCTGTCCCACTGAGCTACCTCTGTTTTTTTCCACTTGGTCTCTGGTGCACAAGTACGAGTGATCTTGCCATCTTTCAGTCAAAATACAACTTAAAAATACAACCCAACCAAACATCTCATTCATTATTCATAACTGGAGAACTCTCTAGGCGGTTACACTTCTCTCGTGTGTGCATCTCAGGACTCCTTGTACACGGCCTCTGTGTCCCTGCATTTCTAAATGTTGACGGTGGGAATAATAAGAGGGAAAATCTTGTCTTTCACTTTAAAATCTGTGTTCTAGGGAAAACATATTTTTAATGATTAGAAAGGTACTGCCATCACAAAGGAATCTTTCCTTTCAGTTATAGCAACGACAAGCAAAGACGAGAGGCCCAAGACATACAGAAACAATCTTTTTCAACTGGTGTAATAACAAAAAACATTTACACCGTAACGCCATGGCTTTTAATGAATAATAATAAAGTTGCATGTAGCCTTCTCTCTCACCTCTGCTGAGTCAATTACTTCTTGGAAATACAACCTTCACAACAGTGTGCCACAAAACCATTACTGATTCTCAAGAGTAAACAACTTCTCATGTGACCCTTGATCTTGTTTACACACTCAGTTGTTGGTTACTCCGCAATATTTTCACTATGACAAGATGGTTTAAGCCTCAGTGGTATGATTACAGGGTATAGGCCATTAGGCATACAGTACAGTACAGTACAGTACAGATTGATGCTAGGCATTTTGCACTGCACTACAGAGCTGTCAAAACAATTGCTGCAAATGGGTTGTAACCAATCCCGCTGGGACAATATATACTGAAATGTATGCACTCATTGCAATGTAAGTCGCTTACGTTGAAGCGTCTGCTAAATGGCATATATTGTATATAATGTAACCGCACCACCAGAGGGACATTACAAAAAAGGTTCTTCTTTCAGTCGACAGTTCTCTTTCTATATCTCACCTTAGTCACCCCCCTGTGAACCCTATTCGCTCAAGTCAATCTCTTCTTGGCGAACCAAACTAGAGAGAACTTCACGCGAAGTGTAAATCAGCAGGATTCATGTGAGTAAGAATACGCAGCCTAAAGCTGTGGACAGTTAAGCTAGCTAGCTAAGTTATATTGGACCACTGCAGACAGGCCTGTGAATAGTCCAGTAAAGGGTGTAAATAATGAAATGGTCGAGCATTACAGCAACCTTTATAGGCTGAGCTGGGGCGCCAGGGCGGGGTCAGCCATGCTCAGCACTCTGCCTGTTCCAGGTGTGATTGAGTATGAGTATTGAATATGGACAAAACTGAGATTCTTGTCATTGGACCAAAACCACAAAAAGACAAATTGTCGAATACGATGGGAACCTTGCTTTCAAACTGCAAACATGAAGCTAAGAATCTAAGTGTGATTATAGATTCTGACTTAAGCTTTTGAGCCTCACATCAAATCTATCACTAGAAATGCTTTTTATCTACAGAATATTGCAAAAGTTAGACATTTTCTCTGAATGCAAGCTGATAGAATAGAATAGAATAGACTTTATTGTCCTTGTACAGTTGCCTATACAATGAAATTGTAGTGGTTCTTCTGAAGGTGCAAAAACAGAAAAACGACAAATATTACACACTAGACAAATTAAAAAGCGAAAATGCTATAAAACAAGCTAAGAGACAATGAGGTCCGTGGTGTCATAAGTGCAATAAAGACAACAATCTTAAGAAAATAAAAACAACTATAAAAGCAAGCTAAAAGACATGAGGTCAGTGGCGTTATAATACTGTGATAATACTGTAAAAATATATAAATGTATAAATAGTATAAATAGGCACTTAGGTTTAGTAATTCGTTAGGGTTAGGGTTATGGTTATGGTTAGGGGGAGGGTAAGGGTTAGGCCCTACGAGCCAGAACGATCACAAGGATTCTAACCCTAACCCTAACCCTAACCCTAATCCTTGCGATCGTTCTGGCTCGTAGGGCCTAACCCTAACCCTAACCCTAACCATAACCCTAACCCTAACCCTAACGAATTACTAAACCGAGGGAACGGATTACTAAACCGAGGGAACGGATTACTAAACCGAGGGAACGGATTACTAAACCGAGGGAACGAATTACAAAACCGAGGGAACGGATTCACACATCAAATATATTTTTTTTACCATGTGACCCCAGGGGGGCTCCGTAATAAAGCTCTCACTGGCATAGCACCAGAATATTTGAAAGACCTTTTGATCAGCCCAATAGAGCTCTCAGGTCTTCTGACGCTGGTTTTCTCTGTGTACCACATGTACAAAAGAAGAGATTTGGTGAGGCTGCATTCTTATTTTATGCCCCCAAATTGTGGAATGCACTGCCAGTTTACATTAGGGATGCAACCTCAGCAGATATGTTCAAGTCAAGACTAGAAACCCATCTTTTTAATATAGCCTTTAAATGACTAAATAATTAAATTAAGATTATAAAAACCCATCCTTTTAATATTGCCTTTAAATGACAAAACAATTAAATTAAGATTATAATATAAGATTTATATATAAAGTGTATAGCACTTTGAGCTACAACGTTTGCAGGAAAAGTGCTAAACAAATAAAGTTATTATTATTATATGGTACACAGGGGGGCATATCCTATGGATGGATATCGACACGATTCATGTGTTGCTACTGGCTCGTGTGCATGCATTCGAGCTAGCTAGCATACAAATCACTGTGAGCCTAGCCATGGGGTATTATACACATACCTTGGTAAGTTTCTGTCAGGTTGGGGATCGCTCTACTGTTGAGCGACCCTTTGGCGCCCCCTTTGATGTGTAATTGTTTCTCTGTCATTCATCGGAGACTTGCTTTCTCCTCTTTTGTTTCATCGCTTACTGTGCGGTTTATTATTCATGTTTGCTCAAATAAAGAGAACCTTTATTTTGAATCATATCCCTGCATCGATCTATTCTGTTCTGCTCTGCACCTGGGTCCAAATACATTAACTACCCCGTAACAGAACAACCGACCATTATGGACCCAGCAGAGGCAGAACACATTCGTACTGTGCTAGCGAACCAGGGGGCTATGGTAGCCCAGCAGGAGAGGAATCAGCAGACAATGATGGCCGAGCTACAGCAGCTGACCCTCTCTATCAACAACTTGATGGCCGCTCAGAGCCCTCTCCTGGGCCACGGCCGAGTGGGAGAGCCAGTCACCGGCGTGTTCCGATGCTACAGCCTTCACCCGGGAGTTACGCAAGATATTCGGCACCTCCCGGGTGATATCGGGGCACGAAGCCGGCCGGCGGCTCACGGCTTGTCGACAGGAGGATCAATCGGTGGCGGACTACTCCATAGAGTTCCGCACCCTGGCTAAGGAGGCGGGTTGGGAGGAGAAAGCTCTGGTGGTACTCTTTGCGCAGGGGCTCTCGGGGGCGATGAAGGACGAACTCGCTCTCCGGGAGCTCCCGGAGTGGTTGGACGGTATAGTGGCGCTCTCGGTGCAGGTGGATAATCGGCGCCAAGAGCGAGCTCGTTAGAGGGGCTCGTCACAGGGTGCTCCGTTCCAACCCCCTCCGGCTAGAGAGGCCGCCCGATGGTTTCCGGAGGAGACCACGGAGGAAGAGGAGGCCATGCAACTGGGCGCGGCACATCTCTCCAGCACGGAGAAGCGGCATCGGCTGGACGAGCGGCGCTGTTTTAGGTCCGGGCGCAAGGGTCACCGCTATGCCACCTGCCCAGGGACCTCGGGAAACGGGGCAGCCCGCTAGTATCAGGAGGGGTACTGGCGGGTGGGGACCTAGCCTCTGGGTTTATGTAAGGTGCGGTGGGGGGGGCAGTATTCATCGCGTTCGGGCGCTGGTGGACTCGGGGGCAGCGGGGAATTTAATGGATGAAGGTCTGGTCGAGGGGTGGGGGGTTCCTTTAGAAAGGTTGGTGGAACCGGTTCCTGTTCGGGCCCTGGACGGTCGGCCTTTGGGGTCGGGTACCATCACTCAACGCACGGTGCCGGTGCGTCTCCAGGTGGGGGGGGGTCGTTGGGAAACCATACAGTTTTTTAATGTAACCTCGCCTGATTGCCCTATCGTACTAGGCCACCCCTGGCTAGCTGCCCTCAACCCCCGTATTGACTGGTCTACAGGACGGCTCGCCTTGAAAGCAGCCTCTGTCACTGTGCACGGTGACATCCCGCCCACTACCCCACCCACTACTCTCCCATCCCCGTTGCTGTCCCTATCCCAACCCCAAAGTCACACACCGCTTTCTCTAGTCTCTCTGTTCCTGCTCCCCTCCCCAGTTCTGACCTGACAGGCGTGCCCCGGATATATTGGGGGAGGATATACCTGGGGGGAGGTATTTAGTAAATCTAGGGCCAAGGAGCTACCCCCTCATAGACCCTATGACTGCACTATTGATCTTCTACCGGGTACGTTGCCGCCACGGGGACGCTTGTTTTCTCTTTCTCGCCCGGAGACCCTCTCCATGAATGACTATATCACAGAGGCACTGGCCGCGGGTCATATCCGTCCCTCCACCTCGCCCGCTGGCGCAGGCTTCTTCTTCGTGGCGAAGAAGGACGGGGGACAGCGTCCCTGCATTGATTACCGGGGGCTGAATGACACCACGATTAAGAATTGTTACCCCCTTCCTCTGATGGATACCGCCTTCGAATCGCTGCAGGGGGCGCGACTGTTTACTAAATTGGACCTTCGCAATGCTTACAATCTGGTGAGGATTAGGGAGGGGGATGAATGGAAAACCGCCTTTAACACACCCAATGGACATTATGAATATCTTGTTATGCCGTTTGGCCTCGCCAATGCCCCCGCAGTGTTTCAAGCGCTGGTAAATTATGTACTGCGGGATTTAATCGGTCACTCGGTTTTTGTATATCTGGATGATATTCTGATTTTTTCTGAGGACATTGCTCAACAACAACAACATGTCCGTCAAGTCCTCCAGCGTCTCCTCCACCACCAATTATTTGTGAAAGCGGAAAAGTGTGTCTTTCATGCAGACACAGTTTCGGTTTTAGGGTTCATTGTGACGAGGGGGGATTTACGCATGGATCCTGCTTAAGTTAGCGCCATATTAGACTGGCCCCGTCCCTCCTCGCTCAAACAGCTACAGCGATTTTTAGGCTTTGCTAACTTTTATAGACGGTTTATCCGTAACTTTAGCGCCCTAGCTGCCCCTCTTACTGCTCTCACCAGGACCACCCTGCAGGCCTTCGTCTGGTCCACGGAGGCGGAGAGCGCCTTCAAACAGCGGTTCACCTCTGCCCCTGTCCTAGTCCACCCAGACTCTGAAATACCATTTCTGGTGGAGGTGGACGCCTCCGACGTAGCGGAGTGCTCTCCCAGAGGTGTGTAAAGGATGTGTGTAAAGGATGGGAAGGTGCACCCATGCGCTTTTTTTTCACGTCGGCTGTCATCGGCGGAACGGACCTACGATGTAGGGAATCGGGAGCTTTTGGCTATTAAATTGGCGCTGGAGACAGTGGCCGGAGGGGGCCGTGCAGCCTTTTGTAGTATGGACCGACCACAAAAACCTGGCCTACATTCAGGGGGCGAAGCGGCTCAATTCACGACAAGCCAGGTGGCCGCTGTTTTTCACTCGCTTCCGCTTCTCCATCTCCTTTAGGCCGGGGTCTAAGAACACTAAGCCAGACGCCCTCTCCCGACAGTTTGACCCGGTCGACATAGTAGAAAGAACCCATCCCATTGTTCCAGAGACCCTCATTGTTGCCCCCGTGTCATGGGGGATTGATAGAGTGGTAAGGACGGCACTCAGGCGGGAGCCTGATCCTGGGGGGGGGGCCTCCGGGGAGGCTTTATGTCCCCAAGGCCGCGCGCTCACGGCTGCTTCAATGGGCGCATGCGTCGTCACTCACCGGTCACCCAGGGGCTGCCAGGACCCTGGAATTTATACGTAGGAGGTTCTGGTGGCCCACAATGGAAGGGAATACGCGCGCCTTTGTGGCAGCCTGTCCGGTGTGCGCGGGCAGCAAGACCTCCCGTCAGCCTTCAGCAGGGCTCCTCCGATCCCTCCCCATCCCCAAACGTCCTTGGTCCCACATCTCCTTGGACTTCATTTCGGGTCTCCCTCCCTCCGACGGGTTCACTACCATCCTGGTGGTGGTGGACCGGTTCTCCAAAGCGGCCCATTTCATTCCTCTCCCCAAGCTCCCCTCAGCCCGAGAGACGGCTGACCTGGTGGTGCAGCACGTCTTTTGAGTGCACGGTCTCCCGCAGGATGTGGTGTCTGATCGGGGCCCCCAGTTCGCTTCCAGGTTCTGGAAGGCGTTCGCTACCAGCCTCGGCACCTCTGTCAGCCTGTCCTCCGGCTTCCATCCACAATCCAATGGGCAGACGGAGCGCGTCAACCAGGACCTGGAGGGCGTGCTGAGGTGCTACGTCTCCGGCAATCCGGTGACGTGGAGCCGACGGCTGGCGTGGGTGGAGTACGCCCACAACACCCTCCTCTGCTCTTCCACTGGACTGTCCCCCTTTCAATGTCAGTATGGTTATCAACCCCCCCTATTCCCTGAGCAGTTGGAGGAGGCGGAGGTGCCCTCCGTCCAGGCCCACGTCGGTCGCTGTCGTCGGACCTGGAGGCGGGTGAGGGCGGCGCTTCAGCGGGCTTCGGTCCGGCCCCAGCTTCAGGCCAACCGCAGGCGTCGCCCGGGGCAGAAGGTATGGCTCTCGACCCGGGACCTTCCTCTCCGGGTTGAGTCGAGGAAACTGGCGCCTCGTTTTGTGGGAATCTTTGTGACAAAGCCACATTGATGTACTGTGTTGTAAACCATGAAGTGTTTTTCTGTTATTATTTTCCTAGTTTTGTGATACATAATGTCTTCTTGTTTTGGGGTACTGTCTCTTTAAATGACCGGTCAAAGCGCTCTGGCGCAGGTGAAGAGACTTGTATTAATGAAGGTGAACATTCAGCAGAGAGGGAGGACGAGCTAGAGAAGAAGTGTTTGTTCTCCACAGTCCCGTTCGACGATATATATAAATGTGTTGCTGTTGGCTTTGAACAAAAGATAGAGCCTGTAAAACTGTAAAACTTTCGCATCGCGTTGGAGAGCGTTACTCACGCTGTGGGATATACTTTTCCTATGGATTATTTTTGAATCTAACGCGCCGCTGAGGATGGACCACTTCAATCGGGTGAGCCAATCCATTTTGCGTTTTTCTCAATGAACTGACTATTGGGGATTATACTTTTTTGCCTCGGGGGATTCAAGGAACGGACTTGAACGAATCATTTGAACTTGGAGTGAACTTGGGAGTGAACTTGGGAGTGAACTTGGAGTGAACTTGGAGTGAACTTGGAGTGAACTTGGAGTGAACTTGGAGTGAACTTGGAGTGAACTTGGAGTGAACTTGGAGTGAACTTGGGACTTTGTTTTGTTAAGTCCCAATTTAATTGACTTTGAAAAAAAGAAACATTCTAAACTCTTGTCATCATTTTGAAGCACCTACTTTAAAATTATTGAGAAATTATGTTTATTATTATTGAAGGAATGAAGTGAATTTATTATTCCTTTCTATTTCATTTGTTGTTTATTGTGTGTGCTTGAAACCCTAAAGAGGGTCTAATACAGTTATTATTTACATTGACAAGTTATGGGGTCTGTCTTGCCTTTTTTTTGTATATTGTACATTTACAGTACTTGAAGACCCTTTGTGGTTGTTCTGTTTATACCCTTTTTTTGTGATAACACAGCCGTTTCCCATAAGTAGGAGGGGGAGTTGTTATACCTTCAAGGTGGTGCGGCGGGTGAACCCGGTGGCATATAAACTGCTACTTCCACCATCCATGCGGGTTCATCCCACCTTTCATGTGTCCCTCCTGAAACCCTTCATTACATTCCCCCTGGCCCCGCCACCCCCCCCTGTCCCCCCACTGCGTATCGTTCAATCAAGAACAGTGTTCCAGAACTGGAATGTTGGAGAACTCTTTATCATGCTTTCCGGATTTCAAAGGAATAGCATGATGACTCCAAAAGCCATTACTACTGAATTTAACAGTTTAATCATTGCTGGTGATTTTAATATTCATGTAGATAATGTATGTGGTGACTACTGGAGAGTCAGTGACAGCTCGGAGAGACGGCGACCGGGGGCAGAACGTGCTGGCAACCCAATCTGTGTCTTCTGAGAGGAGGACCCCAAAAAAGCTACGATGAACTTAATGGAAAAATACCCCCAGGGGTGCCCGAGAGGGGGGGAGGATGAGCACCCCAGTCGGACGGACACAACGGCAACAGACTTAGATAATGGACAAACGACTATGAGCAAGCAGTGTACATGCGGTAAAATCTGCAAGAACATCCATGGCTTAAAGATCCACCGAGCGAGGATGAAATGCCCGTTAGGAGTAGAAGCAACACAACGCACAGGTGTTCAACCTGGTGAGACGCAGGAGGTGCCAGGCCCGGAGTCACCCCATAGTGCCCAGAACCTCCAAGTGTTGCAGTCTAACCCCTCGAGCATCAAGTCCGACCGGAGGCGGATCAAATGGCCAGCAGCTAGCATGACTTCACTGTGGAAGCAGTTCGATGACGATGTTGACCAAATTCTGGAGGTAACGGTGAAGGGCGAGGCTGACAGGAAGCTACAGGCGATGACAACAATCATTGTCAGCATTGCAGCTGAACGGTTCGGCGTGGAGGAGAAGAAAAGCTCCGGAACATCTTACGTAAAGAACCAAAGAGCTGCAAAGATCCATAACATCAGGCAGGAGATGAAAGCGCTGAAGTCCCAGTACAAGGTGGCAGGAGAGGAGGAATGCACTGGCCTGGCCCAGCTAATGTGCATCCTACGGAAAAACATCAGGATTCTCCGCCGGGCTGAGTGGCATCGGAGGCGGCGGCGTGAGAGGGCACGTAAACGTGCTGCATTCATAGCCAACCCCTTCAAGTTCATGAAGGATTTGCTCGGGCAGAAGCGCAGTGGCAAACTGGCCTCCTCGCAGGAAGAGATAGATATCATCTGAAGCAGACGTACAGCGATCCCGCAAGAGAGCAGGAGTTGGGAGAGTGCAACATCCTCATAGACCCCCCTGAACCGGAAGAGCAATTCGACATGTCGGAGCTGCAGCTGAAGGAAGTCAGGGAGGTTGTCCGCAAAGCAAGGGCAAGCTCTGCTCCAGGACCGAGTGGCACTTCATACAAAGTGTACAAGAACTGTCCCAAACTCCTGCTGCGTCTGTGGAAAATCCTGTCCTGCGAGTCTTCTGGAGAAGGGGGAGGATACCTGAACAATGGATAGTGGCTGAAGGGGTTTGGATCCCGAAGGAGGAAAACTCCACTCAGCTAGACCAGTTCCGCATCATCTCCCTGCTGTGTGTTGAGGCAAAGGTTTTCTTCAGCACTGTTTCCAGACGGCTGTGTACCTACCTGGCAAAGAACACCTACATCGATATATCCGTCCAGAAGGGCGGTGTGTCAGGAATGCCAGGTTGTCTGGAGCATACCGGCGTGGTGACACAGCTCATTCGGGAGGCCCGAAAGAACAAAGGCAACCTGTCAGTGTTGTGGCTTGACCTGGCAAATGCATTCGGCTCCATTCCACACAAGCTGGTTCAGTTCACCTTGACGAAGCATCATGTCCAGGGGTGCACATAACTTTTTGGGGCCAGTGCTCAGAGGAGCACCTAGGGATGCTGCTTGGTGCTCCCCGAGCTCGCGAGTCACGACCCGTCCCACAGGATGGATAAAAAAGGGATACATTTTACATTTACATTTACATTTACATATAAACAGATACATGGATAACTTATATTAGCAAAACGACATTTATTCATAAATAAAGATGAACGAACAAAGTATTGTGTGCAGAACAAAAGAAACAATGCAAAATCAAATGACTGCTCTTTAAGCATGAAAGTCTGTCAGACTCCTTTAAACACAATGAAATCAACTGACATCTCTTTAAGCACTAACTGAATGTCTGTTCTTTAAACACAATGAAATCAACTGACATCTCTTTATGAATGAATGAATGAATGGTCTTTATTGTCATTGATATAGTACAGGTACCAAACAACGAAATTTGGGAGGGGGGGCTCCCCTGGTGCTAGGAAAAAAAAAAACTAAAAACAAGAAGGGAAAAGAGCTGGTTTACATAAATAAAGGCTATGTACACTATCCACTATACTATACTATACAAATAAAACACTGTGCTGTACTCTATGCTATGCTATACCTATTCTAACATTTCCTATTCTCTGAACCTTATGTACCCTAGGGTTGTCATATTGCACATAGTGTTTAAGCACTTTAAGCACTAACTGAATGTCTGTTCTTTAAACACAATGAAATCAACTGACATCTCTTTAAGCACTGCTCTGTTCTGTAAACACTGAAATCAACGTTTCAACAAAAAGTTACAGCCTAAGCATTTATTTATGCTACAAGCTTAATCATCATCATCATCACTGCTCTCTTGACTGCTGTAAGTTATCACTGTCCTCAATTTCAACCATGGTAGAGGATGTTGTAGGTAGGCTATCACTTTAAATAGCTCATTATTTTGATTGTGCAACAAAGTCTTTTTTTTCTCCTAATAGAATTCCCAACCATATTCCCTGGGACAGGGGTCTAGGTGCGATAATGAAGCTGTAAAACAAACGTCTGAACGTTTGAAAGCTTCAGAGAAAAGAAACGTGTCCCTTTTAGCGACGAGTCGTTCGGGACTGAATTTTCACGTGGCGACGTGATAACCGTGCGATACGCGATACGCGGAATGAAAGTACGAGTTACGATACTTTCCGAATGTTTTCGTGAGGGGAGTTGCCGTGGTCGTCGTCGGTCGACTGTTTTGATGGATTACTCGTCGGGCCTTCGGCTGAGGGGACGGCAAATAGTTACTTAGTGGGGCTTGCAGTGATGCAGCAGTCAGCAGTTGGATTTTGAGGAAGTAAATTCCTCTACCAGCGGTTCCAGCTGTTGGTGCGCAAGAGCGCGTTCATGCGGCTGATCTGCCGCGCAGCATGCATTTTGGCGACGCATGCGCACTGGCGCAACAGTTATGTGCACCCCTGATCATGTCCCCAGCAGGTGTAGAGACCTCATCGCAGATTACTACAGCAACTTCAGGATGAGGGTCTCTTCAGGAGCAATAACATCCAGTTGGCACAAGGTGGAGATCGGTATCATCACAGGGTGCACTATCTCTGTGACACTGTTCTCCCTAGCCATGAACATGCTCACCAAGTCTGCTGAGCCAGAGTGCAGAGGGCCCCGAACGAATTCCGGACAACGGCAACCACCCATCAGGGCATTCATGGATGACCTCACAGTCACAACAGAATCAGTCCCAGGCTGCCGGTGGATTCTGAAGGGACTCGAAAAGCTAGTGGAGTGGGCCCGGATGCGTTTCAAACCCGCCAAATCAAGATCGATGGTACTGAGGAAAGGGAAAGTGGAGGACAAGTTCCGGTTTACCATCACAGGCACAGCCATCCCAACTATCACAGAGAAGCCAGTCAAGAGCTTGGGCAAGGTTTTTGACTGCTCTCTGAGAGACACAATATCCATCCAGTCGACCTGCACTGAGTTGGATGGCTGGCTGAAATCCGTGGACAAGTCAGGCCTACCCGGGAAGTTTAAAGCCTGGGTTTACCAACATGGCATTCTTCCCAGGATCCTGTGGCCCCTCCTTGTCTATGCGGTCCCTATCTCAACAGTGGAGACCTTAGAGAGGAGGGTCAGCAACCACCTCCGGAGATGGCTTGGATTACCAAGGAGTTTGAGCAGCACCGCACTCTATGGGAACACCAACAAACTGCAACTGCCCTTCAAATCCTTGGAGGAGGAATTCAAGGTGACAAGAGCCAGAGAAGTGGTTCAGTACAGGGACTCAAGTGATCCGAAGGTGGCTAATGCAGGGATCCAAGTGAGGACTGGCAGGAAGTGGAGGGCAGAGGAAGCTGTTCAAGAGGCAGAGGCGAGGCTGCGTCACAGGAGCTTGGTGGGAGTGGTCACACGAGGTCGAGCTGGGCTTGGATCCTTTCCAACTCCCCAAATGAACACCAGGGGGAAGGAAAAGCGCCGCCTTGTTCAGGAGGAGGTGAGAGCAGCAGTGGAGGAGACAAGAACCTGCAAGGCAGTGGGAATGAAGCAACAGGGAGCTTGGACGAGATGGGAGAATGCAATTGAGAGGAAGGTGACCTGGGCTGAGCTTTGGAAAGCCGAGCCTCACCGCATCAAATTCCTCATCCAGGCAGTCTATGATGTGCTTCCAAGCCCGTCAAATCTGCACACATGGGGCATAGCAGAGACACCAGCATGTCAACTGTGTTCCAAGCGAGGAACCCTGGAACACATCCTCAGCTGCTGTACAAGGGCCCTTGGAGATGGACGGTACAGGTGGAGGCATGACCAAGTCCTGAAGACCATTGCTGAAGCCATCAGCGCAGGACTTGTGTGGGCAAAGCAGTTCCGACCCTCCAAGAAAACCATCGCCTTTGTCAGAGCTGGGGGAGCAGCCAACCCCTGCCAGGAAAACATCTGCAGGCATCTTGACCTCTGCAAGAGACTGGCAGCTGTTGGTTGACCTTGAACATCAGCTGAAGTTCCCCAGCCACATTGTAGTCACCACCCTGCGACCAGACATTGTTCTCTTGTCTGAGTCCACCAGGCAAGCAGTGCTGCTGGAACTGACAGTCCCGTGGGAAGACCGCTTGGAAGAAGCCTTTGAGAGGAAGCTCTCCAAGTACGCGGGACTGGTCAGTGACTGCCAGCAGGCTGGTTGGAGAGCGAGGTGTTTCCCAGTAGAGGTTGGTTGCAGAGGATTTGCAGCCCGTTCCTTGGCCAGAGCCTTCAGCAGTTTGGGCATCGATGGAGAGAGAAAGAGGAGAGCCATCCGCAGTACCACCAATGCGGCAGAGAGAGCCTCTAGCTCCAGGTGACCAAGCTGGGGTCTGATCAGCCCCGGCTGGGTCACCTGGAGGAGGGTGTATGATGTTGAAAGACCCGAAACGCCCGATGATTCCAGGAACATCACTGAAGATGTGTCCAGAGGCATCAGTAGATGTATGTACACATGTAGAGGACACCAGAGCCAAATAAATATCTGTCTTTTTAGATGTTTTTTTTTACTTAAACAACATGTGAAACAATCCTATTCAATCTCTACATGCTTCCATTGGGACACATCATAAAAAGAATAAAATTGCCTACAAGAACTATGCGGATGACACTCAAATCTACATAGCCCTCTCACCGAACGACTATAGTCCCATCGACAATCTCTGTAATTAAATTGAACAAATAAACACCTGGATGACACAAAACCTCCTCCTATTAAACAAGGACAAAACAGAAATAATTGTATTCGGTGCACCTGACGAAAGATCGAAAGTCAGTGCAAAACTTGATTCTCTCTCTCTTCAAACTAAAAAACAGGTCAGAAATCTTGGTGTAATTCTAGACTCCGACCATGCATTTGTTTGTAGTAGACTTGATTATTGTAACGGTCTACTAACAGGCCTATCTCAAGGGGCTGTTCGTAAGCTGCAGCTCATCCAAAATGCAGCTACTAGGGTCCTAACAAAAATGACGAAGTTTGAACACATTACACCAATCCTGAGATCTCTACACTGGCTACCAGTTTCACAATTGTATTCAAAGTACTCAAGTAGTAAAGTTTTGGTCTTGGACCAAAATACGTATCAGATCTCCTCCCACCCTATATTCCCGCAAGGCCCCTGAGGTCAGCTAAATGTTTTATCTATTTACTTGTTATTTGCTTTATTCATTGTAATTTTATTTTGTTACTATGCTCCTCTTGCTGTATTTTTTTTATAATGTATGCAAAGCACTTTGAATTGCCCCTGGTGTATGAAATGTGCTATACAAATAAACTTACCTTGCCTTGCTGTCTCTCTGAAGCTTTGACAATGTGAGAAATGTTATTGAAGATTTCTGTTTTTTGTATAAAAAAATAAATAAATAATCCTGATACTCAAAGTGCCCGATAACCTGCAATTCCATCTGGATTTGTTTATGCCGTTGTTGATGCAAACCTCTTTCATTTTCATACCTCATGCAGTTCTGGGAGCTGGAATATGTTGCCTCTACCTACTAAATATCTCTCAATGTGTGATACCATTTCCTCAAACACCAACGCCTGCTGAAGTTGTTCATTCTCACTTGAACCTGAGTTTTATCTGTGTGTGCTCTTTGTATGCCTCTGTATGCATTTTTGTATTTACCAAGACAGTCATTGGGGTATTTGGCTTCAATGACAATGAGGTCACCTCCTGAAATGTTTGCTAGCAGAGCAGTGTCTTCCAATTCAGTTGCTTCAATATGACATTGTCAAGGTTCATTGTGGAACATTGATGGAGCTTCCCTGACAGAAGAACATACTCATTCTGACATGTTGAAGTAGACTGACGTCTTGATTGCCTGAAATCTTCAACTTATTCTGTTTTTCATGCAATGAATCTCTCTCTCTCTCTCTCTCTCTCTCTCTCTCTCTCTCTCTCTCTCTCTCTCTCTCTCTCTCTCTCTCTCTCTCTCTCTCTCTCTCTCTCTCTTTCTCTTTCTCTCTCTCTCTCTCTCTCTCTCTCTCTCTCTCTCTCACATACACACACACACACACACACACACAAACAAACACACTACAATCTATCCTTAAAAAACAATGTCTGTTTGAGCTCTCTCATTGATATAACAGCTAGTTTTTGACTAAATATGATATCGAATTTACGCGCGTAGCCTACGTAAGGGGTCTCGCACTTTACACTTCTGCGTAGGTCGCTCTGCAATTACACCGTCACATCGCTAGGTGTCAGTGTGTTTTATATGTCCCTGTGCTGTGCCTCTTCCGGTTAGCTATCATTCTGACAATGCCGACGATCGGTGTACTTATAGCGGCATAATAGCGATCAAAAAACTTATTTTTGTTATGCTTGTTGTAAAGAAAATGTCTATAATGCATTGAAATGACAGTAAACTAAGATAATAAGATGGTTATCATACATTTTCAAATCTTTATGAATAAGTAATTACAGAAAAAGTTAATGACATTTCTGTCATGGCTTCCGCATTTTGGCCGACGAGAGAGTCGGAATCTTGTCGGAATCATGTGCTACCAAGCGGACCAATCACAGAGCTTACGGTTGCGTAGAAACTGACGCGTAGTTACATTTTTGGAGAGGTGCGCGTTAATCGACGGCGTAGGTTATGGCATAGCTTGCGTAGGCCCGCGTAGCCTTGCGTAGCCTACGGCGTAGATTTTACGCAGAAGCTTAAATCGGCCTTTAGGCTGATATTCCAGAGAATGTAAGTGAGCACTGCCTTCAATGAATCTGAGGACTGAACAGAAAATAAATCATGCATGTGTAATTTATGCAGACAACTCTCCAAATATATTTTCTATTTTACTTTAAATTACACACTCCAATACGTTGTGGGAGCAGAGAAATAAGCAATGTATAAGCTTTAAACTGGTGGCTAGCCATGAATGGATTTTCAAAGACTGACCCCTTGTTACTGTAGTGGAATGAACAATCCACGGAACCCAGAGTTGTCAGATCCGTACAGGCTTTTATTATTAGAACAAAAACCCTGAGTTGGTTCTGCAGAAAAGCAACTAACTTGATACATTCATACATCAAGTTAAATATAGTTCAATAGGAGGTCTGGTCTGTCACAGGGTCTGTCACAGGGCCTAAGATTGACTGGTTATATTCAGGTGCCTCCTACTTCCTGTTATAGATATGTCCAAATAGAGGCAACAGGGTGTCACAGTAATTTTCCATGAGAGCACCACACCTGTATCAATGTTGATCTCGTGGAACATCAATGTGGAACATTTTCAGTGGACTTTGATTTTTTTTGTGCTGGATAGGTGTCTCTCAATAACAGGCTCAATACGTATGTAACCGTTTACATCAGGCTTCATTACATTTGCTGATATAAATGCTGATTCACTTGTAACTATAAAAGGTTTATGACATGTGTGGTAATTAATACACAACATTACCCTCTGTGTGTATAGTGACAGGTTATCAGCTTTATTATTAACTATAATCAGCCATGGGACTTGTAGTTAGATGTGACACGGGGGGTGCCTACTTCTGTTTGCTAATTTCATGTTGTCAACGCATCATTTATTAATTACAACTACTAGGGTGGGTTGTCTATGTTTTGGTCTGATTACATGGTGTTTTCAACCTTTTACATACCTTTTATAAGGTTATTTGTAGTAAGCATTGCTTGGGTGATTTACAAGTACCGTACATTTTGGGTGTTTTACACATATTATTGAATCCACTACTTACAAGTGCAAGCATCCATATTGATGTCCAAAAAAGCCACTAAATGAGTCTGAATTGATTTGTACGTCTCAATGAACATCTGTACCAAATGTGGCACTTTAATCTGCCGTGTATCGATTTCATCATGTTTTGATGCCAAGGAACCAGGCGAGTAATATGTGCTCTTTAGCTTTTTCAACTCAATGAAGACAGATTGTCACAAATTTACATTCATACGTTTTGGGGCATTTAGCTGACGCCTTTATCCAAAGCGACTTGCAACAAATACATTTGTCTCAGTAGGTGAATCATCTATCCATCAGTCATCCTAAAATGAGTAAAGACACTGTACTGGTGGGGATCACCAGTCTGGATCCACGAGGACTCTGGAACGGTGGGAATGTCAGCCTTGGACAGTGGGGTAGTGGTGGCCTGGCTTAGTGGATAGTGAGTTGGACTAGTGATTAGAAGGTCATGAGTTCAAATCCTACCTGTGACCTTGAGTAAGGCACTTGTCCCTAAATTACTCCAGTGAGACTGTCCCAGTAATCTCTAATGGTAAGTGTCTTTGGATAAAAGCGTCTGCTAAATGGTAAAATCCTTGAGAGTTTATGTATAAAGAGAGAGAGAGAGAGGAGAGAGGGAGATTGGGCCGGGGGGGTGTGGGGTGATGGTGGTGGGGGAGTAAGGCCTTCTCCTGACCATGAATGAAGGACAGGCTTCTGCGCCCATTAAACCATATCACTATCAAATGACAAACACAATGTTTCGCTTTAACTTTATTAATGACTATTATGAGTCAATATTGTGTGAGAATACATAACTGCAAGCGCTTGCCTCATCAAGTGTAGGTCTTTTAATCTGTACAATTGCTCTGTACTTAATTTAACAGATACACTTTAAATATACATTTCTATAACTTTGATCTGACTGATAAAAAACGCCAATGCAGTGTTTGAGTTCGCCTCACATGACATGGCTGACAGAATTCAAACATTGATCATTTCATGCAATAATGGCATTGCATGAACACACTTAGGCTGCCAAGTCTCACGCAATCGCCGTGAGACTCACGCATTTCAACCAGTTCTCACTCTCTCACGCCGCACCTCTATTTCTCACGGCGAGAAATAACAATTGTTTTACGGGACTTTTTTTAATTCCTTGAAAGAAAGCTACCGGACATGAGTTTCGTGGCATCTTTCTGCACGCGCGTTAACTTGACTCGGCAATGGAAGCGGCAGGCGAGCGCAGATGGAAGAACCTGTGTTCACGCGAGCTGCAAGAACGTAGCAAGCAGTGTTGCCAGATTGGGCTACTTTTGGTCACACTGGACGGGTGGATTCGGCAGCTTTTAGACCGGTTGGGCTGGACATTGTCAATTCCGTCTGGCAACCGTGGTAGCAAAATATGTGCATACATTACAACATCGTATCTGGTAGCCTACTGGACTGGGTTGCACCAATTTGGCGTAAGTCATTACTAAATGCAGGCATTTAGTAGTTACTAAACCCCTAGTTGTTACTAGCTAGTTTCAAACTAGTTGTTTACTAATTTCGGTTGCACCACGCCAATCTTAGCTAGTAAATACTCCGTTTTGGTAACTGTTTTTTGTTTCTCTACTGTAACGTAACCAGGTACATTAATAATAATAATAATCCATAATAATTTCAATTTACAATACAAATAGAACAATTGGGGGTCCCTCCCAAAAAATGTGGGCGCGCTGCGCTTAACCACCAAGCCCTCATTCTGACCCAGGAAAAACCCTGGTATGTACTGTATACCATGATAGCCATCTATGAGCAATGCACTGTATATAAGATGATGATCAAGGGTCTTTCTGCTGCTGACCAAGGGGCTGAGTCCTGTTGATGGGGCCCATTTTTCTTTTAGAGTCTGTAGGCTATTGTATTTGTTTATTAAGATTTCATAAATGTGAGATTGTCTGAATTTTTTTCTTGTTTTATAAAATGTTAATTATTTTCATTTCTTGTGCTGGTTTATTATGAACAACATGTAAAATTGATTCCCTGGTCAGATGCTCATGACAGAATAGAACTAATAATTGAACATTTTGCAGAATTCTCTGCGATCACGAATAATAATAATCAGACTACATGCACAATCACTTCTGGGTTCTACTAACAGGCCGGTAGAACATGAGAATGGGATAATTTGAATAATATATTCTAATATATTAGCCTATAGGCCTAAGCGTGTTCATGCAATGCCATTATTGGATGAAATGATCAATGTTTGAGTTCTGTCAGCTACGAAGCGGATGTGTTTACTAGAACATGGAAATGCAAACGCTAATCACATTATAGCATTACAATTGTCATATTGACTCAAATAATGCAGGCAAAAGTGGAAAATGAAAAGTACTATTGTGGGATTGCATACTAATTTTCACTTTAGAATGAACTTTTGAATTTTGGCAGCGCATGACTTTTAAAATGACATTTTAATATTGACAACGAATGTGCATACCAGTTACATGAAAATGATCATATGATTGCATTTGGATTTGAATATTGACTGAAAGAATGCAGACAAAAGTGGAACATGCAATTGCAATCTCAAATTGAATTAACATTTGAATTTAGTCCGCTATATGCTTCCATAGTGTGTTGGTAACAGTGGGCAATCTTTTTAAATGTACTGTCTTCTATTTTTATTACAGCTTTGATGCCCAGATGGGATGGGACTTAACCAGTGGCGGCTGGCCGATAGAGGGCGCCCCCACCTTCACTTCCTAGTTGCGATTTGTAAAAGTTTTTTTTTTCAATAAACATTGTTTATTCACAAAATGCGGCTGATATTCTGTCGGCGCCTATCAGCATTAATTAAAAATCCTCCAATACAATAAACATTTTATCTGTGTGTGTGTAAAATTCACTGTTAAAATACATAGGGGGAGGAGTCGGGGCGCCGGTCGAATGCAAGTCTATGCCAGGCCAAATACTTTTCTCTTACACGTGAGCTGTTGCAGCGCTCCAATTGGCTGTCTCCTATTTCTCGGCCGGGGCGCAAAAATATCCGGTTGTATAGCAGAAAATGCATATGCTGAGGACTTCCGACTTCCGGGGCAGCATGGATTGAACGCACGCACGACTGCTCTCCTAACAAATTAAGTTTTTTACAATGTAAGGAGGATTTATTTCTGTAAACAAATTGAACAAATGGATTAGAAGGAGGCATCTTTTGTTCCTAACTTGAGGATATTGCAACTGGACCTATTACAGAAGTCAAACTTATATCGTTTGTGGTCGCAATCTCCGCACTGGCTGTTTGTTGATTGTTTGGTATAGGTTACTCAAGTTGTATGGCCAACGCTGCTGGCAGCAGAGAGTTAAGAAATCTAAGAAGCGATCTAAAACAAAACGTGACGGTGATGGACCGCGGAGAACTTGCATCAATTATGAGAGAAGTCATACGTGAAGAGCTTGACTCCGCATTTGATCTGAAACTTAAACCAATTAAAGAATGTCTGGATTCACTCCGCAAGGATATGATTTCCAATACGACCAAGGTAAAGGACCTGGAAACAGCCGCTAACGAGACGGAACGCCGTCTAACTGATCTCAATCACAGTCGGATAATATGTCACTGAAACAGAAAATTGAACAGATTGAAGCACGTAGCCGCAGTTTTAATATTCCAGTGTTGGGACTGCCTGAAGACAGTGAGAAAGGCAATCCCACTGCGTTTATGAATTCCCTGTTATGCGACGTGTTTGGTGCCGACAAGCTGGGACCTCAACCCCGCGGGAGGCTAACGTGAGGTATGGGCTGTTATTTCCACGCAAGCTGATTGTCACATTTGCTAACAACACTGCCTCCTTCACGGACCACAGAGAGGCCATGGCACACTACATCCAGGTAATTAAACCAACTCTATAATCCTGACTACATCAATGGCTAACATCAATGCCTGAACAACAGCCCACTATATGGGCAATGTGACAGTAGACAATGTAATGAATCCTGGATTGATGGAGATGCCTATAGGCTACGTGACATTTAATTGGAGTCCCTGACTATGACGAATATATGATATGTATGTATATATGAATAACAATTGATATGGATCAATTTATACCTCTTATTAGATTATAAATACTCTGGTTGTTATGTTTGCCTTTTGGTTGACAGCAAAAGGGAGAGAGGAGGATAGGGAGGGAGAGAAGGAGAGAGAGCAGGATGGTGTCGGCACACCAGAGAGAGAGAGAGCAAGAACCAGGTGAGAAAGTGGACAGGTAGTCAAGACCACATAAGTAAGTAGCCTTGAGAACCGATGGTTCTGGAGCCTAATGGCCCATAGGGAAGGAGCCTATCTCCTGTTTCCGTAGCGTGAGGCGGCTTAATGTACAAGTTAGTACACCCCCTGGACATGCACTGGTATGTCGCAGGGTCTTACCCCCTGGGGGGGGGGGGGGGGGGGGGTCCATGCCACGGTCAATGCCACCCCCCCAAGGCAGCAAACCTAGGGGAAACACTGTTATTCTCATGCTAAAATCGACTGTAAATCCAGATTTTAAAGTTGATGTTCTTCCCCGTGGAGCATGCCCCCATAACCTGTGCCCCACCCAAAATGTTTAGCACCAGCCGCCACTGGACTTAACCAAAGTCCCACTAGACGCTTTATGGACTATAATGATAAATGAATACATACACACAGACACAACATTATTCTTTTGTACTATTCTATTGTTGGTGTATCAACAGTCAAATACACATAACTTCTTCAACTTGTTTCAGATTTCCATGAATGAAACATCATTATGACACATCATTTGAAAGTTTACAATCTGGAAATGTGCCATTGTTATGCCATGCATCAGATTATTTCTTTCTTTTGTTCTTCTTGCATGCATACACACGGACACATTCTCATTCTTTACCATTCTATGATTGTATTGCTCAGTTGTACCTTGCCTTATGTATCTTTTCAATTGCCATCTTGTTTTCTCTCGCACCTGCGATGTCGTCTCTCACTAGGTGCTGTGGGCTCATACCATATATGGATTGGTTGCTGCAGGTCCTGGCTGGGCAGAGGCTTGATTAGGTGATCTGAGGCACCTGGTGAGTTGCCTACTTAAGCTGGCTGCTCACTCTGATTCTCCCTCTTCTCCTCCTTCCACCAGGTTTGGTTGGTTTGAGCGTAGGCTCGCTTTATCCTTACTTTTACTTTAACACACCCTACAACATCTACACTACACCTTCCACTCATCCATACACTGCATTCACTACTGATGATACTGATTGACATATCTATTGTTACTTTGAAGTACTTTCAGTTAGTTTATTAAATAAATACTTTCGTTCTGAGTTAAAGCATGTGTGGTCTCCCCTTATTTTGTGTACAGTCCCTTGAGCCTGGGCTGTTACATGGGGGCTTGTCTTTATGAGATCTTTTTGAGTATGGCTCAGTAGTGGGTCTGTATTCTGTCTGTGCTGTATTTCGGCATGTTTGGGGAGATTCACACGTGTTTTTGTTAAAGGTTGTTGGTTTGTGGTGGATTGAGGAGAGTGCATTTGGTCCCAGGTTTGCAGTGAGGCTCGTGGTGAGTAACCTGGAGTTTAGTTGTTGACTTACAGTTGTGCATGCGGGGTGGGATGACCTTGTGTTTCGGAGTTATTCCCCATGGTTTTGTTTTGTTAGTTTTTTGTTGTTGTTGTTTTTGTGCAGGGCGGCAACAAAGGCCCACGAGGGGTCCAGGGGACACACCCAGAGCACGGGGGGTGATCAGCATAGCTGAAGGCCTTCCTGCTGTTCTGTGCAGAGGACAGCACTCTGGGTAAAGGGCTTCAGTGGTCTGATTTTGGATGCTGGAGCAGTGTTTAAAAAGCCCATCGCCAAGCTGCATGAATATTTAGAATTTATTTTGGGGTTCTCCTGGTTTGGTGAGGTTATCCTATATCCTATTTCACAACAGTAAGGTCAACAGTTGTTGAGATCTAGGTGCTTGGCGTTGTTTTTGTGGCCTTTAGCTGGTCAGCCTGTCTAGTCGTGTTGTCAGGATGGATTCTGTTGAGGAGTTTTTTGGTTCTCCTTCTGATCACTTTCTTGGTCTGTGTTCGGTTTTTGGGATAGAGGACATGGTTGGTTCGGCTGGTTTGGATGTTGAGCAGCGTAAAGAGTTGTTGGCCATGCAGCTTCGTCATGAGGAGTGGAAGCATCAGAAGGACTTAGAACTCAAATTGGAACTGGAAAAAATGAACCTTCTGTTGGAGAAGGATAAGTTGGATGTGGAACGGTGTAGACTGGATTTGGTTAGGGAAGGTAAATTGTCTGATCTCTCCGGTTGGGGTGGGGGTTCTACTTCTGATTTTTTTTTTCGGGGGTCAGCGTTGTCATTTTCAACTGACTCAGATACTGGAAATTCCAAGTTAGTCAGGGGGATGGGGATGAAAACTCTGTCTGTTCCTCTGCACAAAAGGGAGTTTTTCTCCGATCTGGTGGAGGGAGAAGTAACGATTGGTGTCCGTCCTCAGTTGCCGGTGGATGGCGTTGATGTCATTCTCAGTAATGATCTAGCAGGGGGCCGGGTTTGGGCGGACGGTCCTCCACTGGTTGTGACGGTAACAGGGTCTCCTTCACAGGGGCCTGTGGTCTCGGATTTTCCGGAGGTCTTTGCATCCTGTGCAGTGACTCGCTCTATGGGTCGGGCTGCAGCGGTGCCTGGTCGGGAGACGGCACATGGCAATTCTCATAAATTGACAGTGTCTTTGCCTGTTGAGCTCTTGTCTGGTTCTCCTTCTGATTTGGTTGAGGAGTGGAGAGCGGATCCGTCTCTGCAGGAGCTGTGCGACGGTGCTCTGACGGCAGCCGAGATGGGAACTGCTGCCCAGGGTTGTTTTTTTCTGGAGGGGGGTCCGGTAAGGAAGTGGCTGCCCCACGATGAGGAGTTTATTGAGGATCCCATTGTGCAGGTTGTGGTGCCGAGGGGGTTTGGGGAGGCCGTGCTTGACGTGGCTCAAAGCGGCGTGGCGGGTCATTTGGGGGTGTGCAAAGCCTATGGCCGTGTGCTGCGTGGCTCCTTTTGGCCTCGCCTGAAACAGAGGGTCCGCCTGAAACAGGGTCCTACGTAACTTTTGGCCTCGCATGAAACAGAGGGTCCGCCTGAAACAGAGGGTCTTACACTTTGGTCTCATGGGTTACTGGGAATTTATGAATTCTTGTTTGTTTTTTGGTTGGTTATTGGGGGGTATTATTGGGTTTGAGGGGGGGGATGTGACAGCCCTCACTAGGTGCTGTGGGCTCATACCATATATGGATAGGTTGCTGCAGGTCCTGGCTGGGCAGAGGCTGGTTTAGGTGATCTGAGGCACCTGGTGAGTTGCCTACTTAAGCTGGCTGCTCACTCTGATTCTCCCTCTTCTCCTCCTTCCACCAGGTTTGGTTGGTTTGAGCTTAGGCTCTCTTTATCCTTTTACTTTAACACACCCTACAACATCTACACTACACCTTCCACTCATCCATACACTGCATTCACTACTGATGATACTGATTGACATATCTATTCATAGCTTTCAGTCACGTGGTTTCTTCCCTAGCAACCACCAACCTGACGGGCAAAAAGTATCATAGCAACATCGCTCAACATGGCGAGTGGACGCAATTTACCGGCTGCCTACTATTTAGACCACCTCACCCATGAAGAACTATCAAGATACACGACGGTGATAGGAGAGTAGGATTGACACCATTCAAATGGTTTTGGATTCCATGTCTTCTCCTCTATCCGGACACGTTGGAACTTATTTTCCTAACCCCCGGAGAATCAAAGTTATTGACCCGCAAAGGGTGCCTCCTTGACCGGCTTTGCCCGTGAATAACACCGGTTATGGAGGTGGTACAAACACAATACTATTATTGCTAAATTCACCATCAGTATACGGTCATTTTGAGCCCTTAACCACCGCGCTGACACCCCGAGACGATATACTTTTAACCTTAAACTCGATCAACCGGGCGTTCACCCGCTGCTGGACGAAACTACCGCTGACAGCGGGGCGAGGGAATTTCTACCCGGGAATTCGCTCCTTGCTGTGTCGACGGTGATAGGAGAGTAGGATTGACACCATTCAAAAAGTTTTGGATTCCCTGGCTTCTCCTCTATCCGGACACGTTGGAATTATTTTCCTAACCCCCGGAGAATCAAAGTTATTGACCCGCAAAGGGTGCCTCCTTGACCGGCTTTGCCTGTGAATAACACCGGTTATGGAGGTGGTACAAACACAATACTATTATTGCTAAATTCACCATCAGTATATGGTCATTTTGAGCCCTTAACCACACGCGCTGAGTTTTAACCTTAAACTCGATCAACCGGACGTTCACCCGCTGCTGGACAAAACTACCGCTACTCCCGCTGTCAGCGGGGCGAGGGAATATTTCTATCCGGGAATTCGCTCCTTGCTGTGTCCACGGTGATAGGAGTGGAGGATCGACTCCATTCAAAAAGTTTGGGATTCCATGTCTTCTCCTCTATCCAGACACGTTGGAATTATTTTCCTAACCCACGGGAAATCAAAGTTATTAACCCGCAAAAAGTGGGTTTTGCCCGTGGGTTTTGCCCGCAAAAAGTGCCTTTTGCCCGTCAGGTGGGCGTTTCCACTATGCTGTGACGTCACATGAAAGCTATGAATAGTTACTTTGAAATACTTTCAGTTAGTTTATTAAACAAATACTTTCGTTCTGAGTTAAAGCATGTGTGGTCTCCCCTTATTTTGTGTACAGTCCCTTGAGCCTGGGCTGTTACAGTTATGCCATGCATCAGATTATTTCTTTCTTTTGTTCTTCTTGCATGCATACACACGGACACATTCTCATTCTTTACCATTCTATGATTGTATTGCTCAGTTGTACCTTGCCTTATGTATCTTTTCAATTGCCATCTTGTTTTCTCTCGCTCCTGCGATGTCGTCTGAAACTGAAGCCATAAGAATTGTATTCTCTTGTACTTATAATGGATAATATTTTTAAAAATAAAATAAATATATATTTTCAAGAGGCAGAATGAGAGAGTCACGTGACCACTCGTTGACGATGCACTTCTTGTCTGCTCAATTTGCCACTTAATTGCACTAATACTTTACAATTTATCGAATAATATATTAGAAACAGCAATGACCACATCCCTTGCTATGGGAAGTCGCAAAAGAGAGGTTGAAAACTCTCCAACTAAGAAGAAATGTAAAGATACATCCATCTCTAAAGAATACCTCGACGTCGCCATTGCTGACGGTATCAGGCTAGCGCTGCAAGAACAGCAATCCATCCTGAACACAGCTATTACTTCGGCCATCAAAGATGCTGTGGATTCCATCCTAACCCCTCAGCTTTGCTCAATCAAAATCGACATCGAAAAGACCAACGAATATGTCCGAGGTATGAAAACGGATATCGAGCACCAAGCTAAGCTAGCCCAAAAGACCCAGAGCCGCATCGACTCCGTTCAGTTGGCTGTGCGCGAGGACAGACATAGCATTGCTGAACTCCGAAAGCAGGTGGAACAACTCACAGAGAAAACAGCTGACATGGAAGATAGGGCTCGGCAAAATAATCTACGTCTGGTAGGCTTACCAGAGTCGTTGGAGGGCTCTGATGCTGCAGGTTACCTCAAAGCCAACCTGGTGAAGTGGATTCCCTCCTTGGCTGGCCGAGTCATCGAGATTGACCGTGCTCACCGCATATATAACGGCCGCGAGCAAAACAGCAATCGCCCCCGTACCCTCATCTTCCGTCTACTGAGATGGCAGGACAGGACCACCATCCTAAAAGAAGCTAGGAAGATATATCCAGTGAAGCAAGATAAATCCACCCTCCTGTTCTTCCCAGACTACAGTGCCCCAACTACAACCAAGAGGAAGGGGTTCAACACGGTTATCAAGGATGCGCATGCCATGGATCTGCAGCCTTTCCTAATCTACCCCGCTATTCTCAAAATGGAGCACGATGGCAATAAGATGTCCTTCGACTGTCTGTCCAGAGCAGAGGACTTCATTCGATCCTTGAAGTCACCACTTCAGCCACACCAATCCGAATCCTATGCCGGTGCTGTGCGGCGCGACCCAACAACGAAGCTGTCTACAGGACCCGTGCGACCCACACCTGCCAGGCGGCCCGGCCGAGAGGACTCTACTGCTGTCAATGATCCGGTGATCGAGGATGGTGACGGGATGGAACTGACCACCTAATCAGCCACGACACTGTCATGGGGACTGCTTTAGATTTCAACGATAGAAATGACTATTTTACTTTCTTTTCCCCCAGGATATGCAATTGCTTATGAAAATGGATGTTTACTTTGAGTAACGCTGCAGGGTCTAACGAGGTATGGTTGTTATGTTCCCCTATCTCAAACTATCATTTTTCACCATTATGATGGCCTGCTGATATCCCGTTGTTTTCATTATTTAATGCCATGTCTAGGCAAATTTTTTTTTGAGGGGATGATATGATTCTTTAAGTTCGATAAAGACTCATTGTTATAACTATCAGGGGGTGTATTGAGCCGATTTGTGGGCTGCAGCGTTGCAATAGACTGAGTCACGTCTCAGAGAATGTTTATGTTTTGGCAAGCCTGTAGGTTACCTTCGCGGTTTGCTAACTTTTTTGTACATTTTTCTCTTCATTTATTTTTCTCCCTCCCCCTCCCAACGGACAAGTCGCGTAACGGATTGGACTTTTACTGTACTGATAGAAATACTAAGTAGTCATGACCAGAACTATAATTTCATTCAGATATTCTGTATTTGCTCATTAGAATCCTATGGCTACGTCTGACCTAACTGTTATGTGCTGGAATGTGAACGGGCTTAACTCGGCTATAAAGAGAACGCGGATTCTAGAATTCCTCCACCGTAAGAAAGTCTCCATAGCTCTAATACAGGAATCACATCTTAAGGAATGTGACGTTACACGTTTTCAGAACAAATATTTTAAAGTTATTGCGCACTCTTGCGCTCAAAATAAGACCCGAGGTGTGCTCGTCTTGGTTGACAGGAGGTTGCATTTGACTCTTGATCAGATAAGAAGTGACAAACAGGGCCGATTTGTTTACATAAAGACGAGAATAAACCAGGTTAAATTGATGCTAGCCTCCATTTATGCCCCTAATGAAGTCGACGCAGAATTTCTACCAGATATCAGTAACACATTGTTAGAAAACTCTGCAGGCTATCATTTAATAGTAGGTGGTGACTTCAATTCTGTCCTCGATCCCTCATTAGACAGGTCCTCTCCAGTTAATGTAAGCTCACAATCAACTGCATTTCTAAATTCATTTATAATGGATTTAAACGTTGTTGATGTGTGGAGAATTCAGAATAATAAGGCCAGAAATTATACATTTTATTCTAACAGACATAAATCTTTTTCCAGAATTGCTTTTATTTTTGTAAGCCCATCCCTCATTCCCTCCATGTCCCCAATTGATATTCTGCTAATACTGTTGTCTGATCACTCACCTGTGGCATGCAAGATTCAGCTCTCTGCTAATACTGACAAGGCCACTAGGTGGCGGTTTAACACCACTTTGTTGACAAACCCTGACTTTTCGATCTTTCTCAAAGCTGAACTTGAAGTATTTCTTGCTATAAACAGAGCACAGTGTGATAATCCTCAAATTTTGTGGGAAACAACCAAATGTTTTCTCAGGGGCCTTTGTATTTCGTTCTCCTCCACTCTCTCTAAAGCACGTAACAAGCGTTTTAATGAGCTAGAGAAATAAATAAAAACAGTAGAAAATTTACAAAAACACAATTTTACAGAAGATCAAGCCACACGGCTCGCTTGTCTCAAATGAGAATATAATGCTATATCTCTCTCAAAGGCTGAATTTATCTTTCATAGAACGATATTATTTTGATGCTGAAAGGCCCAGCCGCTTATTGGCACTGAGACTGAAGGAGAATGAAAGCAAAGCCTCTATAAATGCTATTAGAGACTCTGCGGGCACTGTTCATACTGCTTACCAAGCTGTGAATAGTATATTTCAAACATTTTACTCCAACCTGTACCAATCTGACATAGATTATGATACATCTCGCTGCAAGGCGTTCCTTCATGGCCTCAATTTACCTAAGATATCACAGACTGAAAGGGAGGTTCTTGACTGCCCTCTTGACTTAAAGGAGTTACACAATGCCCTTCAATCTCTACAGAAAGGAAAATCACCGGGCTTAGATGGTCTTCCACCAGAACTGTATTTAGTACTTTGGGATTTGATAGGTCCTCTTATTATGGACTCCTTTAATGATGCTATATCTAGAGGTGATTTTCACAGAGATCAAAAAGTTGCCCTTATCTCTCTTTTGTTAAAAAAGGGGAGAGACTCTTTGGAGTGCTCTAGCTACAGGCCTATCTCCCTGATCTCGTGTGACCAGAAACTGTATGCTAAGGTTTTGGCTATACGATTGGAGGCTGTAACAGACGCCTTGATCAGTGAAGACCAGACAGGGTTCATGAAGGGACGCCTTGCATCTGACAATATGCGCAGACTGCTTCATATCATCAATTTAACCGATAGCTCTCTCAGCCCTTGTGCAGTATTTTCGCTTGACGCTGAGAAGGCTTTCGATCGGCTTGAATGGAACTACATGTGGGCTGTTTTAGACCATCTTGGCTTTGGGGTTAATTTCATTGCTATGATTAAGACTTTGTATAATGCACCAACCGCTTCTGTTCTCACAGGTAATGTTATTTCCCCTCCAATCCAACTGGAGCGCTCAGCGAGGCAGGGCTGCCCATTGTCACCATTCTTGTTCTGTCTCTCTCTTGAGCCCTTAGCCCAGGCCATCAGACAGAGTACTTGCATTTCCCCTATTTCAATTCTAGATCATAGCCACCACATCTCATTATATGCTGATGACATTCTATTATTTCTAGATAATATTGATACTTCTGCCCCCCATGTGTTAGAAATGTTTGAAGATTTCGGTAGATTGTCAGGCTATAAGATTAACTGGACGAAGTCAATTCTAATGCCCCTTAGTCCTTCAGCAAGAACCTCCTGTCTCCCTAGACATATCCCAGTGAAAGATACATTTACTTACCTTGGCATCACTATATACCCAACCATACCACGGATAATTAAAGACAACTTTGATGTAACCTTGAACAAAATCAAAACGGACATTCAAAGATGGGATAGCCTCAAAATATCTCTTCAGGGCAGAACCACGATAATCAAGATGAATGTTTTGCCAAGGATCAACTTCCTGTTTTCCATGTTACCATTACCCCCACCACCCAAATACTTTGATGATATTAATTCGTTGGTCTCAAGGTTCATATGGGCTGGCAAACGCTCGAGAATCTGTCTTACAACTTTGCAACAACCCAAATTGTCGGGTGGGATGGCAATTCCAGATTTTAAGATGTATTATTTAGCTTTCCAGACTCAAGCCTTACGTACCTGGGTGAATCCAAATTCAAAAGTACCTTGGAGGTCAATAGAGGCAGGCCTGGTCAGTCCAGTCAGATTAGAGGATTTACTTTTCTCAGGCACTGGACGTAGGACTCTCAGTCATAGATTTGGTTGCATTATAGATAACGCCCTTAAGGTGTGGAAAGCGTCTGAGAAAATCATGGGAGGTTCCTTGCGATTCTGTTCCTCCACTCCTCTATGGAATAATCTAAACTTAATGTCGGGTAACCGACCATTCACCCAGCAAACATGGAGCTCTCGGGGTGTAAATACTCTCAGAGACCTGTATGACAATGATGGCCTAGTTTCATTTCAGCACCTCCAAACTAAGTTTGTCCTTCCAGCGTCATCATATTGTGTCTATCTACAGCTGAGGTCCTCACTCAAGGCCTATGGAGTGCCTTGGCGCTCCCCACTTCCAACTCACCCCATGATAGCCTGGATTGAACATACCCCAACCTCTCATGGCTGTATATCCAGAATATATCGCAATCTAATGGACGCAATTAAAAAACCACTTGCGGTTGAGGCTTTATGGAGCCGAGAGCTTGGTGAATTGGATTTCCACCCAAACTGGGACACAATATGGTCTAATCTCAATTCAACGTCCAAAAACTTAGCTCATCAGTTAATTCATTTTAAAGTCATCCACAGGGCCTATGCTACACCATATAGAAGATACTTAATGAAACTACAACCCAACTACTACTGTCAATTCTGCCCTACCCCCACACCGGGTTCATTTCTCCATATGTTCTGGGAGTGTCCAGTCGTGGCCAATTTTTGGAACCATGTCAATTCTGTAATGTCCAAGTTATTTAAGATTGACTATGTTCCTAATCCATGTTTATGTTTGCTCAATGATGACTCTGATTTCGATTTAAGTATTACGCAAAAGAAAATGCTATTTGCTGGTTTCACCTCTGCAAAAAAAAACTATTCTTCAACATTGGATGACACCTGATTTCAGTATGAACACTTTTTGGTTTTACTCTTTACAGAGGATTGTGAATCTTGAGTGCACAACGGCCAGATTGAACAAAGCAAGGCCCAGTACAGTTGATGCGTGGAAGGCTTATTCATTGAACTTGACTAACCTGACTGCTCTATGATTTGATTTTCCATTTACCCCAATCCGGATTGTGTTGTATTTCTACTATTTGGCTGTGACTTGTCTGCTACACTACCCCTTTTCTTTTTTGTTTTCTTTCATTTTTCCCTCCCCTCCCTTCTTGTTCTGTATTGTCATTGTTAGTTGTTGATAAAAGCAATAAAACATCTTGATCACAAACATAAATAATAAATAAATAAATGTTGGCACAAATGGCAATAACAAACCATGAATCTTGAATTATTATTATTATTATCAATATTATTATTTAGCCATTTAAACATGTCAACCCATGTCAGTTTGTTTCCTCAGGGTAAGCTGACAACACCAGAGACAGATGACAGGTAGATAATGACAGGCAGGGTCATTTCGGGGGTATCAACATTCAAATATGCATACATTCTTCAACTTGTTTCAGATTTCAATGTATGACATTTGAAAGCTTACAATCTGCCCTTTCATAATCTGGAAAAAAATGAAAAATGACCTTGCCCTACCTGAGGACCTTTTCATCAGACCCTGTCACATATGAACACAGGTTATTTCAACAGGCTGTTATTGAGGATGGTTACAACAAGGTGAGTTTTTACAGGCTAGTGGTGTTTTAAGTCTCCTTTTCAGTGTGTGTGTATGTGTGTGTGTGTGTGTGTGTGTGTGTGTGTGTGTGTGTGTGTGTGTGTGTGTGTGTGTGTGTTAGGCACATGGGTGATACTTAAATCAGCTTCTTAAGGGGTTCAGCATCAAATGAAAAAAGCAGATTTTCCACCCTGGGCTTGGTGGAGGGAGAAGCATGGTGCTAATAGGAATGAGAGTAGCTGTCAGTAAACCCACAGAGACACAGAGACACGGCAGGATCGCCCGCCAGGCCCTCAGGGCCTCCTGAGAACTACTCCCACGCAGTCATGCTCAACTAACACATCCACCCCCTACTATGTGTGTGCACGGCCCTCCCCGGCAGGGGGTTGCAGATTGTCACATTATTCTTGGCAGTTGGCCAAAAGACAAAGGGGGGATGACGATGGAGGAGGAGAATTTTATGAAAAATTGAGACTCCTCCACATATGCTAATGCCATTATTGATTAGGGTTTGGATGCTTGTAATGTTGATGTTGAAGTGAGGCTTCCAGAACATGATATGACAGAGTTGACACAGAGCTGATACGGTACGTCATTAAAGAAAGGAAAATTAAGTCGCATGTGCTGGACTCAGATTCAGATTCATTTATTCATTCAAGGGACAGTGCATTATTAATAAAACAAAAATAAATTGTAAATACGCCAGAGTTAGCCCGAAAGCTAGTTTTCATCCGCAGTCCCTATGCCATGATGTTGTATACGGCTCCCTGGAGGAAAAACGTACATTTAAAAGATAAAATATAATTAGACCTAGGCACAAACAAGTAGACAGGACAAGCATTTAGCTCAAGGGCATAACAGGGGGTTAAAAGAGCATACATTAATCATAGGTGGTTAAAAAGAGGGTACATATAAGCACGGTAAGCAGACTAAAAACAAGCAGCACAGACTGTACAGGTAGGACATTTAATAATGTATTGCTTTCTAAATGATTTAAAGGTGCCTAATTATTTGAGGACGACTGTCCAAACATGCCACATGTCTACCGATATACAGTGGCCTGCATAAGTATTCGAAAGAGGAAGCAGTTTGTCTTCTTTTAGCTCTATACTCCCAACAGTTTTAAAATACTAAACATGAGTGTTTTATGTGGACATTATACTGTATTTTCTTTTTCTTATTATTTTCCAATAGTTTTGGAGGCCTGAAGGAGGTATGTTTAAACATTATTTTTACTTTCTTAATGGTGAATTCAATCTGAAACCTCTACTTTAGCCTCATATTATTATTTTGATTTATAAAGCTACAGTAAAAGAAGACACAATGCTTCCTCTTTCCAATACTTTAAGGGCAGTGTATAAATCAAATGGAAAGTCCTGACATCCAGGACACACGAATCAAACACACCCTGGAAAGCACAGTGCTGAAAGCTGCTGTCTGCATTGGTTATCTGCAAGCTGCTATCTGGTCGGTTTTCAGGGTGTGCATACCAATGTACTGGGACTGTCGACTGGATTTCGACATGTATTTTCCCAGATACAGTACCTCCAACTTTTCTGGTGATTTAATGTGAGATGATCTGAGATCTCTTTGATTCTCTCTGAGAATCAGGCCAGCATGATCCCTTGCGCTCCACAGGCTTTCCCTCTGTGCCTCAAACCTGTTGTATCCACTGTAGCCTAGGCTCTTCCTTTTTTCCCCCGTCCTATTATGTTCACAAAACACAAGCTTTATCCTCACACAGACATTGTCATTGGAAACCACATCTTCAGAATAAAATCGGAGAATCCGTTCCGCCAAGCCATATCGTAGCAAAGGCTGTTTTTTGTTCTATAGGAGGGAAAGACGAAAATTCGATTAACACCAAAATTATACTGTAAGGGTCTCCAGGCACAGAGGGAGGTCGACACAGAGGAACAGGTGTAGAATAGGTATTTATTTAAGTCCCGCACAGCTCAGCACTGTCACCGACGTGCTGAGCGAGTCTTTCCCCCCGCTGCTTCCCCTTTCGGGACCCGCTCCGCGACACGCCCCCTCTCGGGACCCGTTCGCTCCCCGGCAGAGCTCTCGCTCTCTCCCCGCTGCTTCTGTAACAGAGTTGGGAATGTATGTTTAGTTGTGGTGAATGTAGATGAGTTTCGCCGTGCTTGAGCAGCCCTGGTTGTTGTTGGAGCCCCCTTTGGAGTTTGGGTGTACTGCAGGTCTGCGCGTTCTTTTGTCCTTCTGTTGTTGCCATACTTACGGTGGTACCAGAATATGGCTGCCATCTGAATGGGTATGTGCGCGATGTAAAATGCTCCTCGTATTTTATTATTTGTGTGGAGAATCTTGTAATGTAAGGTGAAAATGTTGGTGTAGTACTGTGCTGTTTGTTTTTACATGTATTGTGATGATTTCTGTATAGTTTCGTCCACGGATTGTATGTTTGTGAACATTTATTGTATGTTATTTTGAATGCGCAGATTCACAAGAGTTGCAGACCAGAGGAAGATTTGTGTTTTATATGTCTTCCATGCAGGTATGTTGCTCCACATGTTGTTTGTACTTGTTATTTGTAATGTTTGAGGGAAATTTGTGTTCTTTCTGTAAACAAATTATCCTGATGTGAAATATACGTACACGGTGGGACAAGCAGAATATGGCTGCCATCTGAATGGATTCACAAGAGTTGCAGACCAGAGGAAGATTTGTGTTTTATATGTCTTCCACGCAGATCAATAAAAAGAATTGGTTGAAAGAAGTTTGCCTGTTTGACCATCGTTACACTGGTGCCGTGACACGTCGATCTCAAGATCAGCTGAACGCCGATCTCCGTGGATGCTGCGTGGATGCCAGGTCTTAGTGTGATAGATCAAGTGTGGTCAGAGTATTATAGTAAATGGTCATTCAGTCTGAGGTCTGTGATTACATCAGTTTAAAAAGTGCTTTGATTGTTTTGTTTTTTATGTCCTGCTGTAACTTTATATTTTTTTAAACATTATTATTATTTATTATTTTTTTTCATTCAGTAATATTACACAACGCAAGTCTGTACCACTATGGCTCAGAGGCCAGGTTTTAATGATGAGATTTTTGCCAGTCCAGTGTTGCCTATGGGGAGGGGTGCATGGGGGGCATGTCAGAGCTTTTCTGACAGTGCTGTCATCGGTGGGTTGAATAGTAGGGAGGTGGGGTGTTCCCAGTTGTTTACTGACAGTGGTAGAGGCACAGGGTCAGGACCCAGGTTGTGCTGCTGTCGGGCAGTTTACAGGGGAGGCTCCTCCCACATCCACACCCAGTGTTAATGACACTGAAGCTCTTCATCACCTTTCAGACATGATGGGTCAGCTAGGTGCTCAGATTGGCGAGTCCATTGTAACCAAGTTAATTTCAGCTGGTTTGATTCACTCAAGTAGTATGAGCAGTGCACACCTCAACTGCACATCGCCTCCAGATCCTGTAACTGATCCTAATGTTGTTAGACAGGAGGTTCCGCGCGTTACTGTGAATGTAAAATCAGACAGGGAATCACCAATGTTCCGAGGTGATAGTTCTGATAAGTGTTCAGTCCAGGACTGGATTGACATGTCTAAAGCTTATCTGAGAAAGCAGAAATGTCCAATGCATGAACAGGCTGAGGAGATACTGGCAAGGCTGATGGGTAAGGCAAAGGATGTCGTGAGGGTTGGTTTGCGTAGCGATCAGACACTTGATGTGAAGCAGAACCCTGATCTCATCTATGATATCCTTCTCAAGTACTTCAGTGATGTGTCATCATGCCTCCCGTTGTCAGATTTCTATGCCACTCTACCCAGACCCAATGAGAACCCTGTAGACTACTGGTTGAGGATCAACAAAGCAGCTGATGTAGCTGGTGAGGGCCTTCGCAGACAAGGTAGGAGGATGGAGAACATGGGTGAAGAGGTAGCACGGATGTGTGTCAGGCATTGCCCGGACTCTGGACTATCCCGTATTCTGGAATGCAAGGCTATTGAGGAGTGGAGCTCACGAGACATACAGTTGAAGATTGATAATTATCAGAGAGAGCTGAGAGCCTCTGGCAGGACCGGTAGTTCTGTGCCATTGAAGAGCCATGCCACCGCCCTCCACACTGTGCAGTCTCATCCAGAGCCTTCGATTCAGTCTGTGTCTGAGCAGTGTTCCACCCAGTACCCCCCTGCTCCTGCCCATAGTCCAGTGTACCACACACAGTGTCCGCCTTCTACCCTCATTCCTTCCCAGGACCATGCTTTAGGCCAGCTTCCGTGCCCCTCCTCCGCGACTGCTGTGGCCCAGAACACTCAGCAATCTGAAGACAGGATTCTTGCTCGCATTATGGAGAGGCTGGAGCAGATGATGGGGAAAGTGCAGCAGCATGACAGTGCTCCTCGTGGCGGAAGATACCAGGGTGGCGCCCGTGAGAAGGCCTGCCGAGTCTGTGATGACAGTAGCCACACTACCATCTCACACTGCATGTCAGAGAAGCTGTGCTTTGTCTGTTTAGCCCCAGGTCACACAAAAGTTGAGTGTCCCACCAGGTCGTCCCGAGCACCTCAGCCTCAGGGAAACTAGGTGGCCTGTATTCAGAGGGAGAAAGTATAGGTCGCCAAGTAAACTCCCATTGTGAGGACGAATCTTGTGCTGAGACAGTGTATATAGCTCTCAAAAGCTCAAGTGATAACTCTGAAGATATTGTTTATCAGAATACACATACAATTAGTGGTAGTGACAGCCTTTTCTACACACCTGTGACAGTTGGTAATACAGTGACTCTGAATGCTATGCTAGACAGTGTATGGCTTGTACAATGAGTAAGACGGCAGAGGGAAAGCTTAGAGAGGTTGGAGTTGCTACAGAACATAACCAGTTCAGTTCAAATGTGGTGCTTGTTGGCTGTGGTGGTCGCCGTGTCAAGCCTGAGTCAGCTTTCAACGTGGAAATGGAGGTGTATGGCTGTAGGATTATGGTTCCCACTCTGGTAGTTGAAGGCCAGCATGATGAGTTGATACTAGGCACCAATGTTATTAAATATATCCTCCGGCAGTATAAGCAATGTGATGGCTACTGGAAGGCTGTGTCTACGCCCTGTCCTGCTGGCGATCCAGAATCTGAACAGTTTCTCTCGATGCTCGCTGGTCTGAACCGTTGGCGAGGTGACGTCATACCTGACAAGATAGGCACAGTCAGGTGCAACTCAGCCGTGTGTCTTGAGCCTGGTCGGGAGTACCTGATGTGGGGCAAGCTACCCAAGTCCACTATTGTGTCTCCTGGTAGCGCTGTGATGACAGAGCCCACATCGTGTCGCTCAGCTCCAAGAGGGGTTCTGGTGGCCAGAGTTGTTACTCCTTTGTGGGGAGACGGATGGGTTCCATTGAAGCTGATCAACTCGTCCGACAGGCCCGTCTTGGTAAGACGCAATGCTAAATTGGCCGACGTCTTCTCCTGCATTGCGCTCGAGGACATGGATGAGACCGGACCTGCTGAGGTCCCACTACTCAGTTGCTGTCAAGTAACCCCGTCCAGTGAAAATGCGGCCCGCACTGTTGATGAGGAACTGAAGTACATGGGATTGAGTGGGCTCGACATACACTCCTGTGACGTGTCTGAACAGTGTAGAAGCAAGATGGCTGACCTGGTTGTGCGCTACGAGGACATCTTCTCACGCCATCACCTGGATTGTGGAGAGGCAAAGGGCTTCATACATCGCATTCACCTCTCAGATCACAGGCCATTCCGGCTCCCATTCAGACGAGTGCCCCCCAGTCAGTATCAGAAGTTGCGCGAAGTACTGAGTGAGATGGAGGAGAAAGATACAATCAGGAAGTCAACCAGTGAATATGCATCTCCGTTGGTTCTTGTATGGAAAAAGAACGGAGATCTCCGTATCTGTACAGACTTTCGCTGGCTGAACAAGAGGACCCTGAAGGATGCTCACCCTCTCCCTCACCAGGCCGACTGCTTAGCTGCACTTGGAGGTAACTCCTTGTTTAGTACTATGGATCTAACCTCAGGGTTTTATAACATGCCACTACACGAGGATGACAGAAAGTACTCTGCCTTTACAACACCTATGGGCTTGTATGAGTATAATCGCCTCCCGCAGGGCCTCTGTAATAGTCCTGGGAGCTTCATGCGTATGGTGACTAGCATTTTCAGAGACCAGAACTATCTGAGCTTACCGGTTTATCTGGATGATTTATTGGTGTACGCCCCTGATGAGAGGACAGCTCTGGAACGCTTGGAGATGGTGTTCAGTAGACTGCGTGGTCATAACCTGAAATTGGCCCCCAAGAAGTGTTTTTTTCTCCGGAAATCCGTCAAATTCCTCGGCCACATAATTAATGACAACGGTGTGTTGACTGATCACAGCAAAGTTGAGAGCATCGCAAAGATGACAAGTGCTGACCTGATGGAAGCGGACGGTGTAACCCCCTCACAGAAACGAATCAGATCTTTCTTGGGGATGATCAATTATTACCAGCACTTTGTGCCTAGCTTCTCCGCTATTGCAAAGCCTCTCTTCTCTCTGTTGACGGGCCAGAAGAGAAAAGGGAAGGAGAAACAGTCCAAACAAAGGTCACAAAGCAGGAAGTTGAATGTTACTGACTGGACCCCCGAAACGGAGCAGGCTTTCCAGAAGCTGAAAACGGCGCTGGTTGAGACGGCTGTCCTGGCTCACCCTGACTTCAGCCGTCCCTTCATGCTGTCAACGGACACGTCCCTTGATGGCATCGGTGCTGTCCTGTCGCAGATCCAAGAGGGTGAAGACCGAGCGAGGCCAATCGCATTCGCCAGCAAGTCCCTCTCTCAGTCTCAGAGAAACTACCCAGCCCATCGGTTGGAATTCCTAGCCTTGAAGTGGAGTGTCTGTGACAAGTTCAGCCATTGGTTGAAGGGGCATGATTTCACTGTTTGGACGGACAATAATCCATTGACTCATATCATGACGAAGCCCAAGCTGGACTGCTGCGAGCAACGATGGCTAAGTTAGCGAGCTAGAACTTCGACATCAAGTACGTGCCAGGCCCACAGAATGTTGTCGCTGATGCCTTGAGTCGTGTGCCTTTCGTCAAGCAGAGAGTCAGTCACAGATTACTTGAAGAGCCCTACAAGAATCTCCTCTCCGAAGTCCAGGGTGTGTCGAGTGCTTCTGTACAGTGTACAGGACGCCTTCCGGTCGTCCAATGATAGTGGTGACACTCCACGCCAGGCAGAGAGTTACGCTCAAAGTGTCCCATCACCTCTGCATGTCCACGCTCAGTCTATGGAGATGGATGAAGTGTCTGTTGTTCTACAGTCATATGACGATCTGTGGGAGGTCGGAGCAAGAACGCGCGCTGTAGCAGTCTTGCACCATTTGCCTCAGTTAGTCCCAGGTGGTCAGGACTCACTTCCTGCTTACAGTGAGAAGGAACTCCGGGATGAACAGCTCAGAGACAGGACTCTCTCTCGAGTCTTGTACTATGTGGAGAGACATCGGAGACCCTCCAGGAGAGAGAGAGATAAGGAATCAGTCACAGTCATGAGGTACCTGAAGCACTGGGAGAAACTTGTTGTGAGCAATGGGATACTCTACAGAGTCTCGAGGGATCAAGTCGTGAAGTCAAAACGCCGCCAGTATGTGGTTCCTGAGTCTAAGAAAGTTGACGTTCTGAGAGGTGTTCATGACCATGCCGGCCATCAAGGTCAGTTCAGGAGTCTTGGCTTGGCCAGACAGAGGTTCTTCTGGCTCAACCTCGACAGAGATGTAAGAGACTACGTCCGTAACTGCCAGCGAGGGCGCCTTTGCAGAGTATCACATCAACCAGGCCACTTCAGCTGGTTTGCATTGATTTCTGGTCAGCGGAGGACTCAAGGAACAAGTCAGTTGATGTGTTAGTTGTTACTGACCATTTTACAAGAATGGCCCAGGCATTCCCCTGCAAAGATCAGTCAGCCAAACAGGTGGCGAGAGTTCTATGGGACAAGTTCTTCTGCGTCTTTGGGTTCCCAGAACGTATCCATAGCGACCAGGGAGCTAGCTTCGAGAGTCAACTAGTGAGTGAGCTGCTCAGAGTCTCCGGTGTCAGAAAGTCGCACACAACCCCGTATCACCCGATGGGTAACGGTAGTGTGGAACGTTTCAATAGAACTCTCGGTAACATGATCCGAGCGCTTGAACCAGAGGCAAAAATCAACTGGCCGAGGCGTTTGCAAACTCTGACGTTCATGTACAATAGCACAGCGCATGAGTCAACTGGCTATGCACCTTTCTATCTGATGTTCGGGCATACTCCTCGTCTCCCTGTCGATATACTCTTCCGGACAGTCCTGAATGATCCAGCTGTGGTCAGCTACGACAAGTATGTGATGTCTCTCACGAAGGATCTGAGAGAAGCTATGGTCATAGCCCAGGAACATGTCATAAAAGAACAGCACCGTCACACAGAGCTCTACAACAGACGAGTGAAAGGGCCCACCATTGACGTCGGAGACCGTGTGCTGTTGGCGAACAAGAGAGAGAGAGGAAAGAGAAAGGTGGCTGACCGTTGGGAGTCTACTGTATACACTGTGGTGGATAGGAACTCTGAGACTCACACAAATAGGATACAAGACACTGTCACTGGACGAGAGAAGGTAGTCCACCGTAATCTATTGATGTTGGTGAACTTTCTGCCGGTGTATGATACGAGTGTGATCTCTGACCCAGTTTCATCCCTGTCTGCTGTTCATACATCAAATGAGCCAAGTGACATGTCCGTGTCGGAAGTGGAACAGGATTCCTTGCCTGGGGAAGTGAGTAGAGGAACCGCGTTCGAGTCGGAGAGAGTGGATTCCTGTCCTGGGAGTGAGGGAGGGGAGGTTGAAGACATGGAGTATGGGGGAAGAGCTGTTCGGGAGAGGGATGTTCCCTTGACTGTCCCAGAGCCCACGGATCCCAAGGGAAGAACCCTAGAGTGGGTCACCCAGTTACCATTCCCTGACAACTCACGGACAGAGGCTACTAACACTGTAGTGTCTTCAGTCTCGTTTGCCCCTCAGAGGGTCCCCGAGCAGATGGCTGAAGAGCAAATGGTAGATCAGTCCATTAACTCTGATTCTAGATTTGTGGTTAGCGCTGATGATTGTACTGATGTTTCTGGTAACACAAATCAGACAGATGATGCTAGTGACACACAGCGTACTGACACTCTAGCTTCTGTCACACAGTGTGAACATCCTAGTACAGTCACACAGGTCAAGTCCAAGTTTGGTCGCCTTATCAAACCAGTTGACAGATTGATTTATACTATGTCAGGACAAGACATTATCCAAGACACTAAGTCAAACATTCAAGCTGTTTGTAGGTCAGTGTTCCAGGCTTTCCACAGTTAGATAAGCCGAAGCTCAGTTCAGTGCATGTATACACTGTGCACACTGACATCCTATGACATATAGGTTTGTTCGTTATTCTGATTGTTTCATAAGAGGTTGTGGCCTCTTGAAGGCTAGTAATACACAGTGAAAAAAGGGTCTTGTGGGGTGTAGAACGCATCCTACCGCCAGTAGTTGGTTGGAGAGATAGTTTACCTCTCTTTCCACTTCATCCTTATAGGATACTTTTCAAGTTGGCTGTCCTGTCCTTTGGTGGCCCTATGTAATAGTGTAAAAAGTAAAAAGTAGTATTTAAATGTATAGTTGCTGCTCAAGGTTGGCGAAATTCAGGGGAGGTGGGTGTAACAGAGTTGGGAATGTATGTTTAGTTGTGGTGAATGTAGATGAGTTTTGCCGTGCTTGAGCAGCCCTGGTTGTTGTTGGAGCCCCCTTTGGAGTTTGGGTGTACTGCAGGTCTGCGCGTTCTTTTGTCCTTCTGTTGTTGCCATACTTACTGTGGTACCAGAATATGGCTGCCATCTGAATGGGTATGTGCGCGATGTAAAATGCTCCTCGTATTTTATTATTTGTGTGGAGAATCTTGTAATGTAAGGTGAAAATGTTGGTGTAGTACTGTGCTGTTTGTTTTTACATGTATTGTGATGATTTCTGTATAGTTTCGTCCACGGATTGTATGTTTGTGAACATTTATTGTATGTTATTTTGAATGCGCAGATTCACAAGAGTTGCAGACCAGAGGAAGATTTGTGTTTTATATGTCTTCCATGCAGGTATGTTGCTCCACATGTTGTTTGTAATTGTTATTTGTAATGTTTGAGAGAAATTTGTGTTCTTTCTGTAAACAAATTATCCTGATGTGAAATATACGTACACGGTGGGACAAGCAGAATATGGCTGCCATCTGAATGGATTCACAAGAGTTGCAGACCAGAGGAAGATTTGTGTTTTATATGTCTTCCATGCAGATCAATAAAAATAATTGGTTGAAAGAAGTTTGCCTGTTTGACCATCGTTACACTTCCCCTTTCGGGACCCGCTCCGTCTGCCCGGCTCCCCGCACCTCACCCCCTTTCGGGATCTCGTGCGTCCTCGCCGCGGCTCTCTCTCTCTGTCTCCCACAGTGCGTCTCCGTGCGGCAGGTACTTCCTGCCCCTCTCATCTCCCGAGGGAACAAACACACACAGGTTAAATAGACCAGTGGGATAACGAGTCTGATTACTGACACCTGTCGTCGGACGCCCTCGCATCAGCGCAGAGCACTGCGAGCATTTCCCTGTCGGTCGTGCACGCACCCCCGTGGTTTCCCCTAATACCTGCGGAAACCCAGCCCAATCTAAACCCAAAATCAGGGGGTGCATGAGGCTCGGGCTAACCGCCGCCATGACACTATATTTTTTCCCCCCATAACGAATTTCGATGGTGACCACCGGATACTTGTGACAATCCCCATGCACACACATCACCACAACCCGCGATGCCTCTAACAATGCCCCGGGTCGAACCAGGCGCTGGTGGATCATGGTCTGTTCGCAACCAGAATCCAACAGCGCCTGGTGCGTCTCGCGCTGTATCCTTACTGGGATGCGAAACGCCTGTCCTGGACGCGGGGGAGGGGTCGGACCGCCGACAACGCGGACTACCTGACCCACCTCCATCTCGGGCCAGGCTGTCCGCCTCGCCAGCATCTCTCCTCTACCGTCCGTGGGGCCATCTGTGGGGTGGAGGTTGGCCCCCCGTGTGCGTTCCTCCCCCCGGTGGCCCGCCCCGTCCTCGGGGCAGGCGTTGGTGGCTCCCGCCGCGGCTCCACCCCAGGCCGTACCCCAGGCCGCGCCCCACCGGCCCGTCGGCGCGGAGCCGGGGTCGGGGTAGGGCGCGGGACCGGGGATGGGCCCGGGGCTGGAACCTGCGGTCGGGGCAGGTGGTTGTCGGGGAAAGGGTCGAGAACGGCCTCCGGCTCGTCCCGCACCCCCCTCCTCTGGGCCCGAACCCGGGGACCTCCCCCGGCTGGCTTGGTGCGGTCCAGTAGCTCGCGGAGCATGGCCCGCTGCTCCGCCTGTCCCCGCACCATCTCCGCCGCCATCACCTCCTGCGCCTGCTGCATCCGGGCAAGGTGCGCCACCACCTGGAACGACGAATCCATGATCCTCTGGGTGTGTGCCGACCCCGTCTCTGTGCCCCGCGTTGGGTGCCAGATGTAAGGGTCTCTAGGCACAGAGGGAGGTCAACACAGAGGAACAGGTGTAGAATAGGTTTTTATTTAAGTCCCGCACAGCTCAGCACCGTCACCGACGTGCTGAGCGAGTCTTTCCCCCCGCTGCTTCCCCTTTCGGGACCCACCCGCTTCCTAACCTTCCCCAATATCCCTTCCCACTCCATGTCCCTCCCTTCTCTGGATTCTATACCTAGATTTATCCCTTACACTCTAAAGTAGTGGTCACCAACCCGTCGATCGCGATCGACTGGTAGATCTTTGAGACTTTCCCTGTAGATCAGGGGTGGCCAACCCGCGGCGGCTCTTTGGCTGTCTGTGTGCGGCTCTTCAATCCATTCATTAAAAGTGTTGGTGTAGCGCTCTCTCTGACAGGCCGCGTTCGTAAATTCGCCGGAGCGCACACTGGGTTTAACGTCATAATGGAACCAAGTAATTTGATTGGACAAGAGACGTGGAGGCACCAACGTTCTCAGAGCGAATTTACGAACGCGGCCTCTGTCTTGCTGCACGCTGCTGTAACCCGATACTCATCTCGAGTCACTAACAGTGTTGCCAGATTGGATAGATTTTTCAGCCCAACCAGAGTCTAAAAACCCACCCAGAGTGATCATAAGTAGCTCGATTGGGCTGGAATCGGCCAAATCAGGCAACACTGTTCCCTAATTGTCCGTTCTGAGGAGAAGCTGTCACGTAACACGGCTTTTTGATAGTTCATTTATTGACAAATTACGGATAACAACAACAAAATAAAAATGTCAGGGAAGAAATGTACAGCTAAACGCAAGTATGGAGATGAGCACAGGAAGTTTTTAGCCGAGTGGGAGAGTGAATATTTATTTGTGGAGCGCAATGGAAAGCCATTCTGCCTGATATGGCAAACATCGTTGGCACATTACAACGCTTCCAATCTCCAGCGCCATTTCAGCACAACGCATGCTAACATTGACCAGGAGTTTCCAAAAGACACCGAACTTCGCAATGGTAAATTAAACAGCTTGAAAAGCCAGACACAAACACAGACCAAGTTGTTCCAAATATTGGTTAAGCAATCAGAGACAGTGACACTTGCGTCCTATCAAGTGGCCTGGAACATTGCACGTGCTAAAAAGCCATACAATGAAGGAGAGTTTATTAAGAAATGCATCACTGATGTGATGGAAATATTTTCTCCAAATGAAACACTGAAAAAGATGGCCTCAGTCATCCAACTGTCACGCCACACCAAGGGACACCAAGGGACAGTGACTTTTGGGGACTTGTCAGCAGAGAGAAGTTTCCTCTTCTCACTGCATGTGCACGAGTGAGTGCCTACTTTGGATCCACGTATCTCTGTGAAATGTCATTTTCACAGATGAAAATAATCAAATCAAAGTACAGGAGCCGCCTTACTGACAGACACCTCACAGACTGTCTCAGACTGGCAGTCAGTAGCTATGAGCCAAACTACAAAGCACTTGTAGACAGTATCCAGTCACAACCATCACACTGACTTGAGTGAGTAACATGACTGTTTCGATGTGAAAAGTAATGCTGCATAAGATGACTGCACTTAGCACTGACTGAGACACAAGTACACATTACAGTTCTACTTTATAAAATGATATAATTGTAAATATGTTTGTCAATGTTAATAATATGAGAAAGTACACATTAGTTTTACTTTTGTTTTGATGTGAAAAGTGATGCTGCATAAGATGACTGCACTTAGCACTGACTGAGAAAGTACACATTACAGTTCTACTTTATAAAATGCTAATTGTAAATATGTTTGTCAATGTTAATAAGTAAGAATAATAATTAAGTCAGTCAAGTGTCAAAATGTCAAGAATGTCAATTTGTTAACGTTGGCTAATGTTACTATGAACAAAATGATTTTATCATACATTCCTCCATTCCATGCCTTTATTTTTTTGTGTTGTAATGAAATGACATAATCAAACTTTGAATTGAATTTCAGTTATGTACAATTCTTAAAGCAAGACAGCTGCCTGATATGCTTGATACAGTCTTTTTTTTTTTGTTGCATCAATTTTAATGTTGGACCAATGCATTGCATCTAATTAAAATACAGGCAAATAAACGTCATTAAGTTTAAAGTACTATCTTGGCTGTCTTTTTCTCTCAACTACCTCTTTTCTCTTCACTACCCACTGTACATACTTTGTGTTCTGTCCCCCGCCCCCACCTGTGGTGTATGTCCCCACCTGTCCTACCCGCTGTACATACCTTATGTTTTGTTGTATTGTTCTTCCCATGATGGATGTACGTTTATCTTGTAGATAGTAATAGTTATTTGTCTGTATTATCATGTAGATAGTACTAGTTCTTTTCTTATGTCTGTCTTACATGTAACGATGAATTGAAAATCAAGGACCCCAATTGAAATAAGCCAGTGGCTTTCTTGGGTTTTTATCCTCTTAGTTTGACCTTGTATGTAATATGTACTTCCATGTACCTACTTCTGCAAACATTCTAATAAAGTTTTCAATCAATCAATCAATCAACGCTTCAATAGGTAGATCTTGCCTTCACCAAGGCCGAGGTCAGGGATCTTGGGCTTAAAAAGGTTGGTGACCACTGCTCTAAAGTAATCCTTCCTTTCCCTCAACCCTAACTCATCTCCCTCTTCCCTCTCCATACCTATATACATTATCTCCGACTTCTCTACATTCACCTTTGCCCCAGATGCCCTACCATATACTCTTACACTCTCCATCACCTCCCTCACACTTTCTTTGTCCCTCACTGTCACTGTTGTGTCATCCGCATACTGGCTTAACACACTGACCCTACCTCCTGGCAAACTGATCCCTCTTATCCCTGTGTTCTGTGCTATATATGATGCTAACGGCTCTGCTGACAGTGAGTACAGCAGAGCCGATAGGGGACACCCCTGCCTCACCGACCTCCCTAACCTAAAACTATCTGTAAGTATCCCATTCACCTTCACGCAGCGCCTAGCCTCACTATACATCCTCCTCACCCATCCTATCATCCTATCTCCAAATCCAAATCTCTCTAGCGCTCTATATAAATACCCATGATCTACCCTATCAAAAGCTTTATTCAAATCTAAACTAACCACTATCCCCCCCCCACTAACTTTCATATACTCTATCACATCCCTAATACTGCATACTGTGTCCACTATATCTCTACCTGGTATACTATAAGCCTGTGTCTTCCCTACAACTTTCCCTATGGCATTTCTCCTCGTTCCTCCATCCATGTGAACACTTTATTGCTACCTCTATCTCTCCTATCACTATTTCCCTATCACACATTTCCTTATCTTCCTTTCCTATCTCCATCCTAACTGTTCCTAACACCTCTTCTATGCTCTCTTCATCCACCTCCTCTTTCCTAAATAAATCCTCATAAAAGCTCTGTACCCTCTCTGCTATCTCTATAAAATCACTAACCTTTTCTCCCTTTGCCCCCTCTAACTCTGTTATACAGTTCCTACTCTGTTTCACCTTCTCTAACCCTAGAAAATACCCTGTACATTTCTCCCCCTCCAATGCATACCTTGCCCTACTCCTAACAATCGCCCCTTTGCATTTCTTCTCCTTAAACTCCTTCAAATCTTCCCTAACCTTAACATACCTCCCCACATCATATCCTACCTCCTCCTCTAATCTATCTGCCTCTCTCCTCAATTCCTCCCTCAACCTCCTCTCCCTCTCCCTCTCTATTCTATTCCTATTCCTACCATATCTCATACTAATCTTCTTAATCTCCCCCTTTAAATGTTCCCACCACCTCCCTGTATCATCCTCATACATACTCCTCTCCTTCTCCCTCATCACACACCTTTCTACCTCCCTCCTATATTTCTCCTCCTTTACAAAATCTGCATTCAGACACCTCACTCCTCCCCCCCTCCTTTCAACCTCCACACCCAACACACACTCTAACACTGCATGATCACTCAGAGTGTTCATCCTGTACCTCACCTGGCTGAAACCTTCCCTCATCCCTTCTGATACCCACATTAGATCAATCCTGCTCTGTTTCAGGATGCCTCCCACCACCTGCCTCCGAGAGAAGTCCCTTCTAGCAGGATTCCTCTCCCTCCAAATCTCTATCATTCCCATCTCCCTCATTACACGCAATAGCACCCCCCTAGAAGAATCACCCCTAAACATACAACTCTTAGAGGCATCTAACCGGCTGCACCACACATTAAAGTCTCCCACCACCATACAGTTCTCCCCGCACTTCCCTCTCAACTCTTCAAAAAAAAAACTTCTCTCTCTATCCTCAATTGGTGCATATATATTCACCACCCTGTAGCTCTTCCCCAAATATTCAAACTCAATCCCTATCACCCTCCCATTCACCTCATCTGTTGTCTGCCTCAACTTTTGCACTACCCCCTTTTTCACCACCATTCCCACCATTGTTCACAAACACCTTCCCTCCCCATCTCTTTTCAACTCCACCCATCTCCCCTTCCACCCAATGTGTCTCTTGTAGACACACAATGGGCCCTATTATGCACTTCATCAATAAGACGAGGCGGTAGATCTAAACTTAAGACGTGGAGGCGTGGTCAAGGCCACTTTGCTATTATGCGTGCTGTAGTTGGCGCCTAAAACCCGGCGCTAAGCAAAGAAATTAGTCATGGGTGTGTTTTGGGCGTCTTCTCAATCAACCCAATCAGCGTGCCAGATGCCATTCCCTTTAAGAACCGGCTGCGTTGAGTCATTAGCGCTATGCTATTATGGAAGTCCTGAGAAGGAGGTCAGCGCGCTTCTCTGCCTCTCCCTTCTGAAATAAAGCATTTATACTGTGACCGTAATTGACGTCTTGCCGTGGAGCCACGTGCGTGTTCATGTGTGCCCACATGCATGCGCAAACCGCGGAGGCGCGCTCGTGTTTCAAAACGTGCATGAAGTCTAAACTTAAGAACTTTTCAAACCACTTCTTAGCGATAGGAGCAAAGTCAGATCGCATAATAGCAGGGGCGCCTAGTGCACTTCTTTAACATATGAACACTCCCATAATGAGCAATATATGCACGGGAGTTTTACGTCTTATGTGTGGGCGCCTATCGACACCTGCATAATAGCAGTAGCGAGTATGAAGCGCATAATAAGGGTGGGGGTAGGTCTTAACCTGGCGGTGCGTCTTAATTAACAGTTAAGACGGCAAGTTAAGAAATGCATAATAGGGCCCTATATCTGCATCACATGTTTTCAAAACCTGTCCTAACTTAAACACATTTTTCCACACCATTTGCATTTAACGAAAAAATAGACAACATCATTATAATGATTACATGAACCCACATCATTACATACATTTTCATTTTACCCTCATATTTTCCCCCCCCACCTTCCGTTTAACCTTCGCTCCCAACGGCCTCTTCCTGCCTGCCTTTAACCCAGGAAAGTCCTCTTCATCACTTCCTAAAACAGACCCCTCATCCTTTTCATCCCCCCCCCCCCTACTTTGCCTTGTCCGTACCCCTTCTCTCCTTCGACTGTCTCTCTCCAGCTCTACTCCTCCTCTGTTGCTCAAGTCTATTGACACACTGTCCAGACTGCTGGTCCGCTGGTCTTCCTCCACACCGCCAGCAGGCGTCTCCTCCACCACCACTTCCTCCTCACCCTCTTCCTCCAACTCCACCACCATCTCCTCAATCACCTCCTCGACGTTCACCTCCTCTCTGTCCATCACCACCTCCTCCTCCACTGCCGCCGCCTCTCCGTCCTCCGCCTCTCCGACCACCAGCTCCTCGTTCACCACCTCTCCGACCACCAGCTCCTCGTCCACCACCTCTCCGACCACCAGCTCCTCGTTCACCACCTCTCCGCCCACCGGCTCCTCGTCCACCTTCTCCTCTCCCGTCTCTCCTTCCTCCTTCTCCTCCTCTCCGCCCTGGTCATCACTCCTTCTCCTCCGCCACTCCCTTACCTCCTCACACTCCCTTACATAATGCCCCTGTTCCCCACATCTGTGGCACTTGAATTCAGGGCAGTCTTTCTTTATATGTCCAGGCTGAATGCATATTCTGCATACTCTCACTTGTCTGTCATGGACAACTTTAAAAAAAACTCTGCTCCTTCAGCCGTCTGAAACTTTGTGGAGTATGGCAGAGATGTTATTGTGCCATTGAATTTGACCTTCAGAAATCTCGTCCGGTCCGCCACATCTGTTCCAGGCCACATCCGTCTCTTTATAGGGGATACAGCTGTCACTCCCCAGCCATCTAGTTTGTACAATATCTCCTCACCAGAGACATAAGCAGGCAGGTTCATGAATGATACCACCACCTCATTATTTATTAGTTATTTTGCAGTGACTTCACACCCCTTGATTCTGAAGCCATCCATGCTTTTTTATTTTGCTGTTACAGATCCCATTGTCATTTCATAGGAGTTTCTCCCCTTCATTCTGCACGCCTTCACACTTCCACGCACCATCTTTGTTGTTCTCAACAACTCCATCAACGTCACTTCCCCTTCTCCCTCCACCTTCACAATCACCGTCAACGCCTTCTCATAATTTCGTACCTGCTTCTCTTGTTGTTTTGCTGCTCCACTGCCGATTTTCTTTTCATTGTCCTTCGCCATTCCTTTTTTCATTTCCATTGTATCCGTCCGAGAGTCCAAAATATGTTACCCCCCCAAACAGCCAAGCTATTGGGGGAAGCCAAACTTAAAATGTCCTTTCTCAGTTGAAACTTGATTTCACTTTAAAACAATGATGTATCGTTGTATGTTCGTTTGCTCCACCGTGTGCTCACAGTCTTTCTCCCACCAAACACTTCCTGAAAGGGGCGTGTCCAGTCGATACCACTAGACCATCGTGACGATATGACGGTGTGTAGCCTGCTGCTAATATCACCACAGTAGTAAATATTCATATTCATATTCAATATTCATTCATAAAACAATAACTGGGGCTAGTATGACCTACACATTTAATCGGTCAGCAATTTCTTGCCAAACCATTTCCCTTGCCTTGTTAATTGCGGCAGTATTGCACTATTTTACATCTTATTTTTCCGTCTTCATAAAGATCAATAAATCGGAATGCTGCGCAAAAGTAGGACCCCTGCATAGTGGAGTATCTTCATTTCGACTGATCAACTCTTCGGGGCTCTTTATGTCTGCGTGCACGTGCCCATATCGAGGATTTCTAAGCCGGTGTTCTGTGAACACTCATGACACAAGCCTGATCCTCGTTCGAGGAATCACCTGAGGCTTGAATACCAATCCCGAGTTGCCTGATCGCCTGATTTATTTTAATCGCCGATATACTAATCAACGTTAGTGGAACGGCCCCCTGCTCTCTACCTTTCTATCTTCCTGCTCTCTACCTTTCTGTCTTCCTGCTCCTCTACCTTTCTATCTTCCTGCTCTCTACCTTTCTATCTTCCTGCCCCTCTACCTTTCTATCTTCCTGCTCCTCTACCTTTCTATCTTCCTGCTCCTCTACCTTTCTATCTTCCTGCCCTCTACCTTTCTATCTTCCTGCTCTCTACCTTTCTATCTTCCTGCTCCTCTACCTTTCTATCTTCCTGCTCTCTACCTTTCTATCTTCCTGCTCCTCTACCTTTCTATCTTCCTGCTCTCTACCTTTCTATCTTCCTTCCCCTCTACCTTTCTATCTTTCTGCACCTCTACCTTTCTGTCTTCCTGCTCCTCTACCTTTCTATCTTCCTGCTCTCTACCTTTCTATCTTCCTGCTCCTCTACCTGTCTATCTTCCTGCTCTCTACCTTTCTTTCTTCCTGCTCCTGTACCTTCTATCTTCCTGCTCCTCTAACTTTCTATCTTCCTGCTCCTCTACCTTTCTGTCTTCCTGCCCTCTACCTTTTTTATCTTCCTGCTCCTCTACCTTTCTATCTTCCTGCCCTTCTACCTTTCTATCTTCCTGCTCCTCTACCTTTCTATCTTCCTGCTCTCTACCTTTCTATCTTCCTGCTCCTCTACCTTTCTGTCTTCCTGCCCTCTACCTTTTTTATCTTCCTGCTCCTCTACCTTTCTATCTTCCTGCCCTTCTACCTTTCTATCTTCCTGCTCCTCTACCTTTCTATCTTCCTGCTCTCTACCTTTTTTATCTTCCTGCTGCTCTACCTTTCTATCTTCCTGCTCCTCTACCTTTCTATCTTCCTGCTCTCTACCTTTCTGTCTTCCTGCTCCTCTACCTTTCTATCTTCCTGCCGCTCTACATTTCTATCTTCCTGCTCTCTACCTTTCTATCTTCCTGCCGCTCTACATTTCTATCTTCCTGCTCCTCTACCTGTCCTGCTCCTCTACCTTTCTATCTTCCTGCTCCTCAACCTTTCTATCTTCCTGCTCCTCTACCTTTCTATCTTCCTGCTCTCTACCTTTCTATCTTCCTGCTCCTCTACCTTCTATCTTCCTGCTCTCTACCTTTCTATCTTCCTGCTCTCTACCTTTTTTATCTTCCTGCTCCTCTACCTTTCTATCTTCCTGCTCCTCTACCTTTCTATCTTCCTGCACCTCTACCTTTCTATATTCCTGCTCTCTACCTTTCTATATTCCTGCTCTCTACCTTTCTATCTTCCTGCTCCTCTACCTTTCTATCTTCCTGCTCCTCTACCTTTCTATCTTCCTGCTCTCTACCTTTCTATCTTCCTGCTCCTCTACCTTTCTATCTTCCTGCTCTCTACCTTTCTATCTTCCTGCTCCTCTACCTTTCTTTCTTCCTGCACCTCTACCTTTCTTTCTTCCTGCTCTCTACCTTTCTATCTTCCTGCTCCTCTACCTTTCTATCTTCCTGCTCTCTACCTTTCTATCTTCCTGCCCCTCTACCTTTCTATCTTCCTGCTCCTCTAGCTTTCTATCTTCCTGCCCCTCTACCTTTCTATCTTCCTGCTCCTCTACCTTTCTATCTTCCTGCTCCCCTACCTTTCTATCTTCCTGCTCCCCTACCTTTCTATCTTCCTGCTCCCCTACCTTTCTATCTTCCTGCTCTCTACCTTTCTATCTTCCTGCTCTCTACCTTTCTATCTTCCTGCTCTCTACCTTTCTATCTTCCTGCCCCTCTACCTTTCTATCTTCCTGCTCCTCTACCTTTCTATCTTCCTGCTCTCTACCTTTCTATCTTCCTTCTTCCCTTCTACCTTTCTATCTTCCTGCTCCTCTACCTTTCTATCTTCCTGCTCTCGACCTTTATATCATCCTGCTCTCTACCTTTCTATCTTCCTGCTCTCAACCTTTCTATCCTTCTGCTCCTCTACCTTCTATCTTCCTCATCCTCTACCTTTTTTATCTTCCTGCTCCTCTACCTTTCTATCTTCCTGCTCTCCTACCTTTCTATCTTCCTGCTCTCCTACCTTTCTATCTCCCTGCTCTCTACCTTTCTATCTTCCTGCTCTCTACCTTTCTATCTTCCTGCTCTCCTACCCTTCTATCTTCCTGCTCTCCTCCCTTTCTATCTTCCTACTCCTCTACCTTTCTATCTTCCTGCCCCTCTATCTTTCTATCTTCCTGCTCTCTACCTTTCTAGCTTCCTGCTCCCCTAATTTTCTATCTTCCTGCTCCCTACCTTTCTATCTTCCTGCTCTCTACCTTTCTATCTTCCTGCTCCTCTACCTTTCTGTCTTCATGCTCCTCTACCTTTCTATCTTCCTGCTCTCTACCTTTCTATCTTCCTGCTCTCTACCTTTCTATCTTCCTGCTCTCTACCTTTCTATCTTCCTATTCTCTACCTTTCTATCTTCCTGCTCTTTACCTTTATATCTTCCTGCTCCTCTACCTTCTATCTTCCTCCTCCTCTACCTTTCTATCTTCCTGCTCTCTACCTTTCTATCTTCCTGCTCTCTACCTTTTTTTATCTTCCTGCTCCTCTACCTTCTATCTTCCTCCTCCTCTACCTTTTTTATCTTCCTGCTCCTCTACCTTTCTATCTTCCTGCTCTCCTACCTTTCTATCTTCCAAGTCCTCTACATTTCTATCTTCCTGCTCCTCTACCTTTCTATATTCCTGCCCCTCTACCTTTCTATCTTCCTGCCCTCTACCTTTCTATCTTCCTTCCCCTCTACCTTTCTATCTTCCTGCTCCTCTACCTTTCTATCTTCCTGCTCTCTACCTTTCTATCTTCCTGCTCCTCTACCTTTCTATCTTCCTGCCCTCTACCTTTCTATCTTCCTGCTCCTCTACCTTTCTATCTTCCTGCTCCTCTACCTGTCTATCTTCCTGCCCTCTACCTTTCTATCATCCTGCTCTCTACCTTTCTATCTTCCTGCTCTCAACCTTTCTATCCTTCTGCTCCTCTACCTTCTATCTTCCTCATCCTCTACCTTTTTTATCTTCCTGCTCCTCTACCTTTCTATCTTCCTGCTCTCCTACCTTTCTATCTTCCTGCTCTCCTACCTTTCTATCTCCCTGCTCTCTACCTTTCTATCTTCCTGCTCTCTACCTTTCTATCTTCCTGCTCTCCTACCCTTCTATCTTCCTGCTCTCCTCCCTTTCTATCTTCCTACTCCTCTACCTTTCTATCTTCCTGCCCCTCTATCTTTCTATCTTCCTGCTCTCTACCTTTCTAGCTTCCTGCTCCCCTAATTTTCTATCTTCCTGCTCCCTACCTTTCTATCTTCCTGCTCTCTACCTTTCTATCTTCCTGCTCCTCTACCTTTCTGTCTTCATGCTCCTCTACCTTTCTATCTTCCTGCTCTCTACCTTTCTATCTTCCTGCTCTCTACCTTTCTATCTTCCTGCTCTCTACCTTTCTATCTTCCTATTCTCTACCTTTCTATCTTCCTGCTCTTTACCTTTATATCTTCCTGCTCCTCTACCTTCTATCTTCCTCCTCCTCTACCTTTCTATCTTCCTGCTCTCTACCTTTCTATCTTCCTGCTCTCTACCTTTTTTTATCTTCCTGCTCCTCTACCTTCTATCTTCCTCCTCCTCTACCTTTTTTATCTTCCTGCTCCTCTACCTTTCTATCTTCCTGCTCTCCTACCTTTCTATCTTCCAAGTCCTCTACATTTCTATCTTCCTGCTCCTCTACCTTTCTATATTCCTGCCCCTCTACCTTTCTATCTTCCTGCCCTCTACCTTTCTATCTTCCTTCCCCTCTACCTTTCTATCTTCCTGCTCCTCTACCTTTCTATCTTCCTGCTCTCTACCTTTCTATCTTCCTGCTCCTCTACCTTTCTATCTTCCTGCCCTCTACCTTTCTATCTTCCTGCTCCTCTACCTTTCTATCTTCCTGCTCCTCTACCTGTCTATCTTCCTGCCCTCTACCTTTCTATCTTCCTGCTCCTCTACCTTTCTATCTTCCTGCTCTCTACCTTTCTGTCTTCCTGCTCCTCTACCTTTCTATCTTCCTGCTCCTCTACCTTTCTATCTTCCTGCTCTCTACCTTTCTGTCTTCCTGCTCCTCTACCTTTCTATCTTCCTGCTCTCTACCTTTCTATCTTCCTGCCCCTCTACCTTTCTATCTTCCTGCTCCTCTACCTTTCTATCTTCCTGCTCTCTACCTTTCTATCTTCCTGCTCCTCTGCCTTTCTATCTTCCTGCTCCTCTACCTTTCTATCTTCCTGCCCCTCTACCTTTCTATCTTTCTGCTCTCTACCTTTCTATCGTCCTGCTCCTCTACCTTTCTATCTTCCTGCTCCCCTACCTTTCTATCTTCCTGCTCTCTACCTTTCTATCTTCCTGCTCTCTACCTTTCTATCTTCCTGCCCTTCTACCTTTCTATCGTCCTGCTCCTCTACCTTTCTATCTTCCTGCTCTCTACCTTTTTTTATCTTCCTGCTCTCTACCTTTCTATCTTCCTGCTCTCCTACCTTTCTATCTTCCTGCTCCTCTACCTTTCTATCTTCCTGCTCCTCTACCTTTCTATCTTCCTGCTCCTCTACCTTTCTGTCTTCCTGCCCTCTACCTTTCTATCTTCCTGCTCCTCTACCTGTCTATCTTCCTGCTCTCTACCTTTCTATCTTCCTGCTCCTCTACCTTTCTGTCTTCCTGCCCTCTACCTTTCTATCTTCCTGCTCCTCTACCTGTCTATCTTCCTGCTCTCTACCTTTCTATCTTCCTGCTCCTCTACCTTCTATCTTCCTGCTCTCTACCTTTTTTATCTTCCTGCTCCTCTACCTTTCTATCTTCCTGCTCCTCTACCTTTCTATCTTCCTGCTCTCCTTACTTTTCTATCTTCCTGCTCCTCTACCTTTCTATCTTCCTGCTCCTCTACCTTTCTATCTTCCTGCTCTCTACCTTTCTATCTTCCTGCTCCTCTACCTTTCTATCTTCCTGCTCTCTACCTTTCTATCTTCCTTCTTCCCTTCTACCTTTCTATCTTCCTGCTCCTCTACCTTTCTATCTTCCTGCTCTCGACCTTTATATCATCCTGCTCTCTACCTTTCTATCTTCCTGCTCTCGACCTTTCTATCTTCCTGCTCCTCTAACTTCTATCTTCCTCATCCTCTACCTTTTTTATCTTCCTGCTCCTCTACCTTTCTATCTTCCTGCTCTCCTACCTTTCTATCTTCCTGCTCTCCTACCTTTCTATCTCCCTGCTCTCTACCTTTCTATCTTCCTGCTCTCTACCTTTCTATCTTCCTGCTCTCCTACCCTTCTATCTTCCTGCTCTCCTCCCTTTCTATCTTCCTACTCCTCTACCTTTCTATCTTCCTGCCCCTCTATCTTCCTGCTCTCTACCTTTCTATCTTCCTGCTCTCTACATTTCTATCTTCCTGCTCTCTACCTTTCTATCTTCCTGCTCTCTACCTTTCTATCTTCCTGCTCCTCTACCTTTCTGTCTTCCTGCTCCTCTACCTTTCTATCTTCCTGCTCCTCTACCTTTCTATCTTCCTGCTCTCTACCTTTCTATCTTCCTGCTCTCTACCTTTCTATCTTCCTGCTCCTCTACCTTTCTATCTTCCTGCTCTCCTACCTTTCTATCTTCCTGCCCTCTACCTTTCTATCTTCCTGCTCTCTACCTTTCTATCTTCCTGCTCCTCTACCTTTCTATCTTCCTGCTCCTCTACCTTTCTATCTTCCTGCTCCTCTACCTTTCTGTCTTCCTGCCCTCTACCTTTCTATCTTCCTGCTCCTCTACCTGTCTATCTTCCTGCTCTTTACCTTTCTATCTTCCTGCTCCTCTACCTTCTATCTTCCTGCTCTCTACCTTTCTATCTTCCTGCTCCTCTACCTGTCTATCTTCCTGCTCTCTACCTTTCTATCTTCCTGCTCCTCTACCTGTCTATCTTCCTGCTCTCTACCTTCTATCTTCCTGCTCTCTACCTTTTTTATCTTCCTGCTCTCTACCTTTCTATCTTCCTGCTCCTCTACCTTTCTATCTTCCTGCTCTCTACCTTTCTATCTTCCTTCTTCCCTTCTACCTTTCTATCTTCCTGCTCCTCTACCTTTCTATCTTCCTGCTCTCTACCTTTCTATCTTCCTGCTCTCTACTTTTCTATCTTCCTGCTCCTCTACCTTTCTATCTTCCTGCTCTCTACCTTTCTATCTTCCTTCTTCCCTTCTACCTTTCTATCTTCCTGCTCTCGACCTTTCTATCTTCCTGCTCCTCTACCTTCTATCTTCCTCATCCTCTACCTTTTGTATCTTCCTGCTCCTCTACCTTTCTATCTTCCTGCTCTCTACCTTTCTATCTTCCTGCTCTCTACCTTTCTATCTTCCTGCTCCTCTACCTTTCTATCTTCCTGCTCTCTACCTTTCTATCTTCCTGCTCTCCTACCCTTCTATCTTCCTGCTCTCCTCCCTTTCTATCTTCCTACTCCTCTACCTTTCTATCTTCCTGCCCCTCTATCTTTCTATCTTCCTGCTCTCTACCTTTCTATCTTCCTGCTCCCCTAATTTTCTATCTTCCTGCTCTCTACCTTTCTATATTCCTGCTCTCTACCTTTCTATCTTCCTGCTCCTCTACCTTTCTGTCTTCCTGCTCCTCTACCTTTCTATCTTCCTGCTCTCTACCTTTCTATCTTCCTATTCTCTACCTTTCTATCTTCCTGCTCTCTACCTTTATATCTTCCTGCTCCTCTACCTTCTATCTTCCTCCTCCTCTACCTTTCTGTCTTCCTGCTCCTCTACCTTTCTATCTTCCTGCTCTCTACCTTTCTATCTTCCTATTCTCTACCTTTCTATCTTCCTGCTCTCTACCTTTCTATCTTCCTGCTCTCTACCTTTCTATCTTCCTATTCTCTACCTTTCTATCTTCCTGCTCTCTACCTTTCTATCTTCCTGCTCTCTACCTTTCTATCTTCCTGCTCTCTACCTTTCTATCTTCCTGCTCCTCTACCTTTCTGTCTTCCTGCTCCTCTGCCTTTCTATCTTCCTGCTCTCTACCTTTCTATCTTCCTGCTCTCTACCTTTCTATCTTCCTGCTCTCTACCTTTCTATCTTCCTGCTCCCCTAATTTTCTATCTTCCTGCTCTCTACCTTTCTATCTTCCTGCTGTCTACCTTTCTATCTTCCTGGTCCTCTACCTTTCTATCTTCCTGCTCTCTACCTTTCTATCTTCCTGCTCTCTACCTTTCTATCTTCCTGCTCTCTACCTTTCTATCTTCCTGCTCCTCTACCTTTCTGTCTTCCTGCTCCTCTACCTTTCTATCTTCCTGCTCTCTACCTTTCTATCTTCCTGCTCTCTACCTTTTTATCTTCCTGCTCCTCTACCTTTCTGTCTTCCTGCTCCTCTACCTTTCTATCTTCCTGCTCTCTACCTTTCTATCTTCCTGCTCTCTACCTTTCTATCTTCCTGCTCTCTACCTTTCTGTCTTCCTGCCCTCTACCTTTCTATCTTCCTGCTCTCTACCTTTTTTATCTTCCTGCTCCTCTACCTTTCTATCTTCCTGCTCCTCTACCTTTCTATCTTCCTGCTCCTCTACCTTTCTATCTTCCTGCTCTCTATCTTTCTATCTTCCTGCTCTCTACATTTCTATCTTCCTGCTCCCCTAATTTCGTTATCTTCCTGCTCTCTACCTTTCTATCTTCCTGCTCTCTACCTTTCTATCTTCCTGCTCCAGTACCTTTATGTCTTCCTGCTCCTCTACCTTTCTATCTTCCTGCTCCTCTACCTTTCTATCTTCCAGCTCTCTACCTTTCTATCTTCCTGCTCTCTACCTTTCTATCTCCCTGCTCCTCTACCTTTCTATCTTCCTGCTCTCTACCTTTCTATCTTCCTTCTTCCCTTCTACCTTTCTATCTTCCTGCTCCTCTACCTTTCTATCTTCCTGCTCTCGACCTTTATATCATCCTGCTCTCTACCTTTCTATCTTCCTGCTCTCGACCTTTCTATCTTCCTGCTCCTCTACCTTCTATCTTCCTCATCCTCTACCTTTTTTATCTTCCTGCTCCTCTACCTTTCTATCTTCCTGCTCTCCTACCTTTCTATCTTCCTGCTCTCCTACCTTTCTATCTCCCTGCTCTCTACCTTTCTATCTTCCTGCTCTCTACCTTTCTATCTTCCTGCTCTCCTACCCTTCTATCTTCCTGCTCTCCTCCCTTTCTATCTTCCTACTCCTCTACCTTTCTATCTTCCTGCTCCCCTAATTTTCTATCTTCCTGCTCCCTACCTTTCTATCTTTCTGCTCTCTACCTTTCTATCTTCCTGCTCCTCTACCTTTCTGTCTTCCTGCTCCTCTACCTTTCTATCTTCCTGCTCTCTACCTTTCTATCTTCCTGCTCTCTACCTTTCTATCTTCCTGCTCTCTACCTTTATATCTTCCTGCTCCTCTACCTTTCTATCTTCCTGCTCTCTACCTTTTTTTTATCTTCCTGCTCCTCTACCTTCTATCTTCCTCCTCTACCTTTTTTGTCTTCCTGCTCCTCTACCTTTCTATCTTCCTGCTCTCCTACCTTTCTATCTTCCAAGTCCTCTACCTTTCTATCTTCCTGCTCCTCTACCTTTCTATATTCCTGCCCCTCTACCTTTCTATCTTCCTACCCTCTACCTTTCTATCTTCCTTCACCTCTACCTTTCTATCTTCCTGCTCCTCTACCTTTCTATCTTCCTGCTCTCTACCTTTCTATCTTCCTGCTCCTCTACCTGTCTATCTTCCTGCCCTCTACCTTTCTATCTTCCTGCTCCTCTACCTTTCTGTCTTCCTGCTCTCTACCTTTCTATCTTCCTGCTCCTCTACCTTTCTATCTTCCTGCTCCTCTACCTTTCTGTCTTCCTGCTCCTCTACCTTTCTATCTTCCTGCTCCTCTACCTTTCTATCGTCCTGCTCTCTACCTTTCTGTCTTCCTGCTCCTCTACCTTTCTATCTTCCTGCTCTCTACCTTTCTATCTTCCTGCTCCTCTACCTTTCTATCTTCCTGCCCCTCTACCTTTCTATCTTTCTGCTCTCTACCTTTCTATCTTCCTGCTCCTCTACCTTTCTATCTTCCTGCTCCCCTACCTTTCTATCTTCCTGCTCCCCTACCTTTCTATCTTCCTGCTCTCTACCTTTCTATCTTCCTGCTCCTCTACCTTTCTATCTTCCTGCTCCTCTACCTTTCTATCTTCCTGCTCTCTACCTTTCTATCTTCCTGCCCTTCTACCTTTCTATCGTCCTGCTCCTCTACCTTTCTATCTTCCTGCTCTCTACCTTTTTTTATCTTCCTGCTCTCTACCTTTCTATCTTCCTGCTCTCCTACCTTTCTATCTTCCTGCTCCTCTACCTTTCTATCTTCCTGCTCCTCTACCTTTCTATCTTCCTGCTCCTCTACCTGTCTATCTTCCTGCTCTCTACCTTTCTATCTCCCTGCTCCTCTACCTTCTATCTTCCTGCTCTCTACCTTTCTATCTTCCTGCTCTCTACCTTTTTTATCTTCCTGCTCCTCTACCTTTCTATCTTCCTGCTCCTCTACCTTTCTATCTTCCTGCTCTCCTTACTTTTCTATCTTCCTGCTCCTCTACCTTTCTATCTTCCTGCTCCTCTACCTTTCTATCTTCCTGCTCTCTACCTTTCTATCTTCCTGCTCCTCTACCTTTCTATCTTCCTGCTCTCTACCTTTCTATCTTCCTTCTTCCCTTCTACCTTTCTATCTTCCTGCTCCTCTACCTTTCTATCTTCCTGCTCTCGACCTTTATATCATCCTGCTCTCTACCTTTCTATCTTCCTGCTCTCGACCTTTCTATCTTCCTGCTCCTCTACCTTCTATCTTCCTCATCCTCTACCTTTTTTATCTTCCTGCTCCTCTACCTTTCTATCTTCCTGCTCTCCTACCTTTCTATCTTCCTGCGCTCCTACCTTTCTATCTCCCTGCTCTCTACCTTTCTATCTTCCTGCTTTCTACCTTTCTATCTTCCTGCTCTCCTACCCTTCTATCTTCCTGCTCTCCTCCCTTTCTATCTTCCTACTCCTCTACCTTTCTATCTTCCTGCCCCTCTATCTTCCTGCTCTCTACCTTTCTATCTTCCTGCTCTCTACCTTTCTATCTTCCTGCTCTCTACCTTTCTATCTTCCTGCTCTCTACCTTTCTATCTTCCTGCTGCTCTACCTTTCTGTCTTCCTGCTCCTCTACCTTTCTATCTTCCTGATCCTCTACCTTTCTATCTTCCTGCTCTCTACCTTTCTATCTTCCTGCTCCTCTACCTTTCTATCTTCCTGCTCTCCTACCTTTCTATCTTCCTGCCCTCTACCTTTCTATCTTCCTGCTCCTCTACCTTTCTATCGTCCTGCTCCTCTACCTTTCTATCTTCCTGATCCTCTACCTTTCTATCTTCCTGCTCTCTACCTTTCTATCTTCCTGCTCCTCTACCTTTCTATCTTCCTGCTCTCCTACCTTTCTATCTTCCTGCCCTCTACCTTTCTATCTTCCTGCTCCTCTACCTTTCTATCGTCCTGCTCCTCTACCTTTCTATCTTCCTGCCCCTCTACCTTTCTATCTTCCTGCTCTCTACCTTTCTATCTTCCTGCTCCTCTGCCTTTCTATCTTCCTGCTCCTCTACCTTTCTATCTTCCTGCTCCTCTACCTTTCTATCTTCCTGCTCCTCTACCTTTCTATCTTCCTGCTCTTTACCTTTCTATCTTCCTGCTCCTCTACCTTTCTATATTCCTGCTCCTCTACCTTTCTATCTTCCTGCTCTTTACCTTTCTATCTTCCTGCTCCTCTACCTTTCTATCTTCCTGCTCTCTACCTTTCTATCTTCCTTCTCCTCTACCTTTCTATCTTCCTGCTCCTCTACCTTTCTGTCTTCCTGCTCTCTACCTTTCTATCTTCCTGCTCTCTACCTTTCTATCTTCCTGCTCTCTACCTTTTTTATCTTCCTGCTCCTCTACCTTTCTATCTTCCTGCTCCTCTACCTTTCTATCTTCCTGCTCCTCTACCTTTCTATCTTCCTGCTCCTCTACCTTTCTATCTTCCTGCTCCTCTACCTTTCTGTCTTCCTGCCCTCTACCTTTCTATCTTCCTGCTCCTCTACCTGTCTATCTTCCTGCTCTCTACCTTTCTATCTTCCTGCTCCTCTACCTTCTATCTTCCTGCTCTCTACCTTTCTATCTTCCTGCTCTCTACCTTTTTTATCTTCCTGCTCTCTACCTTTCTATCTTCCTGCTCCTCTACCTTTCTATCTTCCTGCTCTCTACCTTTCTATCTTCCTTCTTCCCTTCTACCTTTCTATCTTCCTGCTCCTCTACCTTTCTATCTTCCTGCTCTCGACCTTTATATCATCCTGCTCTCTACCTTTCTATCTTCCTGCTCTCTACCTTTCTATCTTCCTTCTTCCCTTCTACCTTTCTATCTTCCTGCTCCTCTACCTTTCTATCTTCCTGCTCTCTACCTTTCTATCTTCCTGCTCCTCTACCTTTCTATCTTCCTGCTCTCTACCTTTCTATCTTCCTTCTTCCCTTCTACCTTTCTATCTTCCTGCTCTCGACCTTTCTATCTTCCTGCTCCTCTACCTTCTATCTTCCTCATCCTCTACCTTTTGTATCTTCCTGCTCCTCTACCTTTCTATCTTCCTGCTCTCCTACCTTTCTATCTTCCTGCTCTCCTACCTTTCTATCTCCCTGCTCTCTACCTTTCTATCTTCCTGCTCTCTACCTTTCTATCTTCCTGCTCCTCTACCTTTCTATCTTCCTGCTCTCTACCTTTCTATCTTCCTGCTCTCCTATCCTTCTATCTTCCTGCTCTCCTCCCTTTCTATCTTCCTACTCCTCTACCTTTCTATCTTCCTGCCCCTCTATCTTTCTATCTTCCTGCTCTCTACCTTTCTATCTTCCTGCTCCCCTAATTTTCTATCTTCCTGCTCTCTACCTTTCTATCTTCCTGCTCTCTACCTTTCTATCTTCCTGCTCCTCTACCTTTCTGTCTTCCTGCTCCTCTACCTTTCTATCTTCCTGCTCTCTACCTTTCTATCTTCCTATTCTCTACCTTTCTATCTTCCTGCTCTCTACCTTTATATCTTCCTGCTTCTCTACCTTCTATCTTCCTCCTCCTCTACCTTTCTATCTTCCTGCTCTCTACCTTTCTATCTTCCTGCTCTCTACCTTTCTATCTTCCTGCTCTCTACCTTTCTATCTTCCTATTCTCTACCTTTCTATCTTCCTGCTCTCTACCTTTCTATCTTCCTGCTCTCTACCTTTCTATCTTCCTGCTCTCTACCTTTCTATCTTCCTGCTCTCTACCTTTCTATCTTCCTGCTCTCCTACCCTTCTATCTTCCTGCTCTCCTCCCTTTCTATCTTCCTACTCCTCTACCTTTCTATCTTCCTGCCCCTCTATCTTTCTATCTTCCTGCTCTCTACCTTTCTATCTTCCTGCTCCCCTAATTTTCTATCTTCCTGCTCTCTACCTTTCTATCTTCCTGCTGTCTACCTTTCTATCTTCCTGCTCCTCTACCTTTCTGTCTTCCTGATCCTCTACCTTTCTATCTTCCTGCTCTCTACCTTTCTGTCTTCCTGCTCCTCTACCTTTCTATCTTCCTGCTCTCTACCTTTTTATCTTCCTGCTCCTCTACCTTTCTGTCTTCCTGCTCCTCTACCTTTCTGTCTTCCTGCTCTCTACCTTTCTATCTTCCTGCTCCTCTGCCTTTCTATCTTCCTGCTCTCTACCTTTCTATCTTCCTGCTCTCTACCTTTCTATCTTCCTGCTCCTCTGCCTTTCTATCTTCCTGCTCTCTACCTTTTTATCTTCCTGCTCCTCTACCTTTCTGTCTTCCTGCCCCTCTACCTTTCTATCTTCCTGCTCTCTACCTTTCTGTCTTCCTGCCCTCTACCTTTTTATCTTCCTGCTCCTCTACCTGTCTGTCTTCCTGCTCCTCTACCTTTCTATCTTCCTGCTCTCTACCTTTCTGTCTTCCTGCCCTCTACCTTTCTATCTTCCTGCTCCTCTACCTTTCTATCTTCCTGCTCCTCTACCTTTCTATCTTCCTGCTCTCTATATTTCTATCTTCCTGCTCTCTACATTTCTATCTTCCTGCTCCCCTAATTTTGTTATCTTCCTGCTCTCTACCTTTCTATCTTCCTGCTCTCTACCTTTCTATCTTCCTGCTCCTCTATCTTTCTGTCTTCCTGCTCCTCTACCTTTCTATCTTCCTGCTCCTCTACCTTTCTATCTTCCTGCTCTCTACCTTTCTATCTTCCTGCTCTCTACCTTTCTATCTTCCTGCTCCTCTACCTTTCTGTCTCCCTGCTCCTCTACCTTTCTATCTTCCTGCTCCTCTACCTTTCTATCTTCCTGCTCCTCTCCCTTTCTATCTTACTGCACCTCTACCTTTCTATCTTCCTGCTCTCTACCTTTCTATCTTCCTGCTCTCTTCCTTTCTATCTTCCTGCTCCTCTACCCTTCTATCTTTCTGCTCTCTATCTTTCTATCTTCCTGCTCTCTACATTTCTATCTTCCTGCTCTCCTACCTTTCTATCTTCCTGCTCCTCAAACCTTTCTATTTTCCTGTTCCTCTACTTTTCTATCTTCCTGCTCCTCTACCTTTCTATCTTCCTGCTCTCTACCTTTCTATCTTCCTGCTCCTCTACCTTTCTGTCTTCCTGCTCTTTACCTTTCTATCTTCCTGCTCTCTACCTTTCTATCTTCCTGCTCCTCTACCTTTCTGTCTTCCTGCTCTTTACCTTTCTATCTTCCTGCTCCTCTACCTTTCTATCTTCCTGCTCCTCTACCTTTCTATCTTCCTGCTCTCTACCTTTCTATCTTCCTGCTCTCTACCTTTCTATCTTCCAGCTCCTCTACCTTTCTGTCTTCCTGCCCTCTACCTTTCTATCTTCCTGCTCTCTACCTTTTTTATCTTCCTGCTCCTCTACCTTTATATCTTCCTGCTCCTCTACCTTCTATCTTCCTCCTCCTCTACCTTTTTTATCTTCCTGCTCCTCTACCTTTCTATCTTCCTGCTCTCCTACCTTTCTATCTTCCTGTTCTCCTACCTTTCTATCTTCCTGCTCCTCTACCTTTCTATCTTCCTGCTCTCTACCTTTCTATCTTCCTGCTCCTCTACCTTTCTGTCTTCCTGCTCCTCTACCTTTCTATCTTCCTGCTCTCTACCTTTCTATCTTCCTGCTCTCTACCTTTCTATCTTCCTGCTCTCTACCTTTCTATCTTCCTGCTCCTCTACCTTTCTATCTTCCTGCTCCTCTACCTTTCTATCTTCCTGCTCTCTACCTTTCTATCTTCCTGCTCTCTACCTTTCTATCTTCCTGCTCTCTATCTTTCTATCTTCCTGCTCTCTACATTTCTATCTTCCTGCTTCTCTACCTTTCTATCTTCCTGCTCTCCTACCTTTCTATCTTCCTGCTCTCTACCTTTCTATCTTCCTACTCCTCAAACCTTTCTATTTTCCTGTTCCTCTACTTTTCTATCTTCCTGCTCTCTTCCTTTCTATCTTCCTGCTCCTCTACCCTTCTATCTTTCTGCTCTCTATCTTTCTATCTTCCTGCTCTCTACATTTCTATCTTGCTGCTCTCCTACCTTTCTATCTTCCTGCTCTCTACCTTTCTATCTTCCTGCTCCTCAAACCTTTCTATTTTCCTGTTCCTCTACTTTTCTATCTTCCTGCTCCTCTACCTTTCTATCTTCCTGCTCTCTACCTTTCTATCTTCCTGCACCTCTACCTTTCTATCTTCCTGCTCCCCTAATTTTGTTATCTTCCTGCTCTCTACCTTTCTATCTTCCTGCTCTCTACCTTTCTATCTTCCTGCTCCTCTACCTTTCTGTCTTCCTGCTCTTTACCTTTCTATCTTCCTGCTCTCTACCTTTCTATCTTCCTGCTCCTCTACCTTTCTGTCTTCCTGCTCTTTACCTTTCTATCTTCCTGCTCCTCTACCTTTCTATCTTCCTGCTCCTCTACCTTTCTATCTTCCTGCTCTCTACCTTTCTATCTTCCTGCTCTCTACCTTTCTATCTTCCAGCTCCTCTACCTTTCTGTCTTCCTGCCCTCTACCTTTCTATCTTCCTGCTCTCTACCTTTTTTATCTTCCTGCTCCTCTACCTTTATATCTTCCTGCTCTCTATATTTCTATCTTCCTGCTCTCTACATTTCTATCTTCCTGCTCCCCTAATTTTGTTATCTTCCTGCTCTCTACCTTTCTATCTTCCTGCTCTCTACCTTTCTATCTTCCTGCTCCTCTATCTTTCTGTCTTCCTGCTCCTCTACCTTTCTATCTTCCTGCTCCTCTACCTTTCTATCTTCCTGCTCTCTACCTTTCTATCTTCCTGCTCTCTACCTTTCTATCTTCCTGCTCCTCTACCTTTCTGTCTCCCTGCTCCTCTACCTTTCTATCTTCCTGCTCCTCTACCTTTCTATCTTCCTGCTCCTCTCCCTTTCTATCTTACTGCACCTCTACCTTTCTATCTTCCTGCTCTCTACCTTTCTATCTTCCTGCTCTCTTCCTTTCTATCTTCCTGCTCCTCTACCCTTCTATCTTTCTGCTCTCTATCTTTCTATCTTCCTGCTCTCTACATTTCTATCTTCCTGCTCTCCTACCTTTCTATCTTCCTGCTCCTCAAACCTTTCTATTTTCCTGTTCCTCTACTTTTCTATCTTCCTGCTCCTCTACCTTTCTATCTTCCTGCTCTCTACCTTTCTATCTTCCTGCTCCTCTACCTTTCTGTCTTCCTGCTCTTTACCTTTCTATCTTCCTGCTCTCTACCTTTCTATCTTCCTGCTCCTCTACCTTTCTGTCTTCCTGCTCTTTACCTTTCTATCTTCCTGCTCCTCTACCTTTCTATCTTCCTGCTCCTCTACCTTTCTATCTTCCTGCTCTCTACCTTTCTATCTTCCTGCTCTCTACCTTTCTATCTTCCAGCTCCTCTACCTTTCTGTCTTCCTGCCCTCTACCTTTCTATCTTCCTGCTCTCTACCTTTTTTATCTTCCTGCTCCTCTACCTTTATATCTTCCTGCTCCTCTACCTTCTATCTTCCTCCTCCTCTACCTTTTTTATCTTCCTGCTCCTCTACCTTTCTATCTTCCTGCTCTCCTACCTTTCTATCTTCCTGTTCTCCTACCTTTCTATCTTCCTGCTCCTCTACCTTTCTATCTTCCTGCTCTCTACCTTTCTATCTTCCTGCTCCTCTACCTTTCTGTCTTCCTGCTCCTCTACCTTTCTATCTTCCTGCTCTCTACCTTTCTATCTTCCTGCTCTCTACCTTTCTATCTTCCTGCTCTCTACCTTTCTATCTTCCTGCTCCTCTACCTTTCTATCTTCCTGCTCCTCTACCTTTCTATCTTCCTGCTCTCTACCTTTCTATCTTCCTGCTCTCTACCTTTCTATCTTCCTGCTCTCTATCTTTCTATCTTCCTGCTCTCTACATTTCTATCTTCCTGCTTCTCTACCTTTCTATCTTCCTGCTCTCCTACCTTTCTATCTTCCTGCTCTCTACCTTTCTATCTTCCTACTCCTCAAACCTTTCTATTTTCCTGTTCCTCTACTTTTCTATCTTCCTGCTCTCTTCCTTTCTATCTTCCTGCTCCTCTACCCTTCTATCTTTCTGCTCTCTATCTTTCTATCTTCCTGCTCTCTACATTTCTATCTTGCTGCTCTCCTACCTTTCTATCTTCCTGCTCTCTACCTTTCTATCTTCCTGCTCCTCAAACCTTTCTATTTTCCTGTTCCTCTACTTTTCTATCTTCCTGCTCCTCTACCTTTCTATCTTCCTGCTCTCTACCTTTCTATCTTCCTGCACCTCTACCTTTCTATCTTCCTGCTCCCCTAATTTTGTTATCTTCCTGCTCTCTACCTTTCTATCTTCCTGCTCTCTACCTTTCTATCTTCCTGCTCCTCTACCTTTCTGTCTTCCTGCTCTTTACCTTTCTATCTTCCTGCTCTCTACCTTTCTATCTTCCTGCTCCTCTACCTTTCTGTCTTCCTGCTCTTTACCTTTCTATCTTCCTGCTCCTCTACCTTTCTATCTTCCTGCTCCTCTACCTTTCTATCTTCCTGCTCTCTACCTTTCTATCTTCCTGCTCTCTACCTTTCTATCTTCCAGCTCCTCTACCTTTCTGTCTTCCTGCCCTCTACCTTTCTATCTTCCTGCTCTCTACCTTTTTTATCTTCCTGCTCCTCTACCTTTATATCTTCCTGCTCCTCTACCTTCTATCTTCCTCCTCCTCTACCTTTTTTATCTTCCTGCTCCTCTACCTTTCTATCTTCCTGCTCTCCTACCTTTCTATCTTCCTGTTCTCCTACCTTTCTATCTTCCTGCTCCTCTACCTTTCTATCTTCCTGCTCTCTACCTTTCTATCTTCCTGCTCCTCTACCTTTCTGTCTTCCTGCTCCTCTACCTTTCTATCTTCCTGCTCTCTACCTTTCTATCTTCCTGCTCTCTACCTTTCTATCTTCCTGCTCTCTACCTTTCTATCTTCCTGCTCCTCTACCTTTCTATCTTCCTGCTCCTCTACCTTTCTATCTTCCTGCTCTCTACCTTTCTATCTTCCTGCTCTCTACCTTTCTATCTTCCTGCTCTCTATCTTTCTATCTTCCTGCTCTCTACATTTCTATCTTCCTGCTTCTCTACCTTTCTATCTTCCTGCTCTCCTACCTTTCTATCTTCCTGCTCTCTACCTTTCTATCTTCCTACTCCTCAAACCTTTCTATTTTCCTGTTCCTCTACTTTTCTATCTTCCTGCTCCTCTACCTTTCTATCTTCCTGCTCTCTACATTTCTATCTTCCTGCTCCTCTACCTTTCTAACTTCCCGCTCCTCTACCTTTCTTTCTTCCTGCACCTCTACCTTTCTATCTTCCTGCTCTCTACCTTTCTATCTTCCTGCTCTCTACCTTTCTATCTTCCTGCTCCTCTACCTTTCTATATTCCTGCTCTCTACCTTTCTATATTCCTGCTCTCTATCTTTCTATCTTCCTGCTCCTCTACCTTTCTATCTTCCTGCTCTCTACCTTTCTATCTTCCTGCTCCCCTAATTTTCTATCTTCCTGCTCTCTACCTTTCTATCTTCCTGCTCTCTACCTTTCTATCTTCCTGCTCCTCTACCTTTCTGTCTTCCTGCTCCTCTGCCTTTCTATCTTCCTGCTCTCTACCTTTCTATCTTCCTGCTCTCTACCTTTCTATCTTCCTGCTCTCTACCTTTCTATCTTCCTGCTCTCTACCTTTCTATCTTCCTGCCCTCTCCCTTTCTGTCTTCCTGCTCCTCTACCTTTCTATCTTCCTGCTCTCTACCTTTCTATCTTCCTGCTCTCTACCTTTTTATCTTCCTGCTCCTCTACCTTTCTGTCTTCCTGCTCCTCTACCTTTCTATCTTCCTGCTCTCTACCTTTCTATCTTCCTGCTCTCTACCTTTCTATCTTCCTGCTCCTCTACCTTTCTGTCTTCCTGCTCTCTACCTTTCTATCTTCCTGCTCCTCTACCTTTCTGTCTTCCTGCTCCTCTACCTTTCTATCTTCCTGCTCTCTACCTTTCTATCTTCCTGCTCTCTACCTTTCTATCTTCCTGCTCCTCTACCTTTCTGTCTTCCTGCTCCTCTACCTTTCTATCTTCCTGCTCCTCTACCTTTCTATCTTCCTGCTCTCTACCTTTCTGTCTTCCTGCTCCTCTACCTTTCTATCTTCCTGCTCCTCTACCTTTCTATCTTCCTGCCCATCTACCTTTCTATCTTCCTGCTCTCTACCTTTCTATCTTCCTGCTCTCTACCTTTCTATCTTCCTGCTCTCTACCTTTCTATCTTCCTGCTCCTCTACCTTTCTATCTTCCTGCTCTCTACCTTTCTGTCTTCCTGCTCCTCTACCTTTCTATCTTCCTGCTCTCTACCTTTCTATCTTCCTGCTCCTCTACCTTTCTATCTTCCTGCTCCCTACCTTTCTATCTTCCTGCTCCTCTACTTTTCTATCTTCCCTCTTCCCTTCTACCTTTCTTCCTGCGCCTCTACCTTTCTATCTTCCTGCTCACCTACTTTTCTATCTTCCTGCTCTCGACCTTTCTATCTTCCTGCTCTCCTACCTTTCTATCTTCCTGCTCTCGACCTTTCTATCTTCCTGCTCTCCTACCTTTCTATCTTCCTGCTCCTCTACCTGTCTATCTTCCTGCTCTCGACCTTTCTATCTTCCTGCTCCTCTACCTTTCTATCTTCCTGCTCTCCTACCTTTCTATCTTCCTGCTCCCTACCTTTCTATCTTCCTGCTCCTCTACCTTTCTATCTTCCCTCTTCCCTTCTACCTTTCTTCCTGCGCCTCTACCTTTCTATCTTCCTGCTCCTCTACCTTTCTATCTTCCTGCTCCCCTACCTTTCTATCTTCCTGCTCTCTACCTTTCTATCTTCCTGCTCCTCTACCTTTCTATCTTCCTGCTCCTCTACCTTTCTATCTTCTCGCTCTCTACCTTTCTATCTTCCTGCTCCTCTACCTTTCTATCTTCCTGCTCTCTACCTTTCTATCTTCCTGCTCCTCTACCTTTCTATCTTCCTGCTCTCTACCTTTCTATCTTCCTGCTCCTCTACCTTTCTATCTTCCTGCTCTCTACCTTTCTATCTTCCTGCCCCTCTACCTTTCTATCTTTCTGCTCTCTACCTTTCTATCTTCCTGCTCCTCTACCTTTCTATCTTCCTGATCCCCTACCTTTCTATCTTCCTGCTCTCTACCTTTCTATCTTCCTGCTCCTCTACCTTTCTATCTTCCTGCTCCTCTACCTTTCTATCATCCTGCTCTCTACCTTTCTATCTTCCTGCCCCTCTACCTTTCTATCTTCCTGCTCCTCTCCCTTTCTATCTTACTGCACCTCTACCTTTCTATCTTCCTGCCTCCTACTTTTCTATCTTCCTGTTCCCCTACCTTTCTCTCTTCCTGCTCCTCTAACTTTCTATCTTCCTGCTCCTCTACCTTTCTATCTTCCTGCTCCTCTACCTTTCTATCTTCCTGCTCTCTACCTTTCTATCTTCCTGCTCCTCTACCTTTTATCTCCCTGTTCCTCTACCTTTCTTTCTTCCTGCTCCTCTACCTTTCTATCTTCCTGCTCCCCTACCTTTCTATCTTCCTGCTCTCTACCTTTCTATGTTCCTGCTCCTCTACCTTTCTATCTTCCTGCTCTCTACCTTTCTATCTTCCTGCTCTCTACCTTTCTACCTTCCTGCTCCTCTACCTTTCTATCTTCCTGCTCCCCTACCTTTCTATCTACCTGCTCTCTACCTTTCTATCTTCCTGCTCCTCTACCTTTCTATCTTCCTGCTCTCTACCTTTCTATCTTCCTGCTCCTCTACCTTTCTATCTTCCTGCTCCTCTACCTTTCTATCTTCCTGCTCTCTACCTTTCTATCTTCCTGCTCCTCTACCTTTCTATCTTCCTGCTCCTCTACCTTTCTATCTTCCTGCTCTCTACCTTTCTATCTTCCTGCTCCTCTACCTTTCTATCTTCCTGCTCTCGACCTTTCTATCTTCCTGCTCTCCTACCTTTCTATCTTCCTGCTCTCGACCTTTCTATCTTCCTGCTCTCCTACCTTTCTATCTTCCTGCTCCTCTACCTGTCTATCTTCCTGCTCTCGACCTTTCTATCTTCCTGCTCCTCTACCTTTCTATCTTCCTGCTCTCCTACCTTTCTATCTTCCTGCTCCCTACCTTTCTATCTTCCTGCTCCTCTACCTTTCTATCTTCCCTCTTCCCTTCTACCTTTCTTCCTGCGCCTCTACCTTTCTATCTTCCTGCTCCTCTACCTTTCTATCTTCCTGCTCCCCTACCTTTCTATCTTCCTGCTCTCTACCTTTCTATCTTCCTGCTCCTCTACCTTTCTATCTTCCTGCTCCTCTACCTTTCTATCTTCTCGCTCTCTACCTTTCTATCTTCCTGCTCCTCTACCTTTCTATCTTCCTGCTCTCTACCTTTCTATCTTCCTGCTCCTCTACCTTTCTATCTTCCTGCTCTCTACCTTTCTATCTTCCTGCTCCTCTACCTTTCTATCTTCCTGCTCTCTACCTTTCTATCTTCCTGCCCCTCTACCTTTCTATCTTTCTGCTCACTACCTTTCTATCTTCCTGCTCCTCTACCTTTCTATCTTCCTGATCCCCTACCTTTCTATCTTCCTGCTCTCTACCTTTCTATCTTCCTGCTCCTCTACCTTTCTATCTTCCTGCTCCTCTACCTTTCTATCATCCTGCTCTCTACCTTTCTATCTTCCTGCCCCTCTACCTTTCTATCTTCCTGCTCCTCTCCCTTTCTATCTTACTGCACCTCTACCTTTCTATCTTCCTGCCTCCTACTTTTCTATCTTCCTGCTCCCCTACCTTTCTCTCTTCCTGCTCCTCTACCTTTCTATCTTCCTGCTCCTCTACCTTTCTATCTTCCTGCTCTCTACCTTTCTATCTTCCTGCTCCTCTACCTTTTATCTCCCTGCTCCTCTACCTTTCTTTCTTCCTGCTCCTCTACCTTTCTATCTTCCTGCTCCCCTACCTTTCTATCTTCCTGCTCTCTACCTTTCTATGTTCCTGCTCCTCTACCTTTCTATCTTCCTGCTCTCTACCTTTCTATCTTCCTGCTCTCTACCTTTCTACCTTCCTGCTCCTCTACCTTTCTATCTTCCTGCTCTCTACCTTTCTATCTTCCTGCTCTCTACCTTTCTACCTTCCTGCTCCTCTACCTTTCTATCTTCCTGCTCCCCTACCTTTCTATCTACCTGCTCTCTACCTTTCTATCTTCCTGCTCCTCTACCTTTCTATCTTCCTGCTCTCCTACCTTTCTATCTTCCTGCTCCCTACCTTTCTATCTTCCTGCTCCTCTACCTTTCTATCTTCCCTCTTCCCTTCTACCTTTCTTCCTGCGCCTCTACCTTTCTATCTTCCTGCTCCTCTACCTTTCTATCTTCCTGCTCCCCTACCTTTCTATCTTCCTGCTCTCTACCTTTCTATCTTCCTGCTCCTCTACCTTTCTATCTTCCTGCTCCTCTACCTTTCTATCTTCTCGCTCTCTACCTTTCTATCTTCCTGCTCCTCTACCTTTCTATCTTCCTGCTCTCTACCTTTCTATCTTCCTGCTCCTCTAACTTTCTATCTTCCTGCTCTCTACCTTTCTATCTTCCTGCTCCTCTACCTTTCTATCTTCCTGCTCTCTACCTTTCTATCTTCCTGCCCCTCTACCTTTCTATCTTTCTGCTCTCTACCTTTCTATCTTCCTGCTCCTCTACCTTTCTATCTTCCTGATCCCCTACCTTTCTATCTTCCTGCTCTCTACCTTTCTATCTTCCTGCTCCTCTACCTTTCTATCTTCCTGCTCCTCTACCTTTCTATCATCCTGCTCTCTACCTTTCTATCTTCCTGCCCCTCTACCTTTCTATCTTCCTGCTCCTCTCCCTTTCTATCTTACTGCACCTCTACCTTTCTATCTTCCTGCCTCCTACTTTTCTATCTTCCTGCTCCCCTACCTTTCTCTCTTCCTGCTCCTCTAACTTTCTATCTTCCTGCTCCTCTACCTTTCTATCTTCCTGCTCCTCTACCTTTCTATCTTCCTGCTCTCTACCTTTCTATCTTCCTGCTCCTCTACCTTTTATCTCCCTGTTCCTCTACCTTTCTTTCTTCCTGCTCCTCTACCTTTCTATCTTCCTGCTCCCCTACCTTTCTATCTTCCTGCTCTCTACCTTTCTATGTTCCTGCTCCTCTACCTTTCTATCTTCCTGCTCTCTACCTTTCTATCTTCCTGCTCTCTACCTTTCTACCTTCCTGCTCCTCTACCTTTCTATCTTCCTGCTCCCCTACCTTTCTATCTACCTGCTCTCTACCTTTCTATCTTCCTGCTCCTCTACCTTTCTATCTTCCTGCTCTCTACCTTTCTATCTTCCTGCTCCTCTACCTTTCTATCTTCCTGCTCCTCTACCTTTCTATCTTCCTGCTCTCTACCTTTCTATCTTCCTGCTCCTCTACCTTTCTATCTTCCTGCTCCTCTACCTTTCTATCTTCCTGCTCTCTACCTTTCTATCTTCCTGCTCCTCTACCTTTCTATCTTCCTGCTCTCGACCTTTCTATCTTCCTGCTCTCCTACCTTTCTATCTTCCTGCTCTCGACCTTTCTATCTTCCTGCTCTCCTACCTTTCTATCTTCCTGCTCCTCTACCTGTCTATCTTCCTGCTCTCGACCTTTCTATCTTCCTGCTCCTCTACCTTTCTATCTTCCTGCTCTCCTACCTTTCTATCTTCCTGCTCCCTACCTTTCTATCTTCCTGCTCCTCTACCTTTCTATCTTCCCTCTTCCCTTCTACCTTTCTTCCTGCGCCTCTACCTTTCTATCTTCCTGCTCCTCTACCTTTCTATCTTCCTGCTCCCCTACCTTTCTATCTTCCTGCTCTCTACCTTTCTATCTTCCTGCTCCTCTACCTTTCTATCTTCCTGCTCCTCTACCTTTCTATCTTCTCGCTCTCTACCTTTCTATCTTCCTGCTCCTCTACCTTTCTATCTTCCTGCTCTCTACCTTTCTATCTTCCTGCTCCTCTACCTTTCTATCTTCCTGATCCCCTACCTTTCTATCTTCCTGCTCTCTACCTTTCTATCTTCCTGCTCCTCTACCTTTCTATCTTCCTGCTCCTCTACCTTTCTATCATCCTGCTCTCTACCTTTCTATCTTCCTGCCCCTCTACCTTTCTATCTTCCTGCTCCTCTCCCTTTCTATCTTACTGCACCTCTACCTTTCTATCTTCCTGCCTCCTACTTTTCTATCTTCCTGCTCCCCTACCTTTCTCTCTTCCTGCTCCTCTAACTTTCTATCTTCCTGCTCCTCTACCTTTCTATCTTCCTGCTCCTCTACCTTTCTATCTTCCTGCTCTCTACCTTTCTATCTTCCTGCTCCTCTACCTTTTATCTCCCTGCTCCTCTACCTTTCTTTCTTCCTGCTCCTCTACCTTTCTATCTTCCTGCTCCCCTACCTTTCTATCTTCCTGCTCTCTACCTTTCTATGTTCCTGCTCCTCTACCTTTCTATCTTCCTGCTCTCTACCTTTCTATCTTCCTGCTCTCTACCTTTCTACCTTCCTGCTCCTCTACCTTTCTATCTTCCTGCTCTCTACCTTTCTATCTTCCTGCTCTCTACCTTTCTACCTTCCTGCTCCTCTACCTTTCTATCTTCCTGCTCCCCTACCTTTCTATCTACCTGCTCTCTACCTTTCTATCTTCCTGCTCCTCTACCTTTCTATCTTCCTGCTCTCTACCTTTCTATCTTCCTGCTCCTCTACCTTTCTATCTTCCTGCTCCTCTACCTTTCTATCTTCCTGCTCTCTACCTTTCTATCTTCCTGCTCCTCTACCTTTCTATCTTCCTGCTCCTCTACCTTTCTATCATCCTGCTCTCTACCTATCTATCTTCCTGCTCCTCTACCTTTCTATCTTCCTGCTCTCTACCTTTCTATCTTCCTGCTCCCCTACCTTTCTATCTGTACCTTTTTAATGTCTCAATAAAGAACAATGTGTGAAAGAGAGTCGAATCTCATTTAAAGAAGATTGAAAAAAAGAAAGAATCTGATGCAGGGTATAACAACGGCACATTTCCAGATTGTAAACTTTCAAATGATTTGTCATAATGATATGTCATAATGATGTGTCATAATGACGTGTCATTCATTGACATCTGAAACAAGTTGAAGAACTTATGTGTATTTGACTGTTGATACGCCAACAATAGAATAGCAAACAATTATAATGTTGTGTCTGTGTGTTTCCCATCCCATCTGGGCATCAAAGCAGTAATAAAAAAAGAAGACAGTACATTTAAAATGATTGCCCACTGTTACTAGCACACCACTTTTACGAAATACTACTATGTTCATAAAACAGAATTGCTAATTAGATTAGATTAACGTTATCGTCATCGTTAACGTTATCGTCATCGCAGAGTACAATACAAGTACTATACAACGAAATGCAGTTTAGCATCCAACCAAAAGTTCAAATAGTGATATAAGAAAATGTTATAAATAAAACAAGAATGGTAATTATAGATAACAATGCAATATACAGTATGTGCAGAGGTAGTATTGTAAACATCAGTTTAGTTTAGAGGTATATAGTTATGAGCTATATAGAGTTATGAGCTATGTACAGTTAGGTGGATTGTACAGTGAGGTAGTTTATGTACAGTGTCAAATCTAATGTGCAGTGTAAAATAAGCTATATCAGGAGACATGTGCAATGTGCAAAAAAAGTTACAAAATACTTTCCTTGTGGATAAATTATTGATGGATAAATTATTGATGGCAGCGTCTGTCAACAAACACACATGGCTATTTATAAGGATGTGGGTTGGGTGAAACGACATGCCCCCAGACAAATACGAATACTACCCCCCACCTAAGTTTGCTAACTAAATGTAAGTATTTAGTGAATGTAAAACTGTTGGTTATGATATTGTAGCGAACGGGAATCTTCTAGTGTAACTCGCCCCATGCGGGAGTCGAACCCCAACCTCCCGCATAACCGACGGCCGCGCCAACCATTAGACCAAGAGAGTTTACTCCCTTGGAGGAGCTGTTAACGGGGCCTCATACAGGATCGTTACACTATCCTCACCGTTCGGGAAAGCGTGCCCTCACACTTCACTATGTCAAGTCCCTCACGTGGACACGCTCTCCGATGGCCTTCCTTCCATCCCAACTTTCAGACACCAGTGTAGCGAACGGGAATCTTCTAGTGTAACTCGCCCCATGCGGGAGTCGAACCCCGACCTCCCACATAACCGGCGGTCGCGCTAACCATTACACCAAGAGAGTCTACAGCATATGCTTGTAGACTAGAGCTCAGAGCAGCTGAGAGGAAATGGAGAAAAACTGGCCTTTCTGATGACCTTAACCTCTATCACTCTCTCCTTGCCAACTACGCCTCCTCGGCATCAGCTGCTAAAACATCCTACTATCATTCAAAAATACATTCTTCTGCCTCTAATCCTAGAAAACTGTTCTCCACTTTTTCTTCACTCCTTAATCCACCTCCTCCCCCTCCTCCTTCCTCCCTGTCCGCCGATGACTTTGTCACCTACTTTGAAAAAAAGGTGGACGACATCAGCAGCACCTTTCTCCCCCCACCGCTCCCTCCTCCCACTAACAATGCTAACATTGTTCCCACTAACAATGCTAACACCCCTTCCAAACTCCCCCCTCGACACTCGATCTCTGGATTGTCATCTTTTTCCCCCCTCTCCCCCGATGAGATTCTCACACTTATCACATCAAAGCGGGCAACCACATGCCCTCTTGACCCCATCCCCTCCCCCCTTCTCCAATCCATTTCCGCCGACATCCTTCCTTACCTTACCACCCTAATCAACTCCTCCCTATCCACTGGATCTGTCCCAGCGGCCTTCAAAATAGCCAGAGTCAAGCCTCTCCTCAAGAAACCTACCCTTGACCCATCATCTGTCCACAATTACAGACCGGTATCCCTTCTCTCCTTCCCTTCCAAAACCCTTGAACGCGCGGCATCTAAACAACTGATTGACTATCTCCGGAAGATGGATCACTTAGACCCCCACCAATCCGGCTTCAAGGCTGGGCATTCCACTGAGACTGCGCTCCTTGCTGTCACGGAAGCCCTCCACTCTGCCCAAGCTTCCTCCCTCTCCTCTGTTCTCATTCTCCTTGACCTGTCTGCTGCCTTCGACACAGTCAATCACCAGATCCTTCTCTCCATCCTCTCAGACCTGGGCAGCTCTGGCACCGCACACTCCTGGTTTTCTTCCTACCTGGCGGGCCGCTCCTATCAGGTGACCTGGAGAGAATCGCTATCTTCTCCACGAACCCTCTCCACTGGAGTTCCCCAGGGTTCCGTACTAGGGCCCCTACTCTTCTCCCTCTACACCAAGTCTCTTGGCTCGGTAATCTCTTCACATGGGCTCTCCTACCACAGCTACGCAGACGACAATCAACTCTTCCTGTCCTTCCCCCCGTCTGATGTACACGTGGCAACCCGTATCTCAGCATGTCTCGCTGACATTTCAACTTGGATGGCTGACCACCATCTCAAGCTCAATCTTAACAAGACTGAGCTCCTCTTCATCCCCGGGAAAGCCTGCCCTCTCCAAGACTTCTCCATCACAGTGGAGAACTCTACTGTAACCCCCTCCCTGACAGCCAAGAACCTTGGAGTGATCCTGGATAACCGACTATCCTGTGCGGAGAACATTGCAGCAACGGCTCGCTCCTGCAGATTCCTCCTCTACAACATCAGAAGGATACGACCATTCCTTACCAGAGAGGCAGCGCAACTCTTGATCCAGGCACTGGTCATCTCCCGCCTGGATTACTGCAATGCACTCCTGGCTGGGCTCCCCGCTTCAGCCATTAGACCTCTGCAGCTCATCCAGAATGCTGCTGCCCGGCTGGTATTCAACCTCCCCAAATACTCGCATGTCACCCCTCTCCTTCGCACCCTGCACTGGCTCCCGATAGCAGCTCGCATCAGATTCAAGACCCTGGTGCTTGCATACCAGGCAGCTAAAGGGACAGCTCCTGCCTACCTGAGGGAAATGGTAACCCCCCAAACCCCTGCCCGCTCACTCCGCTCCTCCACCTCGGCTGGCCGACTGGCCCCACCTCCTCTACACAGCAGTCGGGCTGCCCGATCACGTCTCTTCACAACACTGGCTCCCCGCTGGTGGAATGAGCTCCCCACGGCTGTCAGAACGGCAGAGTCACTACCCATCTTCCGTCGTAGACTGAAAACCCATCTCTTCAGGTTACATCTTAACTGCTCCTCCTGAGACATCTTCCGACCCTCACCACTACGTCTCCTAAAGACACCCGCTTTCCCCTCTACTGTGTCCCTAGAACTTCTATTGCCCCCATTGTACTGTTTCTCAGTTTCTCCAGTAATATAAAAAAAAAAAAAAAAAAAAGAGTTTTAGTAGAAGGCGATAATAGGGAGAAGGTTTTTCCTCCTATCAGTGGCCCCGGGCCCGAGCTAGAGTACTCTTCCTGCAACGAATGGTGGACTGCTGATTCACATGCTTAGTATTCAAATGTATTGATTGTAAGTCGCTTTGGAATAAGGCGTCTGCTAAATGCCAAAAATGTAAATGTAAATGAGAGTTAACTCCCTTGGTGGAGCCGTCAACGGGGCCTCATACAGGATCGTTACAATATTGAGTGGGTTCTTAATCGCTTACATTTTCGAATCGCGAAACAATTTTTTTCACAACAAAACTTGTTTAGCTCGATTGCGAGGTTTCACAATTCCCCACATGCAGACCTTTTCACCAAGCCGTGACACATTTCTGATTTCTGAGTGAACATTAATCGTCCAAATTGCCTAATTAAATAACTGTATTGTTCACAAAGAGAATTAACAAATGATTAATTCATGTTAATATATGCCTTAATGTGAAGTTATCGTGATGTTAGAATTATAAGGTTTCTCCTTTTGTCAGAATTTAGTTTTTTACATAATCTGATCCATTAGGTGTTTATTAATGCCTGTGTGGTGTTATTCTTAAAATGTTGAAATGTTTTAGTTAGTAATTAATAAAATACAAAGGCTAAAACAAAATACAAAAACGTTGACGCTCAATATCTCTGAACTGCCCTAAACGGAGATAGAACCTTATAATTCTAAGCTCACGTTATGTGCTAGAACATTGCTGGTACAATACTTTTGAGCAGTGGTAACTCATCACTATAGGCACGCCTTAAATCATTTGCTGTCAGCATAATATGCTGTGTTTAGTTCTCAATGCATTAGTTGGCATTGAGAACAAAACACACAACAAAGTATTGTCTATCTCTCTCTGACCCGCACTATTTAAATTTTTGGCATTTAATAGACGCTTTTAGCCAAAGCCACATGTCCAAGTACATTTGTGACACAATAGCGTATTTGGAGTTACCTGGCGCAAAACAGAAATACGTCAAATCAGTCTTCAAACTATTTCTGACCTAAAAGTCAGATCTTCGTTTTTTTTAGCTAACATTCAACTTGAAGCTTTGAAGTACCCACTCGTTATTTTTCCGAACAGTTTTACGTTCATTAAATAAGTATAATCTATCAACAAAATGAGCTTGTTTGTCATGCTTTTTCCGATGCGCTTGAGGGGGTGGGCTGAAATAACATGTAGCTTCCATTTTGGTATGATTGGCTGTTGAGCTCGACTGAGGTAGCCAATAGCTGAGCGAGGGGGTGGGATAAAAAGAGTGTGTGTTTGAATGTTTTCATTCTCTGTGTTTACATTTGTTCTAACATGGACTCCCAAACGCTTGCTGAGGCAATCAACAGAATTTCAGCTGCTGGTTTGAAGATCGACAATGGAGAATTCATGACTTCGTACATCGATGAATTCATGCATGTTAATAGCTCAGCTTCGGAGTCGGAAGATAGCGAAAACGAGGACACGACTTCTGATCCAAACTGCACCATCGCTGATCCCAACGAAGCATGGTCTGACGAGGTTGAGAATAATCAGCTAGAGACAGGATTGGACTTCATAAGAAGATTTGATTGCAATTGCCAGCAGAGACGGAAAGATACCTCTCAACCCAAAATATCTTGCAGTACAAGATTGTCTCCAGAATTCATTCGTGAGACTCGGTTAGATTGTGCGTCGTTATCAAAAGAAAACCGAGACATGCTTGTAATTGGAACGTAGCTGAACACGATGAATCGTTCAGGAATGACTATAGGTTTAAAGAAGGTCCCTAGGAAACGAAAATTTACTAGGACCACATACGGATTTCAAGGGATCACCGTATGCCGCAACACGTTCTGCTTTGTACTCGGGTGAGTTTGTGCTTTAAAACTGTTTGTTTGTATTGGGTTAGCCGTGTTAGCTAAGTAACATTCGCTAGCTAGCATTAGCTAGTATGTTCTGTATCATCGATACTGTGTACAGTTAGTTGAGTGTTTCTTTTGTTCATGGTTGGGTTGGGCTAGCCGCGTTAGCTAGCTAGCATTTTCTGTACGTATGCTGTTCTTCTGTTGTGTTGATACATCTAGCTAACTAACTGTTTGATTTTTTTCTGTTTAGGATCAGCAACAAACTCCTCAATTCCATTTCCCAATCCTACAAAGAAAATGGGGTTCTACCATGCGAGAGGAAGAAGTGTCCACGAACAAACAGAAACTTTCTCCAGACAAAGGACATCAAAAGAGTAGTAAAGTTCATCCGAAACTACGCCGAAGATCACACCATTGTTCTACCTGGCCGTCATCCTGGGCATAGAAACTACAGTGCAAAGCTACTCCCATCTAATGTCTGCAAAGCCTCAGTGCACGTCTCTACAGTGATGCTCTGCAAAAACGTGGTATGTAAACGTTATGTGTTAAACTCGTGTTCAGTAGAATTGTAATAAGTTACAGACATGTTAAATGTTTTTTGTACTGAGAAACTGTATGTTGTGTGGGTAAATATGTACAGCTGTCATACTCATAACATAATTTCTTTCTTTGCAGAGCAACGTGTTGTTAGTGTGGACAGCTTCCGAAACCTGTGGAGGGACTTGCTCCCTGACATAACAAGCACCAAACCCCGGACAGATCTGTGCTGGGAGTGCCAGCGGAACAACTACCAAGTGTTCCGAAAAGCCAATCTGCCGGATGTGGTGAAATCAGCCAATGCTGCCTGTGCGAAGGTCTGTGAGGACTTGCATCTCTCTCTTGGCCCCTCCACACCAGCAAGCCGGGAAATCACGATGCACTACAGTTTTGACTTTGCACAACAGGTGAGAATTAGTTCATCCTATGACACTGTTGATTTGGTTGATTGTATTTTGTTTACCCAAACACAATTCTCTGTGATGTTGGTGTTCACTGCATCTAATCTTTTTCTTCTCTTCCTCTTTTGTCTCTCTTTCTTAGGTCCACTACCCCGCTGACCCTCATCAACCAGGGCCCATGTATTTTCTGACTCCGCGCAAGTGCGGCCTCTTTGGTGTCTCCTGCGAAGGGATGCCTAACGGCCAAGCTCCACCATGGCCATCGAGCGTTGCGTCTAATGTGCGTTGCTTCCGAAATTGGGATCAAATGCATTGTAATCAATGAAAGGTGCTCCACCTGCTGCGTTGCGTTGCGTCGCGTCAGCGTTGCGTCCGATGGCTGCGTCCAAAGTAGACTTTCAAAAAAGTGGCCGTGGCCCACGTGGGGCGTCAATCACCGCACCTGTGGTGAACTCTTGTTGCAGTAATGGACGACGAACGGCAATACAACCCAACTTGTGTCCTCAATAAGTGTATTAAAACCGCTAGCAGATGTGGATAAATTAAGCTATACGTACCCATACTTGATGAAAGAGCGCTCGGTGGAGCATATGACAGTATGACATTTCCTACTTGACTGGGGTCACACTTTATTCCCTTATAGATGATCCACAGCTGCTCAAACTATCAACTGCAACTCTGTTGATATGTAACTAGATTTATGGTTAAGGATAGGGTTAGATTTAAGGTTAGGGCAAGGTTTAGGATTAGTAGTTAGTTAGTTGAAATGTTGTTGACAGTTAGTTGAACATCTACTGAACTAGCAACTATCTATTTGGGAATATGTAGATAAAATATTACCCTGATTGGAAAATGTTCTGTATGATGTTGTTATTGTTGTGGACATCATTGCAGTCAAGGGTGAAATTACTCCCGTATACAAAAAATGCCAGTGGAGCTAGAGTAGAACGTTGACGTTGACGCGACGCAGCAGGTGGAGCTTGGACAACGGGAAGTTGACGCAACGTCGATGGCGAGTTGACGCGACGCAGCAGGTGGAGCTTGGCCGTAAGCAGGTGAACTACCTCATCGATGAAGGGATGGCATCGAGTAAGGGCAGCAACGCAGTCATCAATTACCTGCATAATTTCTTCGAGAACTATGGAGTTGGAGAAACATACGTGGACCTGAACTGTGACAACTGCAGTGGAACAACTTCATGCTGTGGTACTGTGCCTGGCGGACCATGCATGGCCTTCACAAGACACTGGCCCTCCACTTCCTGATTGCAGGCCACACCAAGTTTGGCCCCGACTGGTGCTTTGGCCTTGTCAAGCAGTGCTTCAGGAAGACCAGAGTGGACACTTTGGATGACATTGCTAGTCATGAGGGACAGCTCTCCAGTGAAACACGTCAACATCCCCCAGCTTGTAGGCCTGGAGAATGGCACCGTGCTTGTTCAATGCTACGACTGGCAAAAGCATCTTGGTGGCTACTTCCGAACGCTCCCACACATTAAGAGTTACCAACACTTCAGGTAATTCATTGTCATGTATTACCTATTTCATTTTATGAACATGGTATGGCGGTAATATTATTTCATTTATTATTATATTATATTTAATTTATATTATATTTAATTTAATGTATTGTCTTCTGTCTGTTGCAGCTTTGATGCTCGGAGACCTGGCGTGGTTATGGCCAGGGAATACAACGACGCAGAACCAGTCGAGTTTCAGCTACTGAAACGCACTGATGTCAAGAGGTGATCTTCCTGTGCAAGCCCCACCCAGACTTGACATGGACAGACAGAAGTATCTCTTTGACAAGATCAGAGAATTCTGTTCTGATGAGGCAAAAGACACCACATGCCCATGCCCACCAGACTCCACAGCGCCTCAGAAAAAGGCACCTCGGAACAAGACTGTCCGTTTGTAGCGGCAGGAGAAACACGCGGGAGGAATGCAGGAATTGCACACTACCTGACTACTTGAGAAATACCTGAACACTTTCATTTTCATCTTGTTGAACTTTGCACAGCATGTTACTGTTTACACTTTATTACTTACATGTTACACTTTATACACTTTATGTTACACTTTATTACTTATCATTACTTACTTTACTTATTTACTTGTGTTTGCACAGCATGTTACACTATTGATTGCACTTTAATGCTGCTGTAGTGCGACTACCATCACTTATCACTTTATTACTTATCATTATTTACTTTACTTATTTACTTGTGATTATTGTCATGGTATTGTTGTGATTATGTACCTTGCTGCAAAGCTAATGTTGAAGAACCACAGCCAAAGATTTGTATTATTGTGTACTGTAAAATAAATTCTGATTCTGATTCAAGACTTTTTTGTATCATTAAAAGAATAATAGTTACAACAACCATAAAGCCTCCATAATGATAAGCTGGCTAATTAGCTTAGGTAATACCTTGCTAGTGTTGGGAATTTGTATTAAAATAACTAGAAGTGATAAATCATGTACTATGTGCTCATTTAAATAATATGTGACTGAGGTCAGTTGAGAACAATAGGAAGGTCACGCAAAGCCAAAAGAGAGGTTCTGTTTTTGAGCGACAAGAAAAAGACAAGCTCCTGACTAAAAGAAAGTTTTATGATTCAAACTGCCTGTAAATTACTTATTTTTACCTATGTGCTAACAACCATTTTACACCTGCTGTTATGATATTCTATTTTTCTGTACTGATTTTATACTTTCATATCTAATGATTAATGATAAGTCTATTCTTCTATACTATATTTTAACTTGTTAATCGAATCCTAAACTCATAGGACTGTGTTCAAATGTTTTCACAAGCCATTCACATGCTACTGATAAGGACACACTGCCCTGCTGGGCTCACACAAATACGTATATCACCATGACAACGGGAGGCCAGAAGAAGATAACACACAGTACACTCTCGCGCACCCACACAGAAGAGGAGTTGAAGGCCATGCTAACTAGAACACTTGCTCGCAGCTGCAACAGATTTTATGCTGACAATTAAAAAACTACCAGATAGGGGGGGGGGGGGGGGGGGACAGCCCAGCCCCAAATGTTAAATTAAATGGATAAAGGACTATGTAGGAAGGCTAGAGGGACTCTTGTTTGGTGAAGCTTCTGCAGTTAACTTGTTGACGGCTAGCTGATACGGGCCTGCAGAGGTGAAACTAGATGGGACCACTTTTCCATGGAAAATGAACTATTATTGCTTGCTGATGTGCTTGAATAAATATTATCTTAATGAACAGTTCAGTAGTGGTGCCTAATATTTGATTTTAACAACCAGTCCTATTAAGAATCCTGATGTCTGGTGTCAAAACCAGTGACCGCTGCGAAAGGGCAGCTGACAACCTGGGAAAGACCTGGTGATGGCCTGAAGAGACAGCTGACAGGAGGGAACAGACCCCAACGGGGCTGGCATGGGTTAGCTACCCGTGTTGGCAGGAGCCTTTCACTACACAGTGACTTGGTTCCACCCAACTATGGCTACGAAAAATTCAAAAGGAAAAACACCCCTAGAGTCTGCGAGAGCGGGGGCGGAAGATGACTCATCGGCGGATCACACGGTAACAGACCCTGGAACGGAAATGACAACGAATCAAATGATCAGCACGGTAGTTGACGGAGTAACAACACTGGCAGGACACAAGCTACAAAGCTGCATCTGTGGCTGGAAAAAGATAACATCAGAGAAGGGTCTCAAGATCCACCAGGGCAGGAAAAAGTGCCTAAGAGAGCTTAGCGAGGTGCCTCGCATTGACCACTACTTCCTCAGAGGTAGGGCAAATCAGTCGAGTGAAGCCCAGTGGCAGGATATTCACCACAGTCCACAGGGTATCAGAACCCCAGACGAAGCTCAACCAAGCACAGATCCATCAACGGACATGAGTCCAGAGCCTATCCAGCCACAGACAGCAGTGGAGAGGAAGATGAATGGACGAAAGCCTCAAATCTTGTGGCCTAAAGCCTGCCAGAAAAAGGAGTGGGAAAACACAGACACAGACCTTGTCCATCTTCTAGAAGGTCTGAAAGGGGGCGTGGAAAGAAAACTGGACAAGATTGGAGAGATCATTTACAGCTATGGAGCAGAGAGATTTGGGGTGAAAAGTAAGAACCATGGGACACAGAAGGAACCATCAGCCCATCTCAAGTCCAGGAGACAACAAGAGATTGAAAGACTTGTGAAAGAAAGAAGGTGCCTGAGAAAACAGTGGAAGAAGGCCACAGAAGTGGAAAGGAAAGGACTTGAGGCACTACAGGCCGACATCAAGCAGCGTCTTGCAACACTGCGAAGAGCAGAATGCTTGAGAAAGCAACAAAAGAAAGAGCGAACGAGGACTGCCTTCTACAGAGATCCCTACAAGTTCGTCAAAGACCTCTTTGTCAAGGAGAAAACAGGGACCCTCAAAGTACCCATAAGGGAACTAGAGGAGCACCTGAGGAAGACCTACTCTGACAACCAGAGGCATGTGCCAGCCAGCATTCCGGATGACATGCCACCAATCCAACCACCTGAGCACCAGATGGAAACAAGGCCCCCTACATGGAGCGAAGTTGAGAGCACAGTAAAACGGGCAAGAACAGCCTCAGCCCCTGGGCCCAACGGCGTTCCATACAGGCTATATAAGAACAGTCCAGGCGTCTTGAAGTACCTCTGGAAGCTAATGAAAGTGGCATGGGAAAAGGGAATCATACCAAAGGCATGGCGAAGGGCAGGAGGGATCCTGATTCCCAAAGAGAAGAATTCCTCAACCATCGACCAGTTCCGCCAGATCAGTCTACTGAATGTGGAAGGAAAGATTTTCTTCAGTGTTGTGGCCCAGAGGCTCTCAGTATTCTTGCAGAAGAACAACTTTGTCGACACCTCAGTGCAGAAGGCAGGGATAAGTGGATTCTCAGGATGCCTGGAACACACAAATGTCATCTGGCACCAGATACAAACGGCCAAGAAGGAGAAGAAAGACCTGCATGTGGTTTTCTTAGATCTTGCCAATGCCTTCGGGTCAGTGCCTCATGAGATTTTGTGGACAGCGTTCAACTTCTTCCAAGTCCCAGAGGGCATCACAAGGCTGGTCAAAGCCTACTTCCAGGACCTCCAGTTTTGTGTTACAGCACAAGCCAGTACAACTGCTTGGCAGCACCTCGAGATAGGCATAATGGCGGGCTGCACCATCTCTCCACTGGCTTTTACCATGGCAATGGAGCTCATTATTCGAGCATCCCGATGGGTTGTTGGAGGGGAACGGTTGAAGAGCGGGCTGCGTCTTCCTCCAATCAGGGCGTACATGGATGACATGACGACAATAACAACAACAAACGCATGCACCAAACGCCTGCTGGATAAACTCCAGGGAAACATCAAATGGGCACGAATGGAGATTAAACCCAGTAAGTCCCGCAGTATCTCCATTGTCAAAGGCAAGCTCGCCAATGAGAGGTTCCACGTCAACAACGAGCCAATACCAACAGTTCTGGAGAAGCCTATCAAAAGCCTTGGCCGCTGGTATAGCGCAGAACTCAAAGACTCGAAGCAGGTGGAACAACTCAAGCAGGATACAATCAGCGGCCTCAAGCAGATCAACAACACTGCTCTCCCTGGGAAGCTGAAGCTGTGGTGCTTTCAGTTTGGACTGCTGCCCCGTCTCATGTGGCCAATTTCCATCTACGAGGTCACACTATCCCATGCCAACCGGCTGGAGAGACTGGTGAATGCACAAGTGAGGAAGTGGCTTGGACTGCCGAGAGGCCTTAGCAGCATAGGCCTGTATGGCAACGGAGCCCTCTCCCTACCAATCTCAAGCCTGGTGGAGGAGTACAAATGTGCCAAATCAAGGCTGGAAATGACTCTCACAGAATCCCGGGATCCATTCGTCAGAGGTGCTGCTCCAATCCTAGCAACGGGGAGGAAATGGAAGCCATCTGCAGCAGTTGCGGTGGCAAAGACCGCCCTCAGACACCGGGATATAGTGGGGCATGTCCAACATGGCAGAGGGGGCCTTGGCTTAGAAACAACAACACCCACATGGCAAAAGGCTACTCCAACCGAACGGCGGAAGATGGTGGTTGAGGAGGTGCGCCACCAGGAGGAAGCAGCCAGGTGCGCCAAGGCAGTCTCCCAAGCCCAGCAAGGCCGCTGGATGAAGTGGGAGAGCGTGGAGAGGAGGAAAATCACGTGGAACGAGCTGTGGAGCATGGAGTCTAATAGGCTAAGTTTCATCATCAGAGCCACATATGATGTCCTGCCCTCTCCTACCAACCTACATCTCTGGTATGGAGAGGACCCAGCCTGTCTCCAGTGTGCAGCCCCAGCAACCCTCAAACACATCTTGGTGGGTTGCAAGACCAGTCTAACTCAAGGAAGATACACCTGGCGCCACAACCAAGTGCTAAAGTGCTTGGCTGCCGAACTTGAGCACAAGAGGGTAACCACCAACGCCATGCCTCTAAATGCCCAGACTACCTTTCCACAGAAAACAACCTTCATCCGGGAAGGGGAAAAACAGCGGACCAAGCCATCACCTCCAGACTCAGGCCCACTGAACGCAGCCCGGGATTGGGAAATACGGGTAGACCTCAGCCAGAGGCTCACCTTCCCACCCGAAATTGCAGTGACCAACCTGCGCCCAGACCTAGTCCTCTGGTCCAAGTCCTGCCGGCGTGTCTTCATCGTAGAACTGACGGTCCCATGGGAGGAGGCCATCGATGAGGCATTTGAACGGAAGAGGCTGCGGTATGCCAACTTAGCAGTCGAAGCAGAGGGGCGGGGCTGGAACGTGAAGGTGTGGCCAGTGGAGGTGGGCTGCAGAGGCTTTGTAGCCAGCTCCACCACAAGGCTCCTGAGGGCAGTAGGGATCAGAGGACAGGCCCAACGGAAGGCAATCAGAGAACTGTCCACTGCAGCAGAACGGAGCAGTCACTGGCTGTGGCTGAAACGTAGGGACCCAACATGGGCTCCCAAATGACCACGTGGTGCCACCGTGCGACACACACCCAGGCCTGATCAGCCTGTGGTGGGCCAACCTCGGCAGAGGGTGTCTTGTGATAACTGGCCGAAACACCCAATGAGGTCGGGGACCACAACTGAAGATGTGTCGTACTGGTGGCACCACGTGATCATTGCCAAATTCCACTCCACCCAAGAGGACATCTCCAACTCCACTCAATTGTTGTGCTGAATATTTAGGGATTTTAACAACCAGTCCTATTAAGAATCCTGATTGGATCATTTTATCTTAAGAAGTGATATCAAGGACGTCTCGTTGAGATTAAACGAACTCGCTTGTAAGTGACGACTCAATTAAATCGATTCTGGAGAAGTTGATCGCCTTACACTAGGTAATAATGTTAGCTATAGCTATCTGACCCACTGACTAACACTGACAGATAGTTGGTTGGGGGTGGGGTTAACCAGACATTGTTACCGCCCATTACCTGGCTGTGTGAAGGGGAGAAAGAACAAAATCTTTGAAGGGCATTTTCTCAGCATTGTGATTTCAGGGTTAGCAACTTTCAAATACTCATGTCGTCTTCAATTTGTTTCCGATTTCAATGTATGATGCATCATTTGAAAGCTTACAATCTGTAGTTTAAGCACATGTAAAAAACAGAAAAATGATTTTGTCCCCAGGTAGCTCTTTTCATTGTCTGCTGTCACATTTGACTAAGTAAGTGAATCATCTATCCACCAGGCAGGAAACAGTAATCTATGCTCAGGTCTGTGGCCATTGGCAGTCAACGTGCTAGAAGAAGGGCCGGCTGTGGCGCAGGAGGTAGAGCAGGAGGTAGAGCAGGAGGTAGAGCTGGTGTCTAATGATCGCAAGGTCTGCAGACCAGCGGTTAGCTGCACAGCATTGTTGCACAACCTGATACTTGAATCTGAACATTCCGGAATGTTGTTTACACTAAGAAATGTTGAAATGCTGATTCGCATTCTGCTGCTATCACCTATTCCATTATTGACGCTCTGACACTATTGTACAGCTATTGTTGATTGTTGACTATATCCTGCTTATTCTATTATTGATTTTGTATTTCTACCTCCAATGCCAATGTCTAATTGAACCAGTACCCAAGAATGTTACTCTCTATTGATGTACATTGATGTACTAAAAGCAATTCTGAATCTGAATCAATGTATTTTCTAAGGCTGCTTTTAATGAGGATAGGTAACTATGACAACAAATGGTTTAATAAGGTACCCAGCGAGTGGTGTGTTACACAGAAGCTACAGAATGCATGTTTACATGTTCATGACTTTACAGTAAATCATGTGTGTATTGCTGACATAAACCCCAAAAAAAGTTTGAAAGATGTGCTGCTATCAAGGCGATCGGATAATTTAAATTGTTTTAATGCCCACATTTGAAACAGCCAACTATATACCCTTGACAGTTCAGTTAAAAAATGTATATGCTGCTTCTGAGGGTCACAGCTCTGGGTCATTTGGCATAATGAGAATGTGAGAGATGCCCTTTTACTCTCTATGTTCAGTTCATTTTCATGTGTGAATGCTGATCTAGTCTGCTCACTAATCAAGTGGTCTCCCTAAAAAGGTCTCTGTCCCCTTCTATACCACCATGGTGCAGTAGCACTGATCTACCAACGTCTCTGTCCCCTTCTATACCACCATGGTGCAGTAGCACTGATCTACCAACGTCTCTGTCACCTTCTATACCACCATGGTGCAGTAGCACTGATCTACCAACGTCTCTGTCACCTTCTATACCACCATGGTGCAGTAGCACTGATCTACCAACGTCTCTGTCACCTTCTATACCACCATGGTGCAGTAGCACTGATCTACCAACGTCTCTGTCACCTTCTATACCACCATGGTGCAGTAGCACTGATCTACCAACGTCTCTGTCACCTTCTATACCACCATGGTGCAGTAGCACTGATCTACCAACAATCTGTTGCAAGAAACGACTACCGATGATGTGATCAAGATTAGCGAATCTGCGTGCTACCTCTCTCAGACCTCAAGCAGAGAGAATACCTCAATAAATGCATTAGTTTGGTAGAGGGCAGTGTGGGTAAATGCTTACAATTATGGATGAGATAAGCTCATACATAATGCACTTTTACATCGGAAATTCTTTGTTGGTTGGAACCTGATAGATGCAGGATTTACTCACTAACTTCTAACCAATGAACGAATGAACACATGATCACATGGTGCTTTAGTGTGCTTGGAATTTGGCAGTGTAAAAGCTAAACAAACGAAATTAATAAATTGTGTTATGAATCAAGGCAAGGCAAGGCAAGTTTATTTGTATAGCACATATACATTTCGTACAACAGGGGAAACATTATTTACATACAGCATAAAAACACCAACATCAAGAGGAGAACAGTAAACAGATTTAAAAAGAACAATCTAATGATAAGAATAGATACATATAGATGAACATTTAATAAGATATAAGATAATAGAAATTAATAAAAAGAGATGGATGGAAGTGTTACTGGTTAATCATAACTGTTTCAAAACATTACGGTTTTTAGCTTTTTAGGGTTTGGGCCTGTTTGATTTCATCATTGAGTTTGTTCCAGGAGCAAGCAACAGAGTGGCTAAAAGCTGTTACACCGTGTTTTGTTTTCACTCTTGGAATGATTAGCTGATCAGCTGATCTTAGGGGCCTTGCTGGAATAGAGGGTGGGAGGAGATCTGATATGTATTTTGATCCAAGACCATTTTGTGATTTATATACAATTAGGAGTACTTTGAATTCAATTCTGTGAGAGACTGGTAGCCAGTGTAGAGATCTCAGGATTGGTGTAATGTGTAATGAACTTTTTTGTTTTTGTTAGGACCCTAGCAGCGGCATTTTGGATGAGCTGTAATTTACAAACAGCCCCTTTAGATAGGCCTGTTAGTAGACCATTACAATAATCAAGTCTATTCGAAACAAATGCACGGATGAGCTTTTCACAGTCTTGTTGGACATGAAACCTCTCATTCTTGTTATGTTTTTCAGGTGATAGTAGGCTGATTTAGTTATCGAGTTTATGTGGCTGTTGAAGTTTGGAGTCTAGAATTAAATTGTACAAGATTATTATTTTATTTTTTTACAATTACAAGATTTCTGACCTGTTTTTTCGTTTGAAGCAGTGGCGGCTGGTGCTAAAATGTTTGGGTGGGGCACAGGTTATGGGGGCATGCTCCACGGGGAAGAATATCAACTTTAAAATCTGGATTTACAGTCAATTTTAGCATGAGAATAGCTCTACCCCCCTGTACAGACCTCGCCATCCCCTCTACCCCCCTGTACAGACCTCGCCATCCCCTCTACCCCCCTGTACAGACCTCTTCATCCCCTCTACCCACCTCTACAGACCTCTTCATCCCCTCTACCCACCTCTACAGACCTCTCCATCCCCTCTACCCTCCTCTACAGACCTCTTCATCCCCTCTACCCCCCTGTACAGACCTCTTCATCCCCTCTACCCCCCCTGTACAGACCTCTCCATCCCCTCTACCCTCCTCTACAGACCTCTCCATCCCCTCTACCCTCCTCTACAGACCTCTTCATCCCCTCTACCCCCCTGTACAGACCTCTTCATCCCCTCTACCCCCCTGTACAGACCTCTTCATACCCTCTACCCCCCTGTACAGACCTCTTCATCCCCTCTACCCCTCTGTACAGACCTCTTCATCCCCTCTACCCCTCTGTACAGACCTCTTCATCCCCTGTACAGACCTCTTCATCCCCTCTACCCCCCTGTACAGACCTCTTCATCCCCTCTACCCCCCCTGTACAGACCTCTTCATCCCCTCTACCCCCCTGTACAGACCTCTTCATCCCCTCTACCCCCCTGTACAGACCTCTTCATCCCCTCTACCCCCCTGTACAGACCTCTTCATACCCTCTACCCCCCTGTACAGACCTCTTCATCCCCTCTACCCCCCTGTACAGACCTCTTCATCCCCTCTACCCCTCTGTACAGACCTCTTCATCCCCTGTACAGACCTCTTCATCCCCTCTACCCCCCTGTACAGACCTCTTCATCCCCTCTACCCCCCCTGTACAGACCTCTTCATCCCCTCTACCCCCCTGTACAGACCTCTTCATCCCCTCTACCCCCTGTACAGACCTCTTCATCACCTCTACCCCCCCTGTACAGACCTCTTCATCACCTCTACCCCCCCAGTTTTCTCTACAATTTCTACAATTTTCTCTCTACAGTTTCTACACGTCAACGTGTACCGAAACACTTGTTTCCAACGTGGTCCTACGTTTCTCCTACACCAAGACACATACAAAGAGCATAGAAACATACAAAGAGCATAGACACATACAAAGAGCATAGAAACATACAAAGAGCATAGAAACATACAAAGAGCATAGAAGATACAATCAGAATACAGTCTGCCATTCCTTCTCCCAGCATCGATTTGGTTTTCCTATCATGACTGAAGGACAGATGATTCACTTACTTACACAAGTTTGACTTCGGTAATAGGTCCAGTTGCAATATCATCAAGTTGGGAACAAAAGATGCCTCCTTCTAATCCATTTGTTCAATTTGTTTACAAAGTCCGGTAGTGGTTTGCTGTGTGATTTGCTGTATAGTTCCATATTCCCCCTGCGTGTTGGTCGCACGGCAGCGGAGACGGTCGCGGAGACGGTCGCTGATAATTAATCCTCGGTTATACGATTTTCCAATTTTCCCTGACTTTGTGTAAACTTGCTTTATAATTAAATTTGGTCTGGGTGGTCCTAATTCCTTTACTGTTAATTTCTCCTGGTTGCTACGACGGCTGAACGGTGTTTCTTTTAAAGATTCAACCGAGTTGTTCAGAACATTACTAGCCGCCATAGCCATGGTGAAGCAGGTGAACGAACGTGATCTGAAATGTAGGTTAATTGGCTAGCTCGTCTAAAGCTACGCCGGCCGTATGACATGACGTAAGCACGTACGATTCTTTGTGCATGTCCCAAAACCCCATAGACAAATGACCGAATGGCCTGAAGTTACCAAAATAAATTTTACATGCAAGTCTACGAGAACAGCCTAGTGCAATTTCGAGTAGAGTGAAAGTTGCACTGAAAGGGGCGGGACTTGAAGCTGATTGGAACATACTCCACAGAACACTAGCTGATTGGACTATGATATACTCCACAGAACACTAGCTGATTGGACTATGATATTCAGAAGCAACACTGTCTAGAAGTCATAGAAAAAAAATCTCTCTCTTCTCCCTTTGGTGGGGCATTGTCCAATTGCCCCTAATGAACCAGCCTCCCCTGGTTTGAAGAGACTTGCACTGACTTTCGATCTTTTGTCAGGTGCAGCGAATACAATTATCTCTGTTTTGTCATTGTTTAGCTGGAGGAAGTTTTGTGTCATCCAGGCGTTTATTTGTTCAATGCAATTACAGAGATTGTCGATGGGACTATAGTCGTTCGGTGAGAGGGCTATGTAGATTTGAGTGTCATCCGCATAGTTGTGGTAGGCAATTTTGTTCTTTTTTATGATGTGTCCCAATGGAAGCATGTAGAGATTGAATAGAAGGGGGCCAATGATCTAAACCAGTTTAGGGCAGTGCCTGCCTGAAATTCCTACCCAGGTTTTTAGTCTATCTATTAGAATGTCGTGTTCTTCAGTGTCAAAGGCAGTGCTACGGTCTAGTAGTACCAAAACTGAGACAAAAGCAAACTATCTAGGTGTGAAACAGCCCAAAGAGTGCCTTGTAGCTACAGCCTAATCTTTGAACATCTTGGTATTGGCTAAAGCTTTGATTAGTATACCATAAGTGTGCTAAGCTTTTGGCATCTTTCAAAGATATGAGTTTGGATTGCGGCAGAGATAGTTGGTGGGCATATAGAGAGGTGAGAGCAAGGTGTAAGGACTTGTTTGCGTCCTCTACAACAGAAATGTGTTGCTTCATTTGTTTGAGTATTGACAGCATGGTCTGGAGGGGGTCACTGCTCTGTTCTGGATCAGAAATTAGTTTCTGTCGCAGAATCTATCACCACCTGCCACACACACGCACACCTCTTAATCACTCCATTGACAATGGGACAATAAGTCTCTCTCTCTCTAGTCTTAATGAACCTAGCACTCTTGGTCCTGTCAATTCTCCTGCCTTCAGGCCAACATTGATTGATGGTGACATCCCGAGGGCTGCGGTCAGAACTGCTCATTGCAAACGACAGACAGTGATGGAGAGGAGAGAGAAAAACAGCCAACAGCCTCTAAAGTCTCTAAAACTAAAAGCCTCTAAAGTCTCTAAAACTGTTTTATGTGATATTATTGTATTTGTATAGAGAGTAACAGAAAATAATTGTCTCCAATAGGCCTACTACGCTGAGCAAAAGGTTCAATTGCTTAAATAGCTTAAAATGCTTTGATACTCCATTCTGGAGTATGTGCTCTGACATGCACTACAAAACCAGTCAATAATTTGGACACATACTGTATACTCCAGGCGCAGGGTTTGCATAGCAATGCCACAATTACCTTTTATCAAGCAAAAATGCTACTGTATTTGCCACAGTCCAACATTGCAAGTCTGTGCGTAAGTCTATTGGAAATCAGCCACCTCTGACCACTGAGGCGAAATTCAGTTCAAACGTCAGTAATTACTTTAATAGAATAATATTTTTTATTTTTAGGGCAATAATTCTATGATGCCTGGAATGAAGATCACATATTCTACTCAGGATTAATGCTTGACGGCAGTGAAGAAAGGAGTCATACCAAAGTAAATGCTTATATAAGCACAGCTAATATGATAATATATTATTGGTGGGTAAATATGCTGCTATTATTAGTTTTGTTGATATTAGCATTTACGTAAACATGAATTTTATCTTCACTGCCATCAAGAATCTACCTACGTACATCCCTAGAAGGGGAAATCACCCTTTGTTTTATAGGATTCAAATCAAACTTGTGCTCTGACTATTTTACATTCCCTCTTCAGTCAGAGACTTGAGTTATCGTTGTTATAGACGGTCTATTTGATGAAAAGGTCCGCAAGTCTGGCAACGTCATTTTTCAGTTTGTTCCAGATTATGAAAGGGTAGATTGTAAGCTTTCAAATGATGTGTCATACATTGAAATCTGAAGCAAGTTTAAGAACTTATTTGAATGTTGATACCGCCCAAATCAGCGAGCTGAGAAATCCGGCCTCAAAGTAATCACAGCCACATTTCACAGGTAGGTAATGGGTGGGAACAATAGCTGGTTAACTCCGCCCCAACCACTCCCTCAAGACAACCACTCCCCCATTACACTACCTGTCATTATCTACCTGTCATCTGTCAGTGGGGTTGTGAGCTAACCTCAAAGAAACAAACTTGCAGGGCTGACATGTTTAAATTGCAAAATAATAATAATAATAATAATAATAATAATAATAATAATGATAATTCAAGATTCATGATTCTTGTCATGTAAGCCAAAAGTGTATTACATCCCATTACAATTGAGCAATACAATAATAGAATAGTAAAACATAATAATGTTGTGTCCGTGTGTATCATTTATCATTATAGTCCATAAAGCATCTAGTGGGACTTTGATGGAGATCCTTCCCATCCCATCTGGGCATCAAAGCTGTAATAAAAAAAGAAGACAGTACATTTAAAATGATTGCCCACTGTTCCAACACACCACACTGTTACAACCCACAATACATCATTTTTAGGAAATACTACTATGTTGATAAAAATAGAATTGCCAATACAATGACAATGACAATTAAGTTAAGTGCTGGTGACTCACATCAAGGTGTCATCTCTCAGAACCTCTCACCTCGTCATTCTGTAAGACAAATTTCAGGTCAGAAGTGTGGACACTTCTTTCGTGTAGGCTTGAATGCTTTCCATAGACTCTCAGTGTACTGTACTTGTTGAAGTTATCCTGTACTGTAAGAAGTAGGCTAGTGAAATAATTTCAATCTACAGTATTATTCTACAGTAAACCAACAAATCAATTAATTAATCATTATTTTTGGTTCCACACAAGATTACCATTCATTCCAAAAACATTTACCTTTTCTATAATCTATCTATTATATCTCTAATAAAGCTAACACTTGTTTGGCTAGCGTAACACACACACACACACACACACACACACACACACACACACACACACACACTAAAATGGTGCATGAAACATACTGTAAAATGTATTTATTCATTACGTTTTATCTTTGGCAACCTATTTCTTCCTCCCACCATCTATTGGTTTCATAGAATTAAGTATAGGGTGAGTCATGGTTGTGGTGAGCACACAGTTTCAGTGGTTTGATAGCTGATGCTAACAAAGGCGCTATCTACCTTACTCACAAAACAACAAATAACTGTTTGGCTATCCGAACAGGTTAATACGCTAGGTTAGGCTAGCCTAGTAAACAACACATGTAACTCACTAAAACTTACCCAAGAACAAAGCAAATCAAATCAAATCAAATTTTATTTGTATAGCGCATTTCTTACAAGATGCAACTCAATGCGCTTCACACAATGAAAATGTTCAGTCAATCAGTCAATCAATTAATACTGACAGAGCCGCGAGCAGGCAAAAGTAAAAACCTGTATACTATGTAGTCGGGAAAAAATTCCCTTGCAGCCCTCTACCAATAGAGCGACTACTAGCCAGTTTGCCTACCAGTACCCAGCGGTCCCCAAGGGGAGGCCAAGGACCACCGGCACAAAGCAAGCAAGCAAGGGCAAAAACCTGTACACCATGTATCCAGGAAAAATTCCTTGCATATTATCGGCGTACACTCTGTCCATAAATGTAGTGTTATATTTGCATCGTTCTGCATCCGGATGGTCACAGGTCCTGCCAAAAGAGAATCTTAGACACAGTTATGATGCAACAACACAATAAAGACAATAAAGATGACAGCAATACAACCTGATGGTGGTCCTGGTACACCCTTGTACCGGTTCCAGTACTGCTCTAGGTGCTATTTGGAGCTGAGAGTGCCTCATCAGCACCCGGGTCCATTTTCCTGTCAACACAAATCTCAAAACACGAGTATGGTGTAATGGCCTAGTGATCCTAGTTCTATAATGTCCAATGTCTCCCGTAGTATCAAAAGGCGACATTGAATAAGTAGGTTTTGAGGTCACGCTTAAAAATGTCCTGAGTTTTAGACAACCTCAGGCCCTCAGGTAGGGTGTTCCACAATCTAGGAGCATATATGCTAAAAGCTGATCCTCCAAATCTCTTTGTCCTAGCCTCTGGCACTATTAAAAGTTCCGTGCCACTAGACCGTAGGGGTCTAGCTGGTGTGTATCTTATGAGCATGTCCACCATGTAATTGGGTGCATCACAGTGAAGTGATTTATAAACTAGTAAAAGGATCTTAAAGTCTATTCTATGACTGACAGGGAGCCAGTGTAGTGATCTCAAGACAGGTGTGATGTGCGCTCTTCGTTTGGTCCTAGTAAGGACACGAGCAGCAGCATTTTGAACCATTTGTAGTCTATTTATCATTTTTTTGGGGAGACCTGTCAGGAGAGCATTACAGTAATCTAGCCTACTAGTAACAAACGCATGCATTAATTTTTCAGTGTCTGCCTGGGAGAGAAATGATTGTACCTTAGTGATGTTTCTTAGATGGTAAAAGGATGTTTTAATAGTATTATTAATATGAGTTTCAAAATTTAGATCTGAGTCAATTATGACACCAAGATTCCTGGCCTGACACTTAGTGTTAAGAGCTAGTGTTTTCAAGTGTGCAGATAATTTCTCTCTCCCAGTTTTCTCGCCAATGATCAATACCTCTGTTTTTTCTTGATTGAGTTGGAGAAAGTTTTGTGTCATCCAAATATTAATATCGGCAATACAATCTATCAGGTGGTCAATCATCTTGTAGTCGTTGGGAGTTACTGAGATATAAAGCTGAGTGTCGTCAGCATAGCTGTGGTAGTTAACGCTATGCTTCTTGATAACAGAACTGAGGGGTAGCATGTATAGGCTAAAGAGCAACGGTCCTAAAATGGACCCCTGGGGAACTCCACAGGTTGTGCTATAATTTTTTGACTTATGGTCACCAAGGGCTACAAAGTAGTCTCGGTCAGCCAGGTAAGTCCTGAACCAGTTCAAGACCGGACCTGAGAGAAGGTCTGCAGACGACGGTGCCATGAATAGTGAACCGACACCACAACAAGACTTGTTTGGCTCCATTGCAAGGTTTCACAATTCCCGACATGAGGACCAGGGCTGCCAAGTTTCACCAAAAGTTTGGAGTGAGATTTTTTGGCGGTGGAGCGACCCAAAACTGTGCACGTTTTGGCAGCGGCGGCCCCTCTCTCCCACCCAATTATTTGTGCTAGTTTCCTGCAATTGTACATGTTGTTCATAATAAACCAGCACAAGAAATGAAAATAATTAACATTTTATAAAACAAGAAAACAATTCTGACAATATATCATATTTATGAAATCTTAATAAACAAATACAGTAGCCTACAGACTCTAAAAGAAAAATGGGCCCCATCAACAGGACTCAGCCCCTTGGTCATCATCTTATATACAGTGCATTGCTCATAGATGGCTATCATGTTATACAGTACATACCAGGGTTTTTCCTGGGTCAGAATGAGGGCTTTGGTGGTTGATCTTGTGCGAGCGCAGCGCGCCCACCTTTTTTTTGAGGGACCCCCAATTGTTGTATTTGTATTGTAAATTGTAATTATTATTAATTATTATTATTATTAATGTACCTGGTTATGTTACAGTAGAGAAACAAAAAACAGTTACCAAAAAAAACTGAGTATTTACTAGCTAAGATTGACAAAAGATTGGCGTGGTGCAACCGAAATTAGTAAACAACTAGTTTGAAACTTGCTAGTAACAACTAGGGGTTTAGTAACTACTAAATGCCTGCATTTATAATGACTTACGCCAAATTGGTGCAACCCAGTCCAGTAGGCTACCAGATACGATGTTGTAATGTATGCACATAATTTGCTACCACGGTTGCCAGACGGAATTGACAATGTCCAGCCCAACCGGTCTAAAAGCTGCCGTGGCAACTTTCTGCACGCGCGTTAACTTGAGTCTGCAATCGAAGCGGCAGGCGAGCGCTGATGGAAGAACCTGTGTTCACGCGAGCTGCAAGAACGTAGCAAGCAGTGGTTGCCAGGTCGTGTGCAGAAAGATGCCACGAAACTCATGTCCGGTAGCTTTCTTTCAAGGAATTCCAAAAATAAAAGTCCCGTAAAACAATTGTTATTTCTCGCCGTGAGAAATAGAGATGCGGCGTGAGAGCGTGAGAACTGGTTGAAATGCGTGAGTCTCACGGCGATTGCGTGAGACTTGGCAGCTATGTGCGGACCTTCTCATGAAACCGTGTTACATTTTGTCCAGTGTTGTTCATGCTATCTTTCCTGTTAGTTCTAACTGTGATGAAAAGCTTTGGGTTTTTGTTGTTTTTCTGTTCTTTTCTATGTATTGCATGATTCATGTGCCACGACACAATTCTGTCTCTTTCGTTTGCCATTCAGTTTCTATGTGTTTCAGGCGAACAAGTGGACGTCTGTAGAAGCTTAGTCAAAGGTATTGATTGTAAGTCGCTTTGGAATAAGGCGTCTGCTAAATACCAAAAATGTAAAAGTAAATGTAGAAGGATTTTGGGCGTCAGTCTCAATTTCAATGTCTATAACTATTTACAACTGAATGTGCCTGGCAGACATCCTGAAGAAGTCACACTCTCACCATCTGTCAATTGCTTTGTGATTGTAATGTGGCTGAGGAAATCGAACCCTGGCCATTCCTTTGAGATTGTAAGGTCTCTCACACCTTATCCTTTGTTGGGAATGATATTTAAGGAGAGGGACAGCATTATTCTTGGAGGTTTTGGGTTAGGCCTGTCGCGGGCACCATTCTCCTGTGTTGTCCTTGACCACGTTAACGCATGGTTAAAACTGACAGTTGCTTTGAAACTGTTAAATTGGTTATTTTGTTGATCCTCTGTTCTCATTTTCTGTTAAAACAGCACAACGTAATCGTGACCAGGTTATCGCCCAGTTTACCATCCATCTAATGATCACATGCATTGTTAATGAGATGTAGAGAGAGTCATCAGCTTAAGCTATTGGCCTGAGGGTAAACTCCTCGCAAGCCAATTTATCTGATATTGAGAGCATGGTGATATAGCATTCTGGGTATTCTTAATGGAATCTAGGATCCGATCTGATCGATTGTCTGTCACAGAGGGATGAGCAAAGCATTGTTAATCATCATTAACCATGAAATGTCTTTTGGAGTCAGATGTAACGTCATGTTAATTTGTGTGAGCGTGTCATGTGACCACGTGTATGAGTTTGTTCGATCATGTCCATGACTGTAGAATATAATTATTGGCCACCTATACAGAGAATAACTAAGTGGCCAATAATTCTACCTATGGAGATGTACCCTCTAAATATTCATGAGTCTCAGTCTACGTACCTTCTTCGTCTTCGGCGTATGGGTAGTTGTTTTTCCTCTCCACTCCACCAGGCTCGGGGCCGAGGGGCTACCCTTTTACCACCCCGAGACCTGGTTGAGGGGCTCAATCGGGCTATATTTCTGGACACCCATCCAGAAGCCACGTCATCGTCTCGTCATCTAATACCGACAGACCATGCATCCCGTTGGGTGGGTGGTACACCGGGCAATCCAGGATAACATGGTCTGCGGTTTGGTCCTCTGCGCCACACTCGCACGACGCATTTGGGGCCAAGCCCCATCTGTGCATTGATGAGCGGAAACGCCCGACGCCGGTCCGGAGACGATTGAGCCTCACCCAGGATAGCCTTGGCAAGTCCATCCCGAGGGGCTCAGGGCCGGCGACTGGGATGTGGTCGCGGAGTTTGGAGGTGTTAGCCTCCCACTCCGCGCGCCACATATAATCCGCCCATCCTGCCGCACTGATGTTGAGATCTCTGCATTGCTGCCTGAGATCCTGTGCGGCAGGCACAAATGGGTGTCTCGACTTGAGACGCCGGGAGGGCTCCGCTGTTATAGTGAGCCTATCATGGAGCAGATGGTTATTAAACTCCATTTTAGACCTCAAAAGTAGTCTAATGTCCTAAGTAGTAGATACTACCTACGTTGTGCCAGATCAAAAGGCTTTTAGTTTTATGGATGGTGACCCCAAAGGTCAAAAGGTCATCCACCACCTGTATGATTCTATTAATAAACGCCATACGGTATATGAGTTAATATATTATAACTTTGTTCAAGGTTTATGTGTATGTGTGTGTGTGGGGGGGGGGGGAGTGGGGGGGAGGGTGTGTGTGTGAAGCTTAGATCCCCCCCTGCTGTTAAAAAACAACAACAGCTGTTGGTTCTGGGTGAGTGTGTGTGAGTGTGTGAATTAAATCTCAGCCTACGTGTCTTACATACTATATTCATTCAAATGTTTGGTGATAGAAAGTGATAGTTCAATCCAAAATCAAGGTCACACACACCCCCATCCCACCAAGGTACACCCCCACTCACACACACACACATAAAACTATGAACAAAAATTAATAATATATGAACTCATATACCATATGGCGTTTATTCATAGAATGATACAGGTGGTGGATGACCTTTTGACCTTTGGGGTCAAAGGTCACCATCCATCAAACTATAAGCCTTTGATCTGGCACAGTTAGTATCTACTACTGTCCTACAACATCTGTTGTGTAGATCCTGCTATACTGTATGCCCTATCCCAAATTCATAGGAACCATCTGGAATGATGAAATCATTAGACTGCTATTGAAAACAGAAAATGTCTCACAGGCAGATGATGAGGAACATTTTTCAAACTGTAAATATTCTGTCAGAGCTGGGCCAGTAGTAAGAAGAGATCTTTCATTACTCAATCTCAATTCGGTTGTTAAGTCGTGACGTGTTTCTGGGTCCAAAGTTGGCTGAGGCGCTCTCTTCGAAATGCCTCAGTAATAATAATAATTAATTGTATTTATATAGCGCTTTTCCGAGGCTCAAAGACCCTGACAATATGGGGAAAACGTAAAGTGCTGCGTCCCTTGTTGTATGAATAGATCCCAGTCAAAAAAAAAATCTACCGCTGTAGTACACTGCTACTCTGGTGCGGGGAATTTCTGGTTTGGACCCGGAAATTGCTAAACGTCACGTTTGACGTCAGACTTAACAACCGAATTGGCAACACATTTTCTCTCTAAGAGGCAGAAAGACATGTATGGTGAGTGTATGGATGAACTAAGCACTGACACGGTTTTGGTTAGAACAAAGTCATTTATCTTCACTTCAACGTTTTTCATTATTGTCCTTACCTGCCTGGTCTGGTTGCAATTTTAAGTTGTACTTTACATCATGGAACTACGGTAAAATCTTAATTAAAGCCTAACCGACATGCAGTCTGCTACTCTATACAGTGTCAGAACAGAAGCCTTCCAAATTGGGATACATTCTTATGTCCTATTATCATTATCTGACAACAGGTGATAGGCTAACGCTATCCTCTAGTGTCATTATCATCATCTGACAACAGGTGACAGGTTAACGCTATCCTCTAGTGTTATTATCATTATCTGACAACAGGTGACAGGTTAACGCTATCCTCTAGTGTTATGAATGAATGAATGAATGAATGGTCTTTATTGTCATTGATATAGTACAGGTACCAAACAACGACATTTGGGAGGGGGGGCTCCCCTGGTGCTAGGAAAGAAAAGAACTAAAAAAACAAGAAGGGAAAGGAGCTGGTTTACATACTGTAAATAAAGGCTATGTACACTATCCACTATACTATACTATACAAATAAAACACTGTGCTGTACTCTATGCTATGCTATACCTATTCTAACATTTCCTATTCTCTGAACCTTATGTACCCTAGGGTTGTCATATTGCACATAGTGTTATTGCACATTCATTTAAAGTGTCGCAGTTTGCAGGCTTGAAATGTACACATTTGTGCCTCAGCACTACACCTGATTTCAGTCCAGCAGCTGCCATCAATCCGTCCAGACTGTCCAGGGCCCAGAACCTAGGTCTTTGCTGTGTTCAGGGCCTGAATGGCCCTGGGGTAGAAGCTGAGCTTCAGTCTGTTTGTCCTTGCGAACATGGTCCTGAACCGCCTGTTCGAGGGCAGCCGAGCAAAGTGTTCGTACCCAGGGTGGGATGGGTCTCTGGTTATGTAGCTGTATCAGGATGCTCTATGAGATTAAAATCTAAAACGTGCTACATTCATGATGTCTCAGATCCAGAGTGTGTGGATTCAAGTACCTCTTGACTCATGAGCTTAAATACGTATGTCACGCCCTCTACCTCTAGGTTGCAAGTTGCATCCCTGTGCTTTCTTCTCTCGCCGTTTTTCCCCCGCATAGAGGAACTATGATGTGGGCAACCGTGAGTTGTTGGCAGTTAAACTGGCTTTGGAAGAGTGGCGTCATTGGCTGGAGGCTGCGGTCGTCCCTTTCATTGTATGGACTGACCATAAGAACCTGCTCCCAGGTCCTACAGTGGGGCCACAGTAATCGCCTGACCTGCCACCCGGGGTAAACCGCACCCTGGCCTTCCTGCGGCAACACTTCTGGTGGCCAACGATGGGGGGGGATACCCAGGAGTTCGTCTCGGCCTGCCCCGTCTGCGCCCAAAACAAGAACCTGCACCGGCCTCCCACTGGTCTCCTTCAGCCCCTGCCGGTTCCCCGTCGCCCCTGGTCCCATATCTCAATGGATTTCGTCACCGGGCTACCACCGTCCGAGGCAAATACCACCATCCTGACGGTGGTAGATCGCTTTTCCAAGGCTGCTCATTTTATTCCGCTGCCTAACTTGCCCTCTGCAAAAGAGACGGCTCAGCTGATGGTCCTTCACGTCTTCCGCATTCACGGACTACCATCAGACATCGTATCGGACCGGGGCCCACAATTTACCTCACAATTTTGGAAGGCTTTCTGTACCCTCATTGGTTCCACCCTCAGCCTGTCATCAGGCTTCCACCCCCAGTCCAATGGACAGTCGGAGCGGGCCAACCAAGACCTGGAGACCGCCCTGCGCTGCCTGTCCTCCTCCAATCCTACTACCTGGAGCCAACAATTGCCCTGGGTGGAGTACGCCCACAACTCCCTTCCCAACTCCTCCACGCTTCTCTCACCCTTCCAGTGCGCCCTCGGATACCAACCCCCTCTCTTTCCTGACCAGGAGGAAGAGGTCGGGGTACCCTCGGCCCAACATTTTATTCGCCGTTGTTGCCAAACCTGGAAGAAGGCTCGGACTACCCTGGTCCACTCTGTGGCCAGGTATAAGCGCCAGGCTGATCGCCATCGTGTCCCTGCTCCCCGCTACCAGGTTGGACAGAAGGTCTGGCTCTCCACCCGAGACCTACCCCTCAAAGTAGAGTCTCGCAAGCTAGCCCACAGATACATCGGACCCTTTCCCATCAGCAGAATTATCACCCGCTCTGCTGCTCGCCTCTGCCTCATCCTACCTTCCATGTCTCCAAGATAAAACCGGTTACCACCAGCCCACTGACCCCCCCACCTCCCGTCCCAACTCCACCCAGGATCATCGACAACCACCCAGCCTACACTGTAATTTTAATTAATTAATTTTGCCATTTAGCAGATGCCTTTATCCAAAGCGACTTACAATTACGAATTACAGGGACATTCCCCCTGGAGTAACTGAGGGCTAAGTGCCTTACCCAAGGGCACACTAGTAGTGGTGTGGTTTCAGGCGGGATTTGAACTCACAACCTTCCGATCACAAGTCCAACTCACTATCCACTAGACCACCACTACCCCGCACACTGTCCGGCGTATCCTGGACGTGCGCCGTCGGGGTCGGGTCTGCCAGTACCTGGTGGATTGGGAGGGTTACGGCCCGGAGGAGCGTACCTGGATTCCTCGCGGTCAGTTCCTGGATCCTACGCTCATCACCTCCTTCCACAAGGAGCACCCAGACCGCCCTAGAGTTGCGCCAGGTGGCGCTCGTAGAGGGGGGGGTACTGTCACGCCCTCTACCTCTAGGTAGTGGGCAGTGCCTCTCTCTCTCTTTCCCTCTCTCCCTCTCTCTCTCTCTCTCCCTCTAATTGGTAGGAGTGGCTTCAGGTGTGCGTTTGTCCGGCTGTTCACAATTACCACTTTGTTAGCCCTGCATAAAGACCCGTTCCAGCCTTCACTTCACTGCCAGATCGTAGCTTCAGTTTACCGTATGATACGCTTCCAGCTCCCCTAACTAATTACTCCCCTGCCTGTACCTGCCTCCTACTTACCCCTGTTTTGCCTTTACCCCCAGTACCCCTACCGGACTCCTGCTACCTGCCCTCCTGCCCTCCTGCCTGCCCTACCTGCCCTCCTGCCTGCCTGCCTGCCCTACCTGCCTGCTCTACCTGCCCTCCTGCCTGCCTGCCCTCCTGCCTGCCTGCCCTCCTGCCTGCCTGCCCTACCGGCCTGACCCCTGCCTGCCTAACGACTACTCCTCCTGCCTAAGCCCCTGCCTGCCTGCCGACTACCCCTCCTGCCTAAGCCCCTGCCTGCCTGCCGACTACCCCTCCTGCCTAAGCCCCTGCCTGCCTGCCGACTACCCCTCCTGCCTAAGCCCCTGCCTGCCTGCCGACTACCCCTCCTGCCTAACCCCCTGCCTGCCTGCCGACAACCCCTCCTGCCTAACCCCCTGCCTGCCTGCTGAGTACGCCCCCTGCCTGACCCCCCGCTTGCCCTATGACCATTCTCTGCCTAACTCCGTTAATAAATATACTTTATTTTTCTACATCTGTCTCTGGTCTGTGTCTGCGCCTGGGTTCCCTATCTGATCGTAACAACGTACTTGACTCCAGAATTATTTTGGGGGTAAATAACTCCTTTAAACGTATGTGTCAACGGATACAGTACTTGCATTCACACTTAAAGTACTTGTTTATTGTCGATTGAGGCTCTAGAGGTCTACTTCATATTGGTATTAATGCGGTGCATATTGATATTTGCATTTTCTTTCCCTCATCAGCTTCTGTCACATAGCCCAGTCCAAGTGTGGCGGTTGAGGTCAAGTGCAAAAATCAAGTATTGCCACTGGGCTAAAGTCACAATTATAATTATTAAACTATTTATTTGTCAAGAATATGCCTCTAGGTGGTCTTAACACTCCAAACACAAATCCCCAAAAAATATTTTGCAAAAGCAAACACTGGATTAATATTTAAACTTTTGGATCTTTGAGAAGATCATCAAGATCCTGATCTGCAGGGAGCTTCCACCCTTCCTAGACTTCCTCACCAATTTCCCTACCGAGAAAACAGATCGACAGCTGATTGCTGGCTGGCTGCCTTAACCCCTGTGCCAGACACACCTCTCTGCTATTTTGATGCAAGCTGATACGCATACATATCTTTTTACACCTGTTTATCCATCCATCCATCCATCCATCCATCAAAATATCAAAATATCAAAATATCAAATTATGTCATAAAAGGTGGAACCTAATATTTCCAAAAAGACACTTGATGGAACCGTCGTTCAGGATTTAGTTTCCACCTGTGAGACATTTTTGACACACATCTAAGTTAAACAAGACCGTAAAAACCGCTACCATGTTTGTTCTGAAGGATTGGTTGCATAACAACCAAACAGTGAATTATTTGAGCCACATTCAGGGAACGGAACTCGATCTGAAATGATCACGAATTATGAAAACAAGCCTGAATTAGCTATAATCGAGTTTCGTGGAATACCCAACCTGGTCAACTAGGACATCTACACAAGCTGGGGAAGAAGGTGATACCACCAGTTGACCTTGAAGAACAATAGAGACCTGATGATTCCATCTGTAGGTACTGTCAAGGTGATCCACTCAGCATTTCTATATCTACCGTATGAACTGGACCTTTTTGGCGACATGCATTCACTACTTTTCAGACAAGGGTAGCTGCTAGCTAATAGCTAGGCAAGTAGCCAAATAGACCCCACTCTTTCAAACACAAGAAAAAGGGCAAAATAACAGGTCAGCCATGTTCCCATCTTAGTTTTACTGTTTGTTTACATGGAGATGGGTCCAGCCCCTCAGCTTACAGGTGATGTCAGACGGCCATGACATTATTCATACTGTCCAAACTTCGAGCCTATAGCTGCCTGGATTGATCGCTGATGCTCTGCAATTTGTGTTGGTCCTGAAAATGTTTTGCATGCCTAGCTGAAGTTTTGTATCGAAACATGTCAACCACTGTCATATTTATGAATAAGCCGAGTTCTTAAATGTACTTGCTTTTATATTTTGAACCTACTGCTCCACACCTGGGTAAAGACTTGGGGTGAATCCCAATTCACCCCTCCGGCTCCGTTTTCACCCCTTCGGCTCCGTTTTGCGCGTTCACGTGTAGGGGTAGTGGCGTCCCAATTCATTTTACATGGAGGGGTAGGGCTAGGGCTAGGGCTTTCCGTGGCTCCATTTGGAGAAAATCTGGACCCACGTTCCATTCGGAGCCATGAGACTCCATTCCGGCATGCATTGCGAATCATCTACAGAAATGTTATTTTCGCTCTCGTAAATACGGAAGCTAGCCTGAAATGTCATTTACTTTTTCTGTAATTACTTGTAATTAAAGACTTGAACAATTATGATAACCATCGTATTATCTTATTTTAATGTAATTTCAATGCATTATAGACCTTTTCTTTACAACTAGCATAACAAAAAAATCGCTGTTATGCCGAGGTGCTTAACATAGAAAGTTCCACAGTCCAGCGCGCTCGGGACAGCGGGCAGGACACCGGAGCCAGCAGGACACCGGAGCACTCATATCTGCGCGTTTGTCACAGGCTGACAGTCACCGTGTTCCGCTGCCCCGACGTCAGTCCCATGGAAGTGTCAAGCACAGCCTTCCCCATAGAAATACATCGGTGCACGATTTACATTTCAGAGATATACAATCATGTTTATTTAGAAATAAATTATTACCTGTGGTGTTTGACAGCATGATAGGCGCGAATTTACCCCCCTTGGTGGTATATGACACTATAGTTGTTATTATACCAAAACAACCAGCAATCTAATCCGAGCAGTTGTTATTATGTAATATTATCGATGGATGTGCCATTTTTGATGGAGGGCAGTGAGCGGGAGACTCATCAAGGACATGTAGTTAACTAATGCAGTGGACAGCGGCTGTTTCTCCAGCGTTCCTGTCACATCGGATTTCGTAAGGTCATAAAAATAAATCATGCATTTTTCCATGTTTCCCTTTGATGGCATATGACGCCGTAAATGTAACTAAAGTTCAGCCGCGAAGTTGTTGCACTGTTGTCCTATATCAGTGCAGACCGGCAGCATAGGAGCACAGGTTTCATACAGGTTAGATTCTGTCATTTGATCGATTGATAGCGTTCAAGTTCATTCAAGTTGTGAATGAATCGCGAGTGTAAGGTGATCAACTTCTCCAGAATTGATTTAATTGAGTCGTCACTTACAAGCGAGTCCGTTTAATCTCAACGAGACGTCCTTGATATAACTTCTAAGATAAAATGATCCAATCAAATATTCGGCACCACTACTGAACTGTTCTTTAAGAGAATATTTATTCGAGCACATCGGCAAACAATAATATCAGCATACAATAGCATTTCATTCCATGGAAAGGGGTCTTATCTAGCTTCACCTCCGCAGACCAGAATTGCTGGTTCACTGCCGAAGCTTCACCGGACAAGAGCCCCGCTTCGCCTGGGACCACAGTCTTTATCTATTTTTTCTTAACATTTTGGGATGGGCTGTCCCTCTCTGGTAGGTTTTATGGTAAACGTCTGTTTTATATCGGAATACTCCTTTCGGTGTCCGTGCGAGTGTGTTATCTTCTTCTTCTGACCCCCCGGTCGTTTGTCATGGTGGGAGTGTTTGGACACTCTGTCTGCAACGGTATCCTGAACAGCCTAGCACGACGCCAGACACACACACATTCCAATGTTCTTTAAGGAACCAGTAAGCATATGCGCACAGCTATGTTTTTAGAATGCACAGATATTTTGATAGTTATTTTGGGTGTATTCTACATACGTTCTAAAGCACTAATTGGCCAGTTATTTACTCTTCAAACACATTCCTTCCATGACCAGATCTGTAAGTTCTATGTCCTTATCAGGATCGCTTGTGTAAACATCACTGTTGCCAGGCCCACAGATTCCCATGACTTGGGACTCGACCAACTAGTCAAAACACAATATTGAAGAATAGACCCATCATCAATCATTAGTTATGATAGTATAAAATGAGTATAGGAAAACAGAATATCATAACAGCAGGTACAAAATGGTTGTTAGCACATAGGTAAAAATAAGCAATCTACAGGCGGTTTGAACCACAACACCCTCTCCCAGTCAGGAGCCCCTTCCCCCCACGTCGCTCAAAAGCAGAACCTCTCTTCCATGACTCTGTGAGACTTCAACTGATCCCAGTCACATATTATTTAAATGAACACACAGTATTTAATACAAATCCCTAACACGAGCGTCAATGCTTTTCTACGATACTGCGGATTACGTATCAGTCGTGAAGGGTTGTCCCATTTCTTAGGGGAACCACTACGGCTTGTGGCTCTGTTCAGAGGCCTTGGCTCCAAAGCAAGTGACTCCAAAACGAGCCGAAGTGGTAGAAAAGAGAATCGGGATTGGGCCTTAGTATGTATGGCTTGAAGGCTGTGTGGGGTTCACACAAGCAGAAACCAGTTCCCTCCCTTGTCGTACCTCTACTGACTAACGTTATATGGAAAGTGATTCTATTTTAGTGAACATATAGGCACTCATTTGTAGCTTAAAAGGGTTTGCTTTCTACCTAACCCCTCAAGACACACACACTCACACACACACACATACACACACACACACACACACACACACACACACACACACACACACATAACAACAATGTTATACGGGGTTAGGTTGATCTTCAAGCAAAATAGCCAATGTGAGCCAGTGATTGGAGGGTTGCTGACATTACATTACTTCTAATATGATAATATGAAAACGCTGAACAAAGACCTAACAAATGGCTAGTAATATCCCAAAATTGCCCAATTAGCTACTTCTAAAACACGTTTGTTCCTCATACAAAGGTATCCCAATAACAAACATGCTGAAACTGAGGTACAGACCAATTATGTTTCTATTCAACCCCCTGCTTGCTTGCCAACGCAACAAATGTGTTGTCTGGTGGGGCTAAAGTAATAGAACCTGGTTGAAATCAAAAGTGACTCAAGTCAAGCTGTTTCCTCAACGTTTCGATACAGGCTAACTGTGATATAGGCTAACTGTGTACTAACAGATCTCCCCGAGTGTCCTCTGTGTGGTCCTGTACCTCACAATCCTGCAAATGGTGACCCCCACTCTTCCTTTCTTATTCCCACTCCTTCCCCTTCCCTAGTTGGGGATATAACAAAGACATCAGTTCCAGTAGAAGTGCTCAAATCCACTCTAATGTGACTCTCCTGTGATCCAAGTCTGCCCCCCCCCGTATCAAATCTGCTTTAGAATAAAACAAAACCTTGATGCCCCCCTCCCCCCCCCCCCCCTCACCACTTCCGGTTGCTTTTGAGGAATTCACCCAGGCCAGAATGATTTCACACACGTAAATAAAGACACTACAAATGATTATGTCCTAAATTGTATTGAAAATGATGCTTGCAAAACTCACCAGTGTAATGAATTAAATTCAACAGCATTAATTTCAGTCCTACAACAAATATATACATAAAACAAACTACAGTACTTTTTTCTAATCAAAATGAGCTCTCCATTTCAGTGACTTTGCTTGCTAATCCA